>NW_009648536.1:2354091-2411756 GCF_000708025.1 Charadrius vociferus
TTTCCCTACGAGTTGATTGACAAGTAATAAACGAGATATCATTGTGCCATTAGTGGAGAGCTCTCTCTCGGGCATACCATTGCCAATATGGGCTCAGGGCAGTCTGCATGACCATTGTTAGATTAGGAAGAGAGCTGAGAGCACTGTCCATAGTCTTGGCCAGATGGAGCATCATAAAAGATACTGTACTTCAGTCCAGGCACTATTTAGCCTGGACGTTAGTTTGTGAGCTCAGTGCAATGAACATTTTTCAGTATGGATCTAGGATTTTCCAGACACCAAAGCCCATTTGCACAAGTTTGAATCCTTTTTATTTTTAATCACTGCTAGTCTCTGCTTTCGCGCTCCATATAACACACATTTTTTTATCAGCAGCAAATGGGATGGCTTTGAATATGCTGTTATTTCTAGTTTTAGTGATGTCTTTGTACTTTGATTGATGCGGATAATACGTTCAGCATGATTCTGTGCCACAGATTATCATCAAAACAGATTTCCCTCTGGAGAGTCTTTGGCTTGGCTATAACACCAGACATTTTTTCTCAAAAGTATTAAGAAGATTCATTAAGGATAAGGCTAGAAGGGAGAGACAAGTTTATGAATTTTCAGTGCAGGGAGACCACTAAAGTGTCTGGAGCAGATTTCTCTTGTTACTGATGAAGGTGGACAAGAATTGGCATTCTGTCTGACTCCAAAAGAACTGGCATTACTGTTCCTGAGCCATAGGCTGTCTTTACAGCCTATATGCACTTTTGTGTCCAGGTGCACCTGCCATTACCAAATTGCACTGCCCCAAGAACAGCTTAGACAGGCTCTATAGCTGTGTCTATGCTATGAAATTCAGGTGGAACATTCCCAGCTACTGGGGGGTTGCTTGTGGTCAGAGAATGTTAGAGTCTTCCTTGCCATAGATTGGGCCCACCCCGGCTAGCATTCTCCCTGAGCTGTTCCTGTACACAGCTTGGCAGCAGGGAAGGTGCAGGGACCATTTCCAACAGACCCTTCATATGAGCTTGACTGTCTCAGATGTGGGTTGTTCCATTCCCATTCAGTGCCTGGGATGCCACTAGGTGTGTATAATTTAGCCAGGAGTGATACATCCACAGTCAGGTTCAATGCAACTAACTGTCCCAGTGTACTGTACTAGCAGTGCTGGCTGTGGTGTCTGAAAGTTGAGGACCTTTTCTCCGCTTCATCTCCCACCTGTATGTGAATGAGTAAGAGCTCATGACTACTGTTATTTGCAAGTATGATAACTTTATCTGCTGTGATAGGTCCCTGATACTCCTTTTTCCCTTGTTCAAATGCACAAACCAGGGAAAGACTCCAATGGAAGATAAGAGTCGATTTAGCTTGAGCTGGCAGCATTGTCCTGTTGCTTGGTGGTTCACAGCATTTCTAAGCATAAGCAGCATGTTCAGGAGCTCCACACTGTGCTTGTGCATTTGGAGTTAATGCAACCTGCCTATTCTGGCATTGTGATACAGAAGCAAGAAAGGAGAAGCAGTGTCATTACACAGAGCATCGACTAATGCCAGCCTGTAAGGTTGGCTGAATATCCAATATTGATCAGATTCCTGAAGGGCTGAACACACAGTATGTCCTCTTTTATGTAAATGCCTGCCAGTGGACTCTCAGCCCTTTAAAAAAATCAGACTATATATTTGGGTCCTCACACATGGTCTTTGTGCATCTGTTTTTGGAAATATTTGCTTTACTAGGTGTGATTGGTTTTAAATAAACCCCTTTTCTTCCCTAAGTAGCTTCCTAAAGCTCTGGGGTAACCCTCTTTTTTCTGCTGTCTCCCTGGAATTTATCTGGGATTACAGCCTAAAAAAGGTCTATAATAGGGCTGCTTATGCCAATGAACTGATTATTAAAAGGCTGATAGATTCCTTGCAAAGACATGTTCTCTGTAGTAGGGTGACTATCTTCATAGGCATGATGGTATGCTGAGAGTATTTATGGTAGAGACAACTGCCTTCTTTATCTATGCTTTTCTTCCCTGGAATCTTCAAGACTTTGTACTGCTTTACTTCACCTCTTGTTAGTGAGAGTGATAACTTTCAAGTTCTTACTGCCCTTGTTGCTGAAATTTTCCCAGGCATTATTGTGGGTGGACAATCACATAGGCACTGGCATGTTGCCTGCTTCTCCGTTTGAGCTCTCTCTGTACAGTCTCAGTGTATGGAGTTAACTAGTGTCCTCATCACAGTGTTTTCTCTCCAAAACCTTCTCACTGACACGAGATTCTCCACTAGTGAATTTTAGATATTTCAGAGATGACTGAGATTGGAAAAAACATTCATCGATAAAGCCTCATATCCTTATCCTCATTATCTTAACTACAGAACTAGTGCCTCCTTGTACCAATTACAAGCTTTTCAGTACCAAAACTCCATCAATATTTCAAATAAAAGAGAAACAGAGCTTTTTCACAGACACAGCTTCTGTGTTCCAAAAAACAAGTAAAACAATAATACCCTTTAAAATGAATTAGTATTCATTGAAATGAATTTCTTCCCCAGTGAGAAACGCCAATCAGCTAAAGGAATTTTTTTTGTCTGTATGTAGAAATGAAGGTAGTAAAGTCTAATTTTTTTGTGGAATGTTGTTGGTGTATAACTCTAATGTGCCCTTAACTGTCCCGGTGGGTATTTTTTCTGTTATTTTGTGAGTAAAGTTTTTCAGCTGGCATGTTGCTTTTCTCCTTCATCCCTTGAAAATAGTCTAAGAGATATGGAAATTATAGTATGAATTATTCTTCAGTTTTGCACAACTGAACTGAATAATTTTCACTATGGTTTTGGTCTTTGTTCTGCCTTCTTTTCTATTAAAACTTAATGTTAAACAGCTCTTTGACTTGAATGAGTAGTGCTTCCACTTTACTTCAAGACACTTAACCTGTGTTTAGTTATTCTGGGGGAAGGAAGACATTCTTTCATGGAGTCAGTAGGAACAGACCTGTACCAATTTTTGATGTAAGACAATTTATATATGTAAGATATGTAATACATTTATATATGTAAGACAATATAAGTTGTGGATTTGCTATAGGGGGGAGGGTTTTGTTATGATATCTTGTTCTAGGACTTGGTTTTGGGTTATCCGGTGTTCTGTGCTCAGTATTTTTTTATGGTGGGGCTGGTGCTTTTTTGAGGCATTTCTTCATACAATGCTTGGGATGTTTTGTCTTCACTGAAATTTCTCATTCCACCCCAGTATTCTGATTTCCTCCTTCACTGATTTTTTGGCTCTGATAGCATTGGGATATTTTTTTTTTCTGTCCCTTTTTAGGTTTCTCTATCTGTCTTCAAAATTCCAGCTTCCCATTCTGTATGCTTTAATATTTCTCTGTTTTATTCCCTCGATGTGCTGCTCTGTGGTTTTTGTTGATTTTATTTACTTGTGAAAATTCTAGAAAATGTTTAAGCTGTCAGCTATCTTTTCTCCATTTGCACATAGTCTGTAGTGACTCTGAAAGTTACTTTGGAGTTAATACATGCCCAGCGAAACCAGTCATTTTAAAAATGCTTATTTCCCTTTAGATGGAGCATCTTTCACTGGCTATTTATATTCACGAGTTTACTTTATATTTGCATTCACAAACTTACAATTTTGGTTTAAAGTTTTCAGTGGTTCGTCCTGCAAGACATGCTAGAGGCATTTAATCTCTTATCACAAAAGCAATGCGTAATTACTTTGTATTTTTATTGAAAATGTACATTCTTTTTTTGTGTGTTGTGGTAGGGAGTAGGCTAAGTGACAGACAAATGACACACGGTTCATAGGACAAAGTGTTCTTTTTGTTCTTTCTGGACTGATAATCCATCATGGGTAATATTTAGTTATTTTTCTGCAAAGATGTAAGTGGCTCCGCTGTCTGAAATGCAGATTTGGGAGTACTGTGTTTCTGATGAAAGAGATTTTGGACCAAATTTGACCTCTTTGGACTCTTTAATAGTGATGGGGGTGTGTTAATTGCAAAAATACATACAGTATGCTCTGTGAAGAGTCTTTTCTTTCCACATGACCCGCTCATCTATAAATAAGAAGATTAAATAAATTACAGGGAAGCGAATCTTTGAGATCTGTAGGATTACAAGAAGATTGGCCATTGACTTCAAAGAGAACTAAGTGCTTTTGAACATCTTGCCTTTGACGTTATTTTTGTGAATGTTTGCATAGCTGGACAATGGTCAATATGCTACAAATCTCTGACAGCAAAGATTGACCCAAATTCTCTGCCTTTGTGATGGAAGGTTCACAGCTTTCAGTTTGCTTTACCAGCACAGAAGCTAGGTTTTGTTCTCTGAACTAAGGGTACCAATATTTGGAAAAACTTGTGAAATATATGTCATTTTCCAGAAGATGCTTTAGAAAGCTACATGGGAAACCATTATAAACTATTAAAAAAAAAAAAAAAAGATGATTCAGAGATGTCTGTTTATTGTGGCTTAACCCAGAACTATTTGAGACACCACAGCTCTAGAGAGTAGGTTTTGTGCAAACTTTTGTACTGTTTAGTAGCTGATGACTGTGCTTGGCTTATATTGACTTATTTTTTAACCTCTGCACAACACTGGCAAAGGGAGTGGTTATTCTGCATTAATCATTCCCTGACAGTGAAAAGGCAATCTGAGCATTTGGAAATGAAACAATAAATTCTTCACCCTCACAGCAAAGCTCCCAGGGACTTTAGAGGGGCCATGGCCATGCAGACAAATCAACTCATATACTGTAGCAGCATCTTAGTGTGGACTCAATACCTACAGCACCTAAGATGACTGTCAGCCTCTGCTCTGTGATCACTACCCAAGCTCTGGCTCCAGAGAGAAAGTTCTTTCTCTTGCTCTGGACCTTGTCACCCAGTACAGTTTGTAGGTACATCATTAGAGCTTCTCCTTGTTCTCTTCATCCCACAGAAACTACCTGCGTGACAATGAAATACTGCCTTCTGGAGTACAAGGAAAACTCCAGATGAGTAGAAAAATCTTCGTCTTCCTGCACGTGAGGCCTTAGAAGCAGCTAGCCCTGAGACCATGCTCTAGAATGGGGATTAGCACTCAGTCAATTTGCTGCAGGCTGCTCAGTACTTTATTGGTGTGACTTGGTGTCAGCAAGGGACTCTGCTCCTGACACTTGCAACCCCATGTACACAGAGGCCCAGCAGCCTCGTGTTTTTCCAGCAAAGCCATTGGCGACCCCTGGAGAGGGGAGCTTTTCTGAGCACACAGGCATCTCCTGGCTTGTCAAGGGAGGACAGGAAGCTCTGCTCCAGAAGATGAAGTATTTCATCTGCTTGGTGCTCTCTGTTCCTTGAGGTATCTTGCCTGACACTTCCTTCTCTCATACGTTACTTGCAGGTTACACCATTACTCTTTAGAAGCCTAGAGTCAGCAGACTTGATTTTCATGTGATGTTTACATACTCTTCTTATCACCTTGGGTATTACTTCACTTCCTTATCTCGGATGTGCTTGGTACATGAAGGTATCTGACCTCCCTTCTGCTTGCCTCCTCCTGCCTTCCTTTGTTGGTAGCTGCAGCTGTAATTTCTACGTTTTCTTTCCATAAGAAACTCTTATGGAGTTTTTAATTTTTTTTTCACATTTTGTTCTTTTTCAGTTCTATTGTAGTTTGTACAGGTTTTTGCTTGCCTGGAAAGTTGTTCCTAAAATCTCTGTTATGCCTACGGGTAGTGTGGGTCTTCGCCTATATATCCATCCCCAACGTATATATAATCGACGTTTACTTCTGACCTAATTATTCATAGTATCATATGATAGAGAAGTTAGGGGGTAGGAAAGGTCGTAGTTCCCTGTCTATTTTTCCAATAACTTGACTGCCTGTTGCCATGTATTCCTACTTGTCTAGTTTCAAATGTCCCTTTTATGTGGTCAATATATAATCCAATTTAATGACTTTCACTATTTGGAAAATTTTTTGGGTTTTATTTTTTTTTTCCTGATAAGAAGCTTGACTTTTCCTTTCTCACTTTTTCTCTTTACCTATTTTTGCATTCTCCAAAGTCAGGTTTTTACTATTGCACTTAAACTCTTTCAACATTTTCATTGGTGGCTTTATGTCCTGCTGTCCTTGTAATCCCTTAGCCAAGACATTAATATTTCATTCTTTTACTGCTTCCTTACACATCAATCCTTTCATCCCAGACGCTTGCTGTAGTCTTTAATGATGTCCCTGTAACTTGTAAATTATTTCTGGTGTGTGGAAATATGGAGAGTACTCTACTGGAGAGACGAACCAACCCCTCAACTTGTATAAGTAGTATCGTTAGACTGAAAGATGAGTGTCAATTTAAAAGGTCTGCAGGTAGGGCTCTTATGTTTTCAGTATCTGAAAATTAGGGGCCCTAGCCTATATTCATTTTATGTCCAAATTTCTCTGAGTTCGTTTGGATTTTTATATCTATAAAGGTGGCTTAATTTGCCTTTAGTGTTGGGTGTTACATATGGTACAGGGCCAGAAGAGACTGCTCTGATCCTTCTCAAAATCCCCTCATTTAATGTATCCAAGGATCACACCCATTGACCACAATGTTGAACTGGAAAGCCACATTCACTTAGTTAGTCATCATTAGGAGCTCAAATCTTTTTCAGCCAGTCCTTCCAGAGTAGACTCCCCCTCCTTTCAGTATGCCTTCCTCATTTTATTCCTAGGTGAATGAGCCTTAGAGCTAGCTATCTTGAATTAAACATTGTCTTTTTCATGTTCCTTCCCAAGTGAACCAAATGCAGTGGCAACCTGATCTTGTCATTATTTTGTGTCAGCCCAAATTTTATTTCAGTGCCATATTTTAGTGCTAGGCTTCTTTATATTTTTTCCCCAGTAATGTTACTAGTTTGTGCAAAAACCTATTGCAAAAACCTCGCTTTCAATTATGCTGACACTTTATTACATGATTCCTAATTTGGCTGTTCCTTCATAAGTGTAGTATAAATTTGGCATCAGCTTTGGTGCCAGCAATGGAGTGTGTCCTCAGAGGCTGGTAGGCACCAGTGCCTCCCTTTTCTTCGTAGTCACATACCAGGAATCATCAGCCCCATGCAATCAGTGTAGGTGCTGCCTCTCACCACTGCTCCACCCTGCTGTCCCAGACCAATACCCACTGACATTTCTCTGACTGCCCAGGACACCCATTTGTTGGTCCTGTCTTGCAGAGTTTTGTTTTCTTCCAGTCCTCTAATTTCCATAGTATTCTAAATCATCTCAATACATAAGCAAGAATACTTCATCCAAAACTTTTGTACAGTTTTTGGATGCAAGTTTTCCATACCTGTTATTGGTTTTGTTTTTCAAAAATGATTTGTTTTAGTAGCTGTTTAAAAAAAAATCCCTCTGGGTTTTTTTTGGGTTTTTTTTTTGGTGAAATGGAAAGTATTTCCTTGTGACAGGAGAGAAATTTGTCTCTGGCAAAAGCCAGCTATAAGATGAAGTTATACTGCATATTTCTGGGTTTTGTATGTTACTAACAATAATTGAATTTTTGTCTGGGTCTAGAATGCCTCTGTTACTGGGATTCCTTTCACTCTTAGCGCTCTTAGAAATCTCCTTACTGTCTTGAACTCTCCATGCCACTGATTTGTGTTATGTCCTTTTGTGATGCTAGGAAATTTCTATAAACCTGGCTTGTAATTTAGTTTCCTGCCTATCAATTTCTTTCTTATTTACAGTAGATTTGTCCACTTTATTATGAACATTAAGAGGGAAGAAGTTTTTTTAGGTAAAATTCTTTAATGTTGTTTTTCTTAACCTTCTAACTGAAGGTTCCCTTCTCCATCACCTTCCTTTGCCCACGAGAAGCAATTCTGACAACATGTATTTGGGTAGAATAAACTTATTAGTCTCTGGCACCATATCTTCATCTTTTGTTTTGACTTTCCTTTTCTTCCAGTTCTCTGCTATTCCTGGTAGACTTGAACATCAGATAACAAATGGACCACTAAGTGGGATCACTCCTGGTTTTGGGCTTTCTTTTTTTTCTTCTTGTTTGAGGTTCATTATTTCTCCTAACTTTTTGTCAGCATGAGCATCAGCAAGGAGACAGGCACAGCAGGAAGCAGGAGTTGTGCCGTAGGGATTATGCTCCAGGGGATGCTGCATGCTGTTTTCCGATATGATTAATCAGGTGAAATGCACAGAGCTTTGTAGTCTGAAGAAATCCATTTTGAAAGGGGGTCTGTTTGGTTACCACTGAGTTAGGAAGGTGAGGATTTCCCCCTTCCCCCACAGGCAGAGATTTCAACAATTAAAGGACAAGGGGGAAATATTTGCAAGTAATACTAAGGCATGAAAGTGGGAAAGGTAGGCAGGCTCGACAATCAGGCTTTGATTTGAATGCTGTAGATCTTTCGGTGGAAGGCAGCATTGGTCTTGTAGCCTGAGGCAAATGCAGGCTGCAAATGGCCCTGGGCAGAGCTCTGGGGTTGGAGGACTTGGCTTTTGGAGGGCAGTGGCATCGCCTGCAAGCCCCGTGGTACCCAGAGTCCTGCTGGTCGAATGGGCTGTGGGGAGCCATGGCCAGGGAGTGCGGGAGGAAGGGTTCATTGGTGCTGTGTCACACAAGAAAGCCCCAGCATAGGGTTTAGGTTGTTTGGTTGATTGGTTGGTTTTCAAAGGCGAGGAGAAAGAGAAAAACAAACTGTGGTGCTGTGATGGCATGAGGCTCATAAAATCCATGCTGTGGCAGAAGGGGCTGCCCCCACTGTAGGTTAGGATTTCATTTAGACGGTCTTCATATAGCTAGGCAATATAGTCTAGTGATACATTGCAGAGCTGAAGTAATTACAAGGAGAAATTAAAACATTGGGAAGCCCTACCAGGAAACAGGGCCTCAAGAGAACTTGTAGGAGATGAAGACATGCCCAACTCTGGTTGTCTTTCTGATATGCTGGTCTTGGAGGGTCTATATGTAAAGGACAGCCCATGCTGGGGTCAGGATACTCTGTGATTTACCTGTGATTTACCTGGGAAGTGCCTCTGGTTCTTTGATTCCCAGTGCCACTGAATAACAGCATTAGACTATCCTGGGAGCCATCCACTGGAAAGGTTTGTTACACAGGTTAATTATGTCTTTATTTGAAAGACTGGAATAGGGGCACTTCCAAGAGCCAGAAACAGCTCAACAAGAAGGATTAGTAGTGTCATATCATTATTTGTTTTGGCATATGCGGAAGTAAAACATAAAAATTCTTGGATGTGGCCCAGTTTAATTTTAGGTCAGGAAAGCTCTATATTCTTCCAACCTGGCTATTTTAATTGAATTATGAAAATATCCCTGCAGGTTCAGCCACGTTAGGACCAGACCAACTTCACTATAAAATATGTCATCCATTTAAAGATTTTTTTTAAAGGGAGAAATATGGAAATGAACAGCTCTACTTTCTTTAGCTCTGTAAAGTACAAAACCATTTTTATTTTAAATTTGTAAAAAGAATTCTTTCTCTCACGTGGGACCCTCTCTGCCAAACCAGGCACCTCAGCATAGTTAAAGACACAAACCTTTCCAAATGCTTCTTAGGGAGCTTGAAATGAGGTTGTGTGAGTGCCATGTCTTTTATTATAAAATATTCTAGGAAGAACACTGCTGGAAAAGAAAAAATCTTCTTCTGTTTTGAGAGGAAATTCCTTTACATATACACTGACAGGAATAGAAGTGGCCTATGAGAAACTACAAATGATTAATAGTTTTTAATAAATATTTACAACATGTATTTTAGCAGGACTATACAAATATAAACCAGTTGCTTTGCCACCTGCAAAGAAATTGTCTGGTTTTATTTTTAATACCTACAGGTAGGTAGTACACGAAATTTTTACTCCTTCGGTGAATCCTAATGCATGGAAATATTTTCATTGCTGTATTTGGAAACTCAGTAATTGTGCTGGAAAAAACTAAGAAGTACTGCGCAGACTGAGGTAGTGCTTGTATGATTATTTCTAACATGCCTAAAACTTTCTGGATCCCTGTTCCTAAAGACATCACTGGACTTCCTGGGTTCTGTTTGGTTTTCTTGGATTTTTGTTTGTTTATTAATAGGGGTCTGGGAGATGTATAGGGTGTAAACCATCAATGCAAATAGGTCTCCAGCAAACTTTTCCATTAGTTTGACAAAAAAAGTTCATGGTTTTGTAGTGGTATGATTTTTAAGATATTTGGTTCTGTTCAGTGATTGATGCAGAACAGTTGGTCCTTTCTTACATTTGTTTTTTAAAGTTCTGACAGGTAAGAAAGTGACAGTAAATCACAGCATCCAGTGAGTGCAAAGAGAAGTTCTTTGTCAGATTTATACACCTACTCCCAGACTTTCTGTGCAAAAAGGATCTTGGCTCTCAGTAATACCTGCAAAAGATTTCCCAAAGTGAAGCAGCTATCAGTACACTAGAAAGTGAGAAATCTCAGTTGGAAGCAGGTAATCGTCCAGCAATACAGACTGAAAAACTGCTGAATCTGCTCCCTCCATAGCAAACTGCTGGGTAACTCATTACTCAATGCAGTCTTCAATGACTGTGTAGTGCTGCTGAAAAAACACCCCACTTTTTTTTCTCTTCTTTTTGTGAGAGACGTCCAATACATGTGTACAGCTATGAGCATGAAACTATGTCCACAAAGCCAATGGAGATGTCTGTACTCTTGAGTTCAGCAGAGCTTGGATCTGGTCTTCTGCGGCTGTTGGTGTCAGCTTAACGGTGTGTGCAGAAGGAACACAACTGTGCCTACTGGATGGGTTGTACCGTTTGTTTCAAGTGCAAATCACAAGTGGCTCTGAGGCAAATAAGAGGGCAATGGTAAAGTGAGCAATACATCAAGATATACAGATATCAAGACTGATGTAAGTGTTCCCAAGTCTCGATGGCTGCATTTTTGCTTGTTTGACATTGATATAAAAGATGATGTACAGTCAGACCAGAGGAGAATACAGACTTGGGCAATTTCATTGGGCAAGTCAATTCATTTTGAGAAGTCATTAGTCATTGGGCCTAAGTCATCCTGAAGGCTTCATGTTTTAAATATGAATCAATACACTCTGCTCTCCAACTGTTCTAGATAGCACTTGTGAGGGAGAATTAGCATGAATATTCTGTATGGGAAATATAAAATATAATTACTTAAATCAGGCATAAACAATGTTGTGGGTGGCTTCAGTTTTGCAGAAGTATCATGCCTGGGATTTTGCATTTTGTTTTAGTTCATAAAGCAGCTCCTCAGCTAGTGGAAATCAAAAGTATTTGACTGTGATCAGTAGAAGGAGCACAGATTTCACCAGCTCATGATGTGAGCTTGAACACCTGCTGGGGAGATAGTTTGGCCTGTCACTGGTTGAAACAGACGTGGGTAAACACATTTTCTAAAAGCAGCTTTTATTTGCACAAGCAAGAGATGGGTGTTTTGAGTTCTTCTTACCAATTATAGGCCTAAAATGTAAAAAACCCTGGGTCACTGGTTCTGATTTTGACCTTTCCATTCATAAAAGAAAGACTGAGCTCTCTGAGGATATACTAACACATGGAGACCAATGATTCGCTCTCATTTTAGTTCTACAGGCTATCAAAAAGTAAAATAACACAACACACTCTGGCTTCAAGGCATGTAAAATAAAACATGTGTCCAGTACTGTTTACACAGAGTGAAGAAAATGTTTCAGGAGAAAGGCAGCACTTTAGTATTTGACATTGGTAAATAAACATTGTGGTAACTTTGACCAAGAAAGACTGTGATTTTTTCATTCACATGTGACGAGTATTATTCTTTTATGCCACTGTTTCACTAACACTACACCACGTATGATACTCCAGGATAATCAGCCAAGGAGGCATATTTTAAGTGAGATGAAAGAAAGGCAGCATGGCAGTGTAAATACCCAAGCTTGCAAGTGTGCTGCGTGCTTTATGTTCAGTGGTTATTTCTGGGATGCAAGGTCAGCAGCTCCCACTGTGAGCAGAGGACTCTGCATGCTGGAGGACTTGGAGGCAAAACTGTTGTCTCCTAGGATTGCTACCTGTGTCTGAGGACTGGGGCAGGAGGATGGCACAAAGCTGAAAGGAGACTTTCCTCCATTCCTGGAAACTTCTCTGCCCCACCTCCATCTGGACATGGGGAAGCTTAGAGGTCCAGGATGGACCAAGAGGGATTTGCCAAGAACTACGCAGGCCTGCAGTTGGGATGCATCAATAGCCTGCATCAGTGTCCATGAGCTGGTAGTTGGGGACTGGAAGTAGGATGGATAACCAGAGATCCCAGCCACCAGGAAGCTGCAGAAGCATGTGTCTGTGTTGCCACATCACTCTAACAGGCACAAAACAGTTGGAGTATCTAGACAAGCTGCTCTCACCCCTGTAGCTCCCTTTGATGTGTACAGAATTAACTGCCCGTGGTTCAGCAGCATTTTCAAGCAGCCTTATCATGGAGTGCAGCTCTAAAGCCAGGCCAGGGTCATCTGCCTCTCCCAGGCTCCCTGCTCACTTGTGCAAGGTCTGGCAATGAGGCGGTGAGGCTGCTGGCAGCTCCAGTGGCTGGAGAGGAAAGTTTTGGGGCTTCCACTTTGTATGCCCGGCACTGTTGTTCAGAAGAACCCTGTTCTACTGCTTGCATGAAGCCAACCAGCTTGTTCTATTCAGAGAAAATGTTATTGTATTTTTTATTGAAAAAAAAGTCTTTGCTGACCAAACAGGTTTGCCTGTGTTCTGCTAGCTCTAGTAACGCTGCAGTGGGGAAAGCGATCAGCCCAGGAGTTTTAATAATATGTGGAGCAAGCAGACAGGATTGTAATAGTGTCTGCTGAAACTATTCCTGCCAAAACAAACACCAGGAGAGATTTCTTTTCCACGTACCAAGGTCTCGCTTTAGCATTTGCCAGGGAACGCATTTTACGTTTCCTGTCTTCTCTTCTGCCTGTGCTGGACAAATAAAAAAGGCACTGCAGATAGGTGACTATCAGTCAGCATCTTGGTACTGGAGGACTGCCTGACAAGCTGTGGGCTGCAATCATTTATGCATTTTTCTCTGTATGTTTGGGAAGGGCTTTACTCTTTCGTTTCAGCGCTTTTATAAGAGCTCAGGGCTGGGGCCTGCATTTTTCTGTGGTAAGCTCACAAAATTGGATTCCCCTCGGACTTGCAAACCTTGGCCACATTAATATTTTACGTGAGCCACTCTGCGCAGCTGATTCTTCTAGTGTTTATTTTTCTTGATTTGAAATAATTCTTATTTCCCTCTGAGGAAACCTTGCCTGTTAATGACTGCTAGCTGTAACGTGCCGGCAACTATCCTCAGGTCTTCTCCCATGGCTCTGTCTCACCTCATCCATCACCCTCAGACATGAGGTCAGAGGTTGCCATGAAGTGGGGCAAAAAATCGTGCTTTTCAGGAATTGAATTGTTTTGCTTAAAAACTTTGTCCTGAGGTTAGCTATTCAGGCCTCCTTGGCTCAAGTGATCTTCTTGCCTGTAGGAATGGAGACCCAAAATTTTCCAGTGGTGAGATCATAGCTGTGGGCATACTGACACCAAAAGCACATGGTACCATACTGACTGATGATAATTAGGAGATGTGCTGTGCAGTTGTGCCACTTGTGTCTTTGGGAGGGGTGTGTGTGTGTAGTTACAAATGTCTGTGAAAGTGAGATGAGAAACCTGGATCCAGATCTGTCTTTCACAGCTGCGTGGGTTTGCCCCTCCAAAGCTGCACCTAGAGCCTGGATCCAAGCCCAGGAGGAATGGGAGAGGAGTCGTTTCTTCCCTCCCTCCCAAGATGGGGGAGTAGCTGGGTGTGGCAGCAAGCTAACGGTAGGTTTCAGAGTTACAGATGGATGAGACAAACTTTTCCCATATATTGAAGAAGGCTCAGGCTGTTTTGTAGATTCATATGTGGTTAGAAATGGCAGTAGGCAACATCTCAGATGCCATGAAAAAATCAGACTTGTGACATTTTCACTTCAGTGTTGTAGAGCAATGCATTTCGACTATTTTGACTGAAGCTGACCTATTTTGCTAGTTTGACTAGGCTAGCTGGCCTTCTTAACTTCTGGGTTATTGTCAGTCACAGAAAGTTTAAAATACCATAAGTGTACCTCATATTTGTTTCATTTATCAGTCATTCCCAGAAAATGGTGTCATCCATGCAGATGGATAAGTATAGCATGGATGTAGCCATGTTCTCTAATTTCCCCCAGATCCTCTACCTTATCAGGAATAAGAAATTCCCTGAGCTACTTTACAATCATAAATAACATAAAATTTCATAATGCTCATAGTACTAAAGTACTGTGAAATTTGCAGCTGAAGCTTACTTTTGAACACACCAGCTCTGTTTCAAGAAATTTGCCTTCAGGAAAAGCTCCCAGTCTTTCTAGGAGATGAACCTCAGAAAAAGAGTTTTGCATCCATGCAAAACACCAGATTATTCTGGCTACCAACCTGCAACCTTTGCCTGAGTAGCCGTTGCTTCTAAGGTCATGAATTGTCACTTTGCTTTGATTGGACTTGCCAGTCACCTTGGTGACTATCCTATATTATTTGAGAATACACACAGGAGTCTTCCTGAAACATAAGGGACTCCTGTGTCCTCTCCAAGTCTTTGATAAGAATTCAGATTTACAATCCACTGTCTTAATGGAAAAAGGCAGTTGTGATGTCTGATGGTATAAGAGAAATCCCGCCATGATCTGATATTATTGAATCTGAAAAAAAACTGCTTCTGTATTCTCCTCTCTCTTGTTTCTCCATGTGGTGTAGTAATTATTTTCCTTCTCCATTTTTTTTATCATGCAGCTAGATGAAATGCTTAGCACCAGCTAAGCTGCTGGTGTCCAACATAGGTACTTACTTATATTTAATATAATCTGTTTTTACCTAAATATTGGAAGACAACCTGAATCAAACTAACATTGACATCTAGACATCAACTAAACATCAAACTTTCTACCTCCTGTAGTCTGCTCACATCAAGAGATGCTTTCTTTTGTTGTAAGTCATGTTGCTCTCTCCCACAGCTTGGTGCTTGATTTATGAAAATCCACATAGTTAGAAATGGTTGCAAAGGAAACGTCATGTCAATAGCTAGGTGCAACGCAAAAAGCACTTCGAAGTTAAGCGTGTACTAACAGATGATACATACAGGTGTTGAACACTCAGAAGATGGTGGCCAGCTTCTGGTTCCACTGATGTTTCTGTTACGTTTACTAAAATTGGAATTTGACACCAATAACTTTTTAAGTTTTCAAAGGAATTGAAGGTTGTCTCAATCTGAAGCGCAGGTAACAGAGAACAGGGACTGATAATATTTATGCAAGTTGTCAAGTTGAAGGAATTTTTGATCCATAATTTTGTGGGGGTTGATTTTTTTTTTTTGTTTGTTTGTTTTAAATGAGCCAGGCAATTTTTGTCTTCCTTTGAACTGATAGGTGGACAGGTGAAGAAGCTCTATAAGGTTTCCCATAGATAACCAATTGTAGAAACATCTTTAAAAGAAATAAATTCCTTCAGGATGCGAGGTGGAAATTACAAGACATTATTTTTGCTGACTCTAATTGCCTCTTTAATTACCCCTTTAATATGGCTTCTTCTTAAAAGAGAACTTTGAAGAAGCTCTGTTATTGGAAACCTCGTGACTGTATGAGGACAGTGCTGGAGTATTGCCATGGTACTTTGACACATTATCATCCTAGTAAATGATCCAAGTGTTGAAATTCAGTGTGGAGTGATGGCTTTTGCAAAACTTTGCCATGTGTTCCAGCCCTCCTGGCAAGCACAGCATTATCTGATGGTATGTTGCTTGGAGAGGAATGGAAGTAGACAAGGGAAAAGAGAATGTGGGCTTTGTATGAGCTATGGTATTTGAACTGAAGCTGTAGCTGAATAAAAGCTTGCCTGTAAGTTTACAAACATACAATTAAGACCCTTGCTGTTATCTAAATCCCTTTTCTTGCCTTATAATTTTATGGTAAAAAGAATTACTGTTGTTTTTGGACTTTCATAAGAACTCTAGTAGCCACAGAGAGAACCAAATGTTGTTTGTTTATTTACTTGTGAAACAAATTATGCCCCTCTGCAAACTTCACTGTGTAATTTGCACTGGCTTTGCAGTTTACAAGAATGCACACACTGGTTTAAGTACTCCCCTCTCCCTGGAATTAGAAGATGAAGAGGCAAAATTGCCATGCAAGTGGCTACGGTTTTAGTGCAACGTTACAGCTCATTATATCTCCCAAAGTCAGAAATAATTTGTCACAACAGAGTCCTCCATTCCAATCTGCAGTCTGTGCCTATAATGAATAAAACATGGCTGTAAGAATTAAAAGGGATACAGTTACGGTAACACACTCTGAGTACTGTTGAGTGTGATTCAATAAAATTATGGATTTCTCCCCATTTATCACTTGTGGTTCATTTTGTTTAACAAATACAGTAGTCAGCTTTTGGTTATGCTGGTTGCCTACCCAGAGCAGACGACCTTTGAAATGTACTCTTTGACATTTTCACTTGGTTTCTGTGTGTTTGCATGCTGGTTTTATATGTATTTTCCTGGTTGCACAGTATAGATACCATTCAGCAGCACAGCCACAGTTGCCACTGGACATCTTCATCATTTCTGCTTACATTTGCATTTCCCTCAGCCTCACCCAGCTGAAAAATGTACTCTGTGTTTCCAAATGATGGCGTTTGGAAATCTGGCCAGGGCTCTCTACAGAGCCCAGCAAAACTCGAAGCTGACCCTGAAAACTTGCTGAGTTATCAGTTCATATCAGATGAAAACAACCCAGCTTTGCCCTAATTAATTGTTATGTGTGCTGGTGGTGAGATTTAAGAAGATATATGGAAATACTTTGTGTTGATCATATGAGTGTCATCTTAACTGAACATGAAGGGGGAAATTGTATCTATTAAGATCAGCAAAGTGAAGTCTTTACCCCAAAGGAAATCTGCCTCACAATAGGTAGATTTGTGCCTCATTTCATGGGAGGGTGTGATGAGGTGATGGTGTCCCTTTCCAGCTCCTGGTACAGGGCTGGCTCTGGTCCCTGTGGGGTTCTCAGCTAACCTGGGGAGTAAGGCTATATAGGAGAAAAGACCCTATTTACCCCTCACACCTGTGGCCCCTCACAAACTCATCTGGGCAGGTGCAGTGGAGATACTATGATATTATGATCTTGCACCAGGGTCCATGGGTTATGGGGACAAACCTGGCCTGAGGAGCAGATTGAACATCCAGAGCCTCAGATACATCCATTAGCTTTGCTTTCTTCCTGCCTTATTCTTCACAGCTTGTCTGCATATGAGTGCCTCTGGGATCCCAACTTCTGGACCTCTGCATGTATTCCTGTGCCTCGGAAAAGTCTGTGTAGGGAGCCAAAGCCTCTGCTAAAAATCTTTGCTGGGGATTTGGCATGCTGTGAAGGACTGTATAGGATGTACACTACGGGTTTTATGAAATTGTATTAAACAAGTGAAAATTAAAGACATGAATGCTTGTGTGTATTTGTGTGTGTGTAGGAAAGAGAGAAAGCATTGGTGTTGGCATCCCTTATTTGAAGTATTGCCATGTCCTGGGTGTAGCTGATGCTCAGCAGTGCCTTCCCATTGACCTCAAGCACTAATGGCAGCTGAGGATCCAGCCCAGCTCTCAAACCTTTTGCACGTTTCCACTACTGTTGCACAAAATAACTTTTCTGTGAACACTGGCACAGACACATGGAGTAGTGGGTGTATGGGCAGACCATTTTTCAGTGTGCACCGATGCACACTGATGGCAACTGCATCACATGTGGAAAAGGAGGCCAAAAGAGAGAGGCAAAGAGGTTTCTCAGACACCAAGTAGGACTTTCTGGTGTTTTACCTTCTGCCCTTGTTTAGCTTACACTTGGTGTCAATGAAAGTGCTGACGTTACTCCAGGAGGGCTTGTTTCCAGTTGTGCCTGCGCTGATGGACGAGATCGAAGCAAGTCAGCTCAGCTTTATCATGTCCTTCAACAGTGTCTGTAATGAGACAGGGAGGAATACACTGGGAATTCAAGGAGCAGAGGTTTTTATCTCTGTTCTTTGGTGCTTGGTTGGCAATACCACAGGAAAATAAAACCCTATAAAAACAGAAAGCACTTTTAAGGGGGTTGTACCACACCTTAACGCTACTTGTATTTGCTTGTGCTACAGATCTGCAGGAGGTACTTATGGCATTAAAAAGAAAACTCACAGGAGCAAACGTTGAGGGGAACGTTTGTAACATGCTTCGTTTTCTATGAAAGCAAATGGTAAGCAGGCAAACCCATTGCTGACAGGATTAAAGACATGCTGGTAGCAGCATTGGAGTTGTTTTGAAATGTCTGGGGAATCAGGCATATAAAATGAAACGTGTCATCCCAGGTCATCTTCTCCTTAGGACTGCTTCTCCCTTTCAGATGTATTGTGCTCAGAACAGCCAGCCTGTCCTGCTGTGGCTTTTTGCACTGTCAGTCTGTCTGCTCTCTCTTTTTCTTTTAGGTGCTGATGCCTGCTGGGGCTCCCTTTAAAAAAAAACTCATTCTGAGGGCTCTGTACACTCCTATAGAGGAACAGACCAGCTCTGAAAACAAAAGTGTGTGGTATTTGTTCTTCAGGGTTACAGACATTGTTTTCTGCATGGTGGATGTGGGTGGCATCACTATTTGCACACGTTCTTTGTCACTTTTTTGTATATTTAATTATCCATCCTCCCTTTGTGAATTTACAGGGGAAAACTCTGTTTTGTGATTTGTAGTATAAAAGAAAAATGGTGTAGGAGTCCCACAATTCTTGTTTGACGTATACTAGAAAGGTTTTGTTAGGGAACCTGTGAGTCCCTTATTTTACATTTTTCTTTTTTATGCACAGGTAGTGTGAATACCACTGAAACAAATTTCAAACAAAACCAGATATGCTGTGGCTAATTTTCCTCCCCACTGTATCAGTATGACCATGGATAAGCGGGTTTGTCACTTGTTTTGAAGAAAAATGGTACAGAATTCAAGGGGAGGATGGTAGGGTAAATAATTTTCAAGGGTCTTTTCACTGTAAGCCTGAGCATGTGTACAGAAAATGCTGTGTAATGTAGTCACTGTATCTTAAAATACTCAGTAATAAGTAGTTGTAGCAGAGAATGTAGCCCAAATGCGCTTCAAATGCAAGTGGAGGAATAGCTAAAAAACAGTATGCTCCATTGCAATTATATTTAGGAAAATGCTTCACCATGTCTGGCCGACCACATTCTTAAAATAGAGGGGACATGACTTTTTACCATTTCCTCTCACAGAGTTGGGACCAGCACCTGGCTGTTGGTAATGGTGGAGAAAGGAAGGTAACACAGATGGAAAAAGGAGAACATTGTGAAGACATGCCAGACACGATGACCTTATTTACTTATTTCTCCCAGTTTCTTTCTTTAAGCTGCAGCCACCTCCTGCAATCTGGTGCCAAGGGACTTAGGACAAAAAAGCAGGAAATTCCTCCAGACTTTCCTCCAGCTGTGATTGCTGGTGCCCCCTCTTACCCAGAGATCTGTGCTGTGCACCAGGTCTGTGCCCCCAGGTAGCGGTATGAATTACGCCTAGAAATGCGCATTGATTGCCGCATGGAGAAAGATTTTGTGTGAAGCAGCCTTCCGTTTGGGCAACATCAGTTGCCAAGTAAGTGTCATTGCAGTTTGTTACTCATTATGTTGGCTCCCTGTGAAATATGAAGTCATATTCAATGTTTCAGTGTTAATCTCCAGGATCCTCAAAGGACTTGGCAGAGCTGGCTGAGGCAGTGCCTGCCTCATGGGAGTGATGTTCTGGAACAGCTGCTTTCCCCAGAAACTATGAAGATGTTACTTTTGAGGCTGATGGTGGAAGTGAGGGGGAGAGGGGGGCCTTTGTGGCTTTTGAGATGTCCTGGCTCCCAGGTGGGAAGGTTAGAAAGGCTGGGACCTTGTGGTCCCAGCATGGACCTCCTAGCTCATGGACATAGCTTACTGTAGGAAGGGGCCTGGTGGAGACAAAGATGAAAGGAAGAGTGGCATAGAGAATTCAAGAAAAAGGAAGGGAATTTTGTGAAAGATTCCCATGTAGCCAGTTTGGAAGATGGTTATCTACATATTATGTTACTTCTTTGTATTTTGGTATTTACAAAAGCATCTGGTTTCCAGAAGCGCTAAAAGCTCAGGATCGATACAGCAACCTCAAACATTCAAAGTTTAACATCAGTGACACCCTCTGGAAAAGCTCAATCTTACTCTAATTCTGTAGCTCAGCCAGTGCCAGGAAATGCTATTTGTAGCAGTTTACCTCTTCGGAGACACACAACTACTCTGGTTCTTTTTTATTAGTAGGTAGATTCAGGGAAGACATCCTCAAGTTGGTGGAGTCAGGGCTCAGCTTTCATTCATTTTCCTTGTACCCACTGTTCCTCCACTGACAAAAAATATTTGCCTGTTGCTATGTGAAGACCTGTTACACAGAAATTCGAGCTTTGTCCTATTGGAGTTGGAAAGCTGATGTATTGCAGATACAGCACCAAGAAGTCAAGTGTGCTACTGAAGACTTAAACCCTTGTTTTCTGTGCTTAAGCTAAAAAAAAAAAGTACTGACTGGCTTTTTTTAATAATGTGGATTTAATTATGGATCTGAGAGTTGGGAAAAAAAAGTAATAAAGAAAAAAATTTTGGATAAAAACCAAACACACCTAAAAAAGATTTACATCTTTAAGATCCTGAGGGAAAACAGAGATGTGAGATATCATCATGGGGAGAGAAAATTGTGGCAAGTCAGGAACAAATATGAAAACACAGTACATAAAATATCTCTCAGAGACCTGAAGTGAATGTGTCTCCATGGTGTGGGTATTTGAGCTCTTCAAGGGAAGGACTATCTCTTACTTTGTTTTTTACCAGAAGTGAGAATGACAGGGACCTGATTTCCAGTTTCCAAGTGGGGTGTTAAAGACAGCCATAATGTAGGTTATGAGTAATATTAACAACTCCTGAATGTGAATCTGCAGCCCTTGATCACAGGAGAAGCATTGCTGTCTTCTGAGGAGGTTTGCTGGCCATCTGTGGACAATCTAGACATCTGGTTGTGCTCCAAGAAGATCAAGTAGAAAGCCAGGTCCCCTGTTTTGCATTTAATTACTGCTAAGAAGTTATAACGAGTGCATTGTGATGCAGCCTTTGCAAGTGTCACTGATGATTAGACTACTGCAATACTATTTCAATAATGCAATATGAGGCTACATCTTAGATTTATGTGGAAAGTACCAATGCAGAATTTAGCAGCTAGGTTTTGGTTTTGCTTCCAGGATGCATTTATCAAGGAACTTATGACGGAAATGCTTTAATGTTCATTCTGCAAGTTGCTGGTTAGAGTTTGTCCTTTAAATAGCCTGAGACCTATCTTTTAGCCAGTCATCCCTCCTTTCTGTGCTGCAGTGCCGTGGCAGAGGCAGGAAGGATTTAGAGACTCATCTGGAATTACAGAAGAGGTTAAACCAAGAGGGCTTTCCTGTGAGGATACCAGCCTTGGTCCTTGTTCCCAACTCTGGATTTGGAAAACTCTAATTTATTGAACTGAAATGTGCATTCAAAGGCCTGTTGGTTTCTTAGCCTTTTGAGAGCGTAGGAAGATTTGGCAGTGGGGCACACTCAATGAAACTGCTTGATGGGGAGGGTCAACATGGCCTTTGTAAAAGGAAGCTTGACCATACGAACCTGATACCATTCTCAAAAGAGCTTAGAGGTGTGTGGATAAGAGTCATCCTATTGGCCGATTATTGTTAGCTTTCCAGAGGCCTCTTACAGACTTTTTCACCAAAACCTTTTAAAGAACCTAACATAAGACAGAAGATCCTTACATGGATAAATACTTGATAAAGGGTAAGAAATGAGACATATGAACAAAGCACCAATTCTTGGAGCAGACTGAGATCAGCAGGAGGATTAAATGGTGATCTGTGGTGGGACCTTTTATGTTCAGTGAGCAGCGACATAAGAAAATATGCTGATGAAACTAAATTACTCAAACCAGCAAAGATGAAGAACATCTGTGGAGAGTTGTAGAAGGATCTGCTGGATGACCTTCAAGGTAAATAAAAATAAAGTGATAAAAATGGAGGAAAAAGCAGGCTTAAATTCACGTGTTAAATGGTGGTTTCTGAGCTGATGATTACAATTTAGGATTGAAACCTTGGGTACACAACAGAGCCATGAAGATATCAGCTCAATACTCAACAGAGGTTGAGGAGGCATATAAAATAGTAGCAATTATTGGGGGAGAAAACAAAACAGAGAGCACCATTTTGCCATTCACTTAAATCTATAAGTCTCTCAATTGTTTTAGTTCTTTCATTTTGCGAAGGGTGCAGCAGAACTGGAAAAGAGCCAAAGAAGGTCAGCAAGGGTACATAGCATCTTTCTAATGAGTTGTTGCTAATGATGTTAGGGACACCCTATGAGGTCAGTGGAGTGGGTCTGCCCGGTGTTCTGGGCCTTTCCCAAGCACAGCTGAGGCTACAGCTGGTGCTTGCTCCTGCCTATTTGTTTTAGACTTGTCCCAGAAAGCTGCTGTGAAAGGCACTGGTTTTTAGTGGATGTGAGGACAAGGCTGTAAAAATAAACAGAAGTAATTTTGTTGAAAGTATCCACTTCACTACATAGTGGCAGAATCAACCCTCCTCTAAACAGATCCAGTTTATTTTTTTTTCGAAATCTTCTTCTTCAAAGCTAGTTTTCCACATCACTTACTAGCCACAATCTCACTATTGTAAACGAAGAGCAAGTAAAGCCTAGGAAGAGTGTGCGAACCAGATTCTACACTAGACTGCATCTCGTCCTCACAAACCAGCAAGCTGCAGTTGCAGAAGTGAAATTTTATGTCTCTTGTTGTAGTAGAAAAAAGGGAAAAGCTCAGTGCAATCAGCCATGTCTGGTGGACAGGAGAGACAGAGGAGGGAGAGCCATTTTCAAGGTAAAATGCCATCAGTTATACTGCCAAGATCTAAGGTCCCAGATGCAGAGGAAATGCGTTTCCCACTCCTCCTTTTTTTTTTTTTTTTTTTCCAGCTCGCAGCCTCTCTCTTTTGTTTTTGTTTTTTTTTTTTAAATTAATTTTTGGCAGTAACATAACCCCTGGAATCCTGCCATTTACTGCTTTAAAAATTTCTCTTGAAAAGAGGGAGGAAGACAGGGAGAAAGCAAGGGGTAGAGGGAGTATGAAAACCTAATGGAGCTAATTGCAAGGGTACATAACTAACATTTTTTTCTGCAAAAATAATCTATCATTTATTTTTGTGATGAGTCCATTTTTATGTCAGGCCCTGTGGGAGAGAAGACAGTGACTGCTCAGTAGAGATTACTGACTACTTCAAAGTTGCAACAGCACAGCTAGGCAAAACTAAACATATTGGTATTTTATGGGGTTTCCTTAAAAGAAGGCTGTCAGTGTAACACGATCATTCCTTAATTCTTTAAAGCATGAAATGTTTATAGTTAAAAAGATGAAACCATGGAAATGCAGATATGTTAAAGCAGAGTAAAGAAGTAAAAATTCTTCTCATTTTGGGCTGAACGGTTTCATAGATGCTGAGGAAAGGGCACAGCATCTTCATCCTGCCCCAGCAAGATGCACTGTCTGGTCTGCATTTGTCCCTGACAGTGATTTGGGCCAGGTCTCTAGCCCATTTTTCATTATTGCCCCCTGTGCTTTGGGTCAGCTGGAATTGGGATAGCCCCTCCCTACCCACTTCCTCGACATCCCATGCACCTGCTGCCATCCTCATCTGGTGCCAAGCAGCAGCCCCATGATTGCACGCAAAGAGTTGTGGTCAACAGCTCAATGTCTAAGCGGAGACCAGTGATGAGTGGTGTTCTTCAGGGGTCAGTACTGGGACCTATGCTGTTCAACATCTTTGGTGGTGACATGAACAGTGGGATCAAGTGCACCATCAGCAAGTTTGCTGATGATACCAAGCTGTGTGGCAAGGTAGACACGCTGGCAGGGAGGGATGCCATCCAGAGGGACTTAGACAGGCTGGAGGGGTGGGCCCATGCCAGCCTTATGAAGTTCAACAAGGTCAAGTGCAAGGTCCTACATTTGTGTCAGGGCAATCCCAAGCACAAATACAGGCTGGGCAGAGAATGGATTGAGAGCAGCCCTAAGGAGAAGGACCTGGGTGTGCTGATTGAAAAGAAGCTCAACGTGAGCCTACAATGTGTGATCACAGCCCAGAAGGCCAGCCATACCCTGGGCTGCATCAGAAGAAGTGTAGCCAGTAGGTCAAGGGAGGTGATTCTGCCCCTCTACTCTACTCTGATGAGACACCCTACTGTGTCCAGCTCTGGCGCCCCCAATATAGGAAAGACATGGGCGTGTTGGAGTGGGTCCAGAGGAGGGCCACGAAGATGATCCGAGGGTGGAAGCACCTCTCCTATGAGGAGAGGCTGAGAGAGTTGGGGTTGTTCAGCCTGGAGAAGAGATGACTCTGGGGACACGTTATTGTGGCCTTCCAGTACCTAAAGGGGGCCTACAGGAGAGCTGGGGAGGGATGTTTTACTAGGGCATGTAGTGATAGGATGAGGGGTAATGGCTTCAAACTGGAAGAAGGTAGATTTAGATTGGATATTAGGAAGAGATTTTTCATTCCAGGCTGGAGGGGCTTTGAGCAACCTTGTCTAGTGGGAGGTGTCCCTGCTCATGGCAGGGGGATTGGAACTAGATGATTTTCAAGGTCCTTTCCAACCTAAAACATTCTGTGATTCTATAAGCATTTGCAGCAACATGGGGACTGGTGCAGGCTCTTGTGGCACTCTTCCCCAAGGATGCAGAGTAAGGAAAAATTCTGGGACCCCTTCTCAGTGCCTGTGGCTCCCTGCGAGTTTGAAAAAGATAGATAGAAAGCAATCCATGTGCAGTAAAGTTATTTCTAGTCATTGTTTCTGCTTCAGTGGGGAGACCTTGGAAGGGAGGGTGTGTGTTGTCACCTTACTGTTAAAAGCCAGGGGTATACATGGTCAGCCATTGGGATATAGTGGTGGTGGTGGACTACAGTATTAACAGGTGGGAATGACTAGGAGTGCCATCATCAGTCACTGTGCTGTGCTTAACTGGAGGCAGAGTCCCTCCTTCCCCATGCTCTGCTTTCCCACCGTAGGGCTTCGCCAACACTGGCCAGGGCATTGGCAGCTGCCTGCGTTGCCGTGCTGCTCTTTGTCCAGCTCATCAGTTTCCTCTCCTAAAAACAACCCCCTTACAATTAATACTGATAGATGTGAGCTTCCTCTTTATTATTTCCTGTTGTAATTCATTCATTCAGCTTTTCCCCAGTTGATTTCAGCTGAAGCCCCAGTTGGCCTGGCCAGCTTCCAGGTGCTTGGAGAGGAAATGCAGAGTTTACCTTTGTGTACGACTGAGTAACAAGATATGCACCCTATGGGGGGGGGGGGGGGGAGGGAGGCCAGAAATGATTCTTTTGTGAAGGATATGGATGTTTTTTGTCTAAATATACTGCACCGTGCACATCCTGATATTCTCAAGCAGGATATCTTTAAATGGATACTGACAGCTGATTTATGCTTGGTACTGAGTTGTTTTTGAAGGGACATATGTGTAAAAGAAAATGTGAAAGATATTATGGCAAAATATAAAAGGAACTGTTGTTTTCATAAATGACCGCATGGTTTTAAAATTTAAACATCTCCCTGCAATGTTGGAAGACTGTAGCAACAACATTGTGCTGTTGCACAAGAACTACTAAAATGACGCCAGAAGTAAAACAGAAGTAAAACTTATTCTTTGCATTGTCCTGCAGAAGGGGGAAGGGGACTGCAGATTGTCACACGGTGCAGCCTCTGGTCAAAGCAGGCTCCACCACATTCATATGGTTCAACCCCACTCTCTAGATGAAAAAGCCAAAAGTTACTTTTTTGAGGTGATGGCTAAAATGTGCTTTTAAGCTGCACCACGCTGCAGACTGTGAAGCAGCACAAGCCTCCCTTGGAGATCAATCAGTGGGCAGGTATGGACCACTTGTAAGGAGCAAAAATATGTCATTGCTCATCTTTCTTGTGTCTTGCTTGCTGATGCTACCAAAGATGTAGCAATCAGTGTGGATAATGTTGCATGAAGACTAGCCTGTTGCCCACCAAAGTCCTCTCTAAATTCGTGCTGCCTACATGGACTTTTGCAGGGTGACAAGATTCCAGCAGCTGCAAGTAGTGCAATATGATAAAAGCAGAACAGCAGAGTGAAACTGTTGGTGAAGAGGCCCCCTGAATATGTGCTTGGGGGATTTTGCTTTGGATAAGGTGCAGAGGAGTGGCCGGAGTGCTTTAGGTGATCTCCTGGGATGCATCTGCTGGTCCAGTTTTACTCTGAAATAAACCGCTTGGTGTCCTCTGGGACTGCTCTTGCCATGGAGAATCATGGGGTGCGAAGTGGCGGTGCTGTCCTGGCCCTACCTAAAGCACTGATGTAAAAGACATCAAAATGTTCAACTTAACAGGAGCTGAGCAAATGAACCAGAGGGCAGAGGGGTCCCTGCATTGCAGCTATCCCCGCACCACTCTGTCCCCTGTCAGCCCCCAGCATTCACATGGTGCGTTGCCCATTCCCGCAGTGCTGCAGAGAGTTGTCTCACCCCTGGTAAAACAGTGACGTTTACTTCACAACTGCTTGTTTCTATATGTGTGCAGCCTCCACCTTATCTCTGAGGCATTTTTAAAATTCTCAGCATTTTAGCATGCTCTTATGCTCTCCCAGGCATCTCACATAACCGTGTGCCTCTCTGCCACTCAGTGCTAAGCAACTTGTTACTGTATGTCTGAGGGAAAGTCAGGAATAACCTTAATTTTCTATTTAAAAAGCAGCTGCTGGTTTCAGCAATTGTCCTAAGGAATGCTTTATAGTTGATCTGCGTCCTGATGTGTGTAATATTACTGAGGACAGGATAAGCCAGATCTGGAGGCCTGTGAATAATACTGTATTGTGAGAGACTTCCACCTTTTCTTTTGCGGCAGACAGAACATGCGTGTCACTGGAGAAGGCAAGGTTTTCAATTAAGTTTGCCAAGTGTGTATTTAAAGTTTAGGATCATACCAGATGTACTTCAGAAAATTGTATATTTAGGGTTTTTTTTTACACAGTTCTATTAAGGGATTAGGAAATACTGGCATCATTAAAACACGCAAGGAAATGTTTATTAGTCTGTCAAAAAGCATTGCAGCCTCAGATAAATCCACTGTTGCTCTGCCCCAGACCCTGCTTTGCTATAACTCGGGAATGGCAAGGACCGTGAAGCAATGGAAGAGTCACTGAGACAGCTGGTGTGTGAGGGTGAAATCATGGGCTGGTGTTTCCCATTTACAAAGAGCTTAGACAAGCACATGTTGGGAATGATGTCCTTCAGTCATTCTTACCATTCAGGTAGGACAGGGACCAGGCACCTTTGGAGCTTCCTACTGATCCTTTGGGTTTGTGGTGGCTCTAGTGGGTTAAGCATAGACATGTTGAGTCACATCAGCTGAAAATCAGGGCCTAAAGTTTAAAAATTGGCATTGGGTTAAAATGCTGACTCTAAAATGTGTGGTATTAAAAAAAAAAGAAAAAAGAAAAAAAGAAAAAAAGATTGCTTGTGAAAGAACGTTTGCTGCAAGAAAATATTCCAGCAGTAAGATCTCTAGAAAATAGTTGTGAATAAAACTTGATTAATTAACACTTGCTTTTCACAACTGCTGTTTGTAACGAAAATCTCTTTTAAAGGAGAAAAGGGTATAGAGGGTATAATAATTGACTTAACTGATAGCATTGCACCTTTGTGGTTTATAAAGTTATGCTTGTAAAAATCTGCTTTGTGTTGTATCTGTTGTGGCCCAGGGCAGTGCAGAAGGTTGTCAGGGAAAATTTTAGGTTCTACACAGAGGAAAAAAAGCCTTAGTAGCCTCTATACAGTGAAACTGGAATGTGGAGACTGTTACACTGGATTATGTCCATCATCCATCTAGTCTAGCATCCCACATCTGAGAGCTGTCAGTGCCAGATGCTTCAGATGAAAGTGCAAGAAACTTGCAGACAAGGGATCGTCTTGATTACTGATAGTTACAGTTTTCCCTAAGCTCTGGAGAGTATGTTTTAATACCTCTTCCAGAATGCTTGTGCTTGATGTTTCCAAAGTTTATATAAGCATCCAGCCCTTTCTGAAAGTTGTTACATTTTGTATTTTAGGGTCTGTCTGTGGGAACAGATCCCATGGTTTAATCCCATCTTGTATGAACATTTTTTTTCAGTACCATTTTGATCATTCAATTTCATATAAACCTTCTTGTGAGGGAAGATAAAGAACAGAAGCTCTTTACATAATTTCTTCCTATAAGCCAGTGTTCCATGTACGTTTTATAATGCCCTGCTTTTTGTCAGTGCTACAAGATGAAAACTCTGAACCTTAAAACTAGAAGAGAAAAAAAAAAAAAGATTAAGAGGGGAAAATCACTCATACTTTTGCTGGGTTGAACTATTCAAAGCACACAGACAAATATTTAAGTATTGCTGTGGAATAGAGCTTAAATCCGTAAAAGTGTGTCACAAAAAAGTGAGTCTTGGCTCGGGAGTAGTCTTAAAATCATAAATTTGGCTTGGATTTTTTTTTTTTCCATTTGAGAAACTGACAATACAGTAAACTTCTTGTTGATTGAAACATGATAGCAACAAAAATGTTGTGTTTCAGCTTTGCTTCATATGTCAAAAATGCAAAAGAAATTGATTTTGGAGGGGAGAACAGTTACTGCAGACCAGAATGTTTGATGTTTCATTAAAAGGAATGTTAGAATTGGGTCTCTAACATTTTTTCAGAATGAAAAAAAGTCTAGGTGGGAGAGCCAAAATCAGTGCATATATTTTTTGTATGCTTGAGTGTTGCTTTACACAAATATACACATGAAAGAAAGAGGAGGGTGAAGAAAGATTTCATGTAGCAGAAGTGTTCTTGATACACTTGAAGATTATTTCTAGAGCATCAAGTTGTTTAAAACACAGCTTTTTGAGGAGTTGCCCCTGTCACATACAGTTAAATTATAACGCTTGCTACTCCTGTGGCTTGAAAATGTTTTTTGTTGTTAAGGGGGATGAAGGGAGGTTGGGGATTTTTATTTTTGGCAGGATGCCTTTATAGCGAATAGAAGAACAAAGAAATTAGGAAAAGTAACAAAACAAAAGCAGTCAACAAGACAGAACTGAATAACTAAAAACTTAGATGCCTCTATTTTTTATCTGCCATGTTTCTTGAAATCATGTGGACTATTGTAATCTGCTTTTTCACTAGTTATGCAAACAGCTCAGAAAAACTCAAGCCATTTAGACTGGATCTGCAGATGTTCTGGAAGTCAAACTCTCGACATTTTATTGTTAACACTCTGGCAAATATTAAGATTCATTTGAAAGATGTATACTTCAATGGTATTGGCTGTGCCAGAGGTCTCCTAGAGTCACGGTGAAGCCAACCAAGCAGATGCCAACACTGCCTCTTGAAACAGAAAAGTCAGATCTCTGAAAGAGCTGAGCATCTGATATGTCCCAACAAGGACATTTGAAATCTGGGAAATTAATTACACTCCTAGAAGCCTGTAATTGGTTTTCTCCATGTCATTTGTACTGGCGTGAACTAAAATTAAACATATTTTTATTGCCTGTATTCCAACTTATGCTGCACTTGGTAAAAGGTAGGTAATGGTCATGAAGAGGCAGATGAGACCTTCTTTGGTCAACTGGAAGAAGCCTCTTCTCCGCAAGCTATCATCTCCATGTGGAAATTCAACCACCTTAATAATATTCAATAATATACCCATGCTTGCTTCATGCAAGCATGGGTACTTCCAGGGAATAAAACCATATTTCTTGTCCAGACTCTCCTGACCCATGCAATATTCAGTCATGCTCTTGTAAGTGTGTAACAAATGCAGATCAAGAAAAAAAGTATCCTGACTTCAATGTTTAAAAACTACCTCTGTCTCACCAAGAAAGCAGGTAAAAAAGTGTTTACTTCATACCTCTTCCCTCAAGTTATTGTTATATTAAACAAGCTCTGGCTGCTGGGAGCATTCATATTAAAAAGTGGAAAGGTTTACAGTACAGTAAATAATAGCTTCATTGGTGTATGAAGAATATTTTAGATGAAGTGAATAGTTAACTTCATTTTAGCACACTCTGGAAAGGATATTTAAACTGTTTTGACATGTCCAGACGCTCGTTTTAGAATCAGTCTTTCCAGACATTACTCAATCCACCTGACATCGGAGAAGTAGGATTTGTCACCAGTTCTTGATCTAATGTGTTTTCATGCTGAATTCAGAAACTCTTAACTCTATTAATGTTGAGTCATTCATACTAAAAATATGGTTTTTTTCCACAGCCCAGTCTATGCCAGTAGACTCTACTCAAGGGACAATGTGCAAACAGGTACAAATGGGAGAGGCTAGGAGTGGAGCCGTTCAGGGATCCCTCCATCAGTAATTTCTAACCACTCTGTCATGAGTATAACCTTATTGTTTTAGATATTTACAGTTCTGTCATTAATAAGAAGCAATTTTCCATGCTGGTTTATGGGAATTCATTAGAGGTTATTAGTGAGTAAAGATTGCATTCCAGCTATCCTGCAAAACTGCACAAATGTGGTCTTTTAATAAATGATATTTAAAGTGGTTTAGGCCAGATCCATTTAAGACAACTCTTGATTTCCAGAAAGTCAGATCTTGTCTTACTATGGAAAAAGTCTCCTTCAATGTGCTACAGAGTCACAGAGCAGCTAAGGGTGGCAGGCATTTTTAGAGGTTGTCTTGTCCAGCCCCCTCTGCTTGGGCAGGGTCAGCCAGAGCAGGCTGCTTGGGGCCTCCTCCAGACAGATTTTGATATTTCCAAGACTAAGATGTCACAGCCTGTCTGGAAAACCTGTGCCAGTGTTTGATCACCCTCATGGTAAAGAAGTTTGGTGTTGGGTTTCTTTTTTTTTTTTTTAATTTTAAGCAGAATTTCCTGTTTTGCAGCTATTACCTCTGGTCCTGTCACTGGGCACCACTCCATCTCCTTTAATTCCTCACCTCAGGTGTTTATATATGTTGCTAAATCCCCTTGACCCATCACTTATCCAGGTTTTTCGTGAACCTCCCTCCCCTCAGGATCCTGCACTCCCCCCAGCCCATCTCACAGTCACTGCAGCCAAGGCTGCTGCTGACTGTCACATTCCCAACCAGCTGTTGCTTTGTGTAAGTATGAGGTACAGCAGAATGTCTCCATCTATCAGCACCCTGATGACCTATGCCAGGAAGCTGAAATCAACACACCCCAGAAACCTCCTGGATTACTTGTGCTCTACTGCATTTCTCTCTTGAATATTATTAAGGTGGTTGAATTTCCACATGGAGATGATAGCTTGCAGAGAAGAGGCTTCTTCCAGTTGACCAAAGAAGGTCTCATCTGCCTCTTCATGACCAGGCAGTCCATAGCAGCCATCCACCACAACATTACCTGCATTGGTTTACTCTCTAATTCTAATTTATGAATTCTCTGCTGATAATTGTGTGTCATCACCTCTCTCCCCTGTTGTTCCCCATTTAAAGCTCTCTGTTCCAGGTTGGCCTGCCTGTATTATGTAAATTGTAGGTAACATGAAATTGCATTTTAATGTTGCAATCATAGTTTTAACATGTGCTACGAGGTTGAGGTAAGCCCTAGATTTCCTTTTAGCTTCTAACATGAAACTCCAGACTGCTTTAAAATTGTTTACACTCCTTTGGGTCTATTATGCTCATTTCTTAACAAAGGTGGGTATAAAAAAACATTGTTCATAAAAAACCACATTACTTGATCAAGAAAAAATGTTTATGTCCCTCTGAGATGGTTCATTGGGACTGTTATTTTGAACAGCCTTTTGCTGTAAAATCTGAATGCTTGAGTGTCTTTTACATTGGTTCTGCTGCTTGAAGAAAACACTGAATGAATATACGGGCGTATGTAGGAAGAGGTATAGGATTTCCCTCAAACAACTATATCAATGCGAAAATGATTTATCCCCTACCTCCATTCAACATGTGGTTTTTGGCTTCTTCATATGCAAGACCTTACAAAATCTGTTTCCCCCCATCACACATATTTCTTTATTTCTTCTTTTTGAGACAGAAATGGTGAAATAAATATATCTGAGGAACTGACTTCTTTATCCTCTGCTCTCTTTGGAACAAAATGTTGCATGGGTATTCTTAAGTGTTTCACCTTTTCATGGCTTGAAAAAGTCCCCTCCAGTTTAATCTCCTTAATCTTCATTTAACTTTTGCAACCACTTCCTGCTAAGGCAAAGAAAAGATCTCTTCCCTCTCCAACAAAGAAAATTTTTCTTTTTTTTTTTTTGTTTAAACAGGAAATCAAAATAACCATGCTCTTGTAGACCTCGCTGCTGTGCTCAGCTTGGTCTGGCTGTGGCTACCACGAACCATCTGCTGTGCTGCTGGTGGAGCAAGACCCACCCTCTCCACTCCAGGGCAGGGGTGAGCATATGGCCAACAACAACACAACAGCAAAAAATCAGAGAAACATCAGATGACACACTTCTGGAGATCACCATTTCTCTGTGACGTGGGGGAATGTTATCTGGCTTGTTACAGGACATCTGCGTGGTAGACTGGTGGCTGCCACCGACTGTCTTTAACATGAGTTTGGGTCTGGCTGGTGCACCCTGTGCCCAGCTGAGGTTTCAGCCTGGAGCGTGGGAGCTCAGAGGAACCTCTGTGAAGACATGGTGAGGAAGGAGGGTTGCACAAAGCAGACCCTCATGTGACTGGCAACTTCTTTTCATTCACTGCACTTTTTCACAGTCAGCACTGTGGCTGCCAGCAGTCGTTCCTGTGAAATGCTTCTGATTATGGTCGGCGTCAGCACATACAGCGCCTTCAGCCCCTCTGTAGTGTTTCCAAAAATGTGTTAGCCTGGACAGAAGACTAACGGGTCAAAAACGCAAAAATGGTCTGAATGTCAGTCTGAAAAACAGAAGGCTTTGCAACCTGTTATTTCATTCAGCTCAGCAACAACTGCTTGCAATAAGGGACTAAAAAAAAACATAGGGTATGTTATTTCTTTACTTTAAAAATACATCCTTAACAATGGATCACACTTCTGCTGGGCTCCCGCAGTTGTGGTGGTAGGGAGGGCTTCAGGTAGTGTATCACAATATGCTGAAATAAACCATTCACTGAGTGGGGGAAAAGGAGGTTCTAGGAAAGGTGATGGTTGCAAGGAGAGTTTGTGTTAGACAGCCACCAGTCATTTTTTTGCAGAGCCATAGCTGTCACCTGCATTTGGCGCCCATGGTGTTTTTTGAACAGGCAGGTGGTGCTGGTCCCTGCTGTGTCAGCAAACACCTGGGCGTGGGGACGACAGGCAGGGGAGCACTGGTCCCATCCCAACTCAGGGGGTTTAGGCTCAAGTCTTTGCTCTACCAGACATCTCTCCATCCACGGAGCTTCTCCAAGCCAGCAAATCCTGACAAACAGTGAGTAAGAGGACAGGTGGGAACAAAAATGTACTCGCATGTTTACATTAGCTGCTGCTTAGCCATTGTTCAGGTTTCAGACCAAAAAAAGGCAGACTGTAATCAGCGCTTCTTGGTGTCTTAGGTCGGTACTGCCAGACAGGCTGCTGGGACAGTGGTGGCTGATGTATGAGGGAGGAAGGGCAGCTGGGGAGCAGCAGGCAGCAGCAAGCAGGGAGGAGATGGTGAGTGGATAGAGGGCCAGGGGATGATGGTGAGGAAGGGGCTGGGAAGCGTTGATCAGTCTCTGTGGGAGCAGGGGCATAGGGTTCCACGTGAGAGATGGTAGGTGACACAGCATGTGGATTCACCTGGGAGACCTGAACTGGTCTGAAGCCAGGCCCTGGGTTTTTGCATCCTCATACTATGATATACCATGATACACACTGATATTCAGCCCCTACACGGCATTTAACTTACGGATCTCAGAGCACACACTTGACCAAGTCCCAGTTGACCCAATTATCAAAAAAAAGGATGAAAGGAGGCAAAACAGCTCACCTCTGGGGCACAGATGGATTCAGCCTCCAGCATCCTGCTGCCTGAACCACAACAAGGCACAGCTCTGAGGCCATGGTTGCTCAAGGGCCCAGGACCGGTCAGCAGAGGCATAACCACTTGTTTCTTGTATTCATATTCTGTTCCTCCATTCCTCTGCTGGCACCTGCTCTTGGCCAGGGCTGGAGGTGGGATGTTGGGCTAGTTCAGCACACACCCAGGAGATGTATCCTTGGGTCCTCATACTCTGAGTCTGAGTAATTTTACATTCACTAAGCAGACATATGTACAGCTGCTGTCAGCTCAAGCAAGTCTATTGCTTGCTGTGTTCATCTCAAGAAGTCCTGTGCTGGTGCACTCCCTGAGACTGGGGGTGCCAGGCACAAGGATTCACACTCAGTGCATCCACCAGTGACACTGGAACAGTGGGACCCCTGTTTTCAGTGCAGTATCCATCTCTGGCTAAGTTTCTTGCCGTGAAATAACTGTTTCTTTCCATCAAGAAAAAGCAGGTTGTGAAGCAAAACATGACATCCCATTGTTATCATGGGCAGGGCTTTCAGATACATGAGAAACACCTCCAATCCACCCACTACAGTTAATCCAACAAATTTCTACACTTCTTTCTCCTATTTCCTATCTAGTTATATTTATTTTTGCCAGATGGTATGCTGCTGTGCATCCCAGGTGTGCTGCAAGCCGGGGACAGCTGACAAAAATAACGAGATTCAGTGAAAGGAGCTGTCCTCCCACCCGTGAGCACTCTTTCCTTTTCCGGTCCTCATATGGTTACATAAAAGTCCCTGGCTTCCTCCCTTCTCTTTGCCTCATATGGGTAACTCCTGGAGATTCAAAGGAACAAACTCTGATGTTTGCCAGTGTAGGTCAGCATAGGGAAGGTAAGACTCACAGAAAGACTGTAAATATTTTTATTAATAGAAAATAAGAGACCTAATCCACCTTACTTGTATTTGTCCCGTTTCTATGAATGAACACATACTACAGTATGTTTCACTATTCTTTTCATCAGATACTCTACAGGTTCCTGTGTAACCCAGTTGTGATCACTGCCTTTTTACCATCACAGGGGGTAATGCGTCAATCTATACTGGAAAGTGGTCCTCCCCTGAAGGAGCTTGTACCACAAACGTGGCAGAAGGCAGTGGGCAGCAGCTTTGTTGTCCTTCAGTTACAAATGGGGACCTGAGACACAGCAAGATTCACCCAAGGAAGGGCTTTTATCCCATTGTTCTGAGGTCCTGTGCCAGCAGCTCCAATGAAGGGCCACCCTGTCTCCTGTGCCAGCTGTTGCCCTTCCTACCATGGCCCAGGGTTTCCTCCAGGTCCCTGGGCCAGAAATATCTGGTGGCCTCGGTGGCTCTGGTGAGAGCAGCTCTGGGACTGCACTGAATTACAGTGCCTCAAGGAGGGATGAGAGACCCAGGACCATGAACAAATGTCATCCTGATGGCTTCACATCCACCTACACCTCCATGTCCAACATCTTTGAGACTTGTGGCCTGTAACTATAGATACACTAATACCCTCTGCTAGTCATAGAATCATAGAATCATAGAATTGTCTAGGTTGGAAGATACCCTTGGGGTCATCGAGTCCAACCATCTACCCTACTCTACAAAGTTCTCCCCTACACCATATCCCCCAACACCACATCTAAACAGCTCTTAAACACATCCAGGGATGGTGACTCAACCACCTCCCTGGGCAGCCTATTCCAATGCCCGACCACTCTTTCTGTGAAAAATTCTTTCGTAATGTTCAGTCTAAATCTACCCTGTTGGAGCTTGAAGCCATTCCGTCTTGTTCTGTCATTAATTACCTGTGAGAAGAGACCAGCACCAACCCCTCTACAGTGTCCTTTCAAATAGTTGTAGAGAGTGATGAGGTCTCCCCTCAGCCTCCTCCTCCTCAAACTAAACAGTCCCAGCTCCTTCAACCGCTCGTCATATGATTTGTTTGCTGGGCCCTTCACCAGCTCCGTTGCCCTCCTCTGCACCTGCTCCAGCACCTCGATACCTCTCTTGTATTGAGGTGCCCAAAACTGGACACAATACTCGAGGTGTGGCCTCACCAGTGCTGAGTACAGGGGCACAATCACCTCCCTACTTCTCCCCTGCCTGCAGTGTCTGCTCCCACCAAATCAAAATTAATCTCCCCAGTAGCAGGAACCTGAATGATTATCACTGCAAGAGCAGTTAAGACACTCAGTTGCCTTTGGTAGAGTAAACTCCTCAGAGACATGAGTAAGTAGAAGACAGCTACATGGCAGATGTTTATATATATGCACACACGCACATATACACACACTCTCCCTCTCTAATTTCTTGACACATGGAGAGCAGCTACACATGCAGCACACTTTGTATTGTACGTCAACTTCAAACACAGCCCAAATCAGCCGTGGAAATGGCAGCAATTATGGTAAGCTGAAACCAAACAAACTGCAGCAACCTAATAGTTTCAATGGCAGGAAAAAAAAATCCCACATCGCCCAGCTGCAGGAGCTGATAGGAAGACAAGCCTCAAGGCAGCTTATGGTTTCCCGGCTGTCATCAGCTAGCAGCTCGGATACTTGATATAATGAATAATCAGTGTTTGAACTGATGGAAGTGACCTTAAAACATGCTGGGGAGAGGGAAATATTCACAGTGTGCATTGGGCAGTGGAAGTTGTGGTTTGAATACATTTACATGGTAAATGTTTGTTCTTCGGGGTAGAATTAAAGCAGGGTGAAAGTAAAGGCTGTAGTCACTACATGACCGAAATATGGAGAGAGAGAGAGATACGAAACTGAGCAAGAGCTCTGTAGATGGCAACAGCAGTTTAAGTAGACGTATGTTGCAAGTTGTCCTTCTCCTGAGGCCTGTATTTAATACAGAGATGCCAAACAAGCTGATGAGACGCTGGAGGGAAGGTCTTCAGCGGGCAACTGAGTCAAGGCATTAATGTTGTCTCTTAGTAGTGCATTAACAGCATGGGGAGCAAGCCCAGAGGTGGTGCCAGAGACCTGCCTGACGTGGCCATGGTGGGCAGGAGCTGGCCACCTCCACTTCCACCTGCCTCTTCATTCACACCACTTGGTGCTTTGGCAGGGAAGGTGGGCAGCTTTTGCTGACTGCTCTCAAGACCCTGCGTGGAGTTAGGGCTGTGGGCGGAAAGCCCATGGGGAGCCCAGGCGTGCCTTTGTGCAGGGCTGAAAGGAGGGAGCTGGCTGGCTTTCTGGGCCCCCCTCCGCATCTGCTGCAGGCGTCCAGGCTGTGAGGAACCTGGCAGGACCGCGCTCACCTTCTGCCAAGATTTCTGTGAAATCGTACTCCTGAGTTGTTTTGTCCATTTTAGCTGGCCTGGTCTCTCTCCAAAAGCCAGGCTTTAGAAGAAAAAACCTAAACTCACTGTGCAGATGTTACAGCCAGGACAATTAGCATGCAACAGAGGCTTTTCTAGAATTGCAGAGGCATAAAGAGGCAAAAGAAATGAGGCACTGGCTTGGGGAAGGGCTTTCGTCATGCACCTCTGCTCTCCTCCTCAGAACTGCTGCCTTTTAATTAAAAAATGACCTATTGGGAAATTTGGAACACAGACAGCTTTTTTTTTTTTTTTTTTTGCTAAGAGACCGCCACTCACTTTTCCCTCTTTTGCCTCCTTAATTTAGGTTAGATTTAAAGGAAATAACTTGAGGTTTGGAAACAAATATCTCTAGAGAGCAGCTCAGTAGTATTGTATGGAACCAAGCCAATAGCTGTAGAGATCATCTAACTTGAACCGAGGCAGGTAAAGAAAAGCCGGGGAAACTGAACCAAAACTTTTCTATATGCATTGCTAGTGACCTGATTTTCTACTGCAGTGTGCTTTGCAATGTGGTGTGCAGCCACATCACAGGGATCTGATGCTAGCAGATAAATATAACCAAGTTTTTAGAGTACTCTGCACTCAGTCTGCGGGCTCACAAACACAGCTGCCCACCGTGTGCCCTGCTACCTGCTGCCTGTTTTACCTCTCTGTGATTTGGGGTGTTTTACTCCTCAGGGAAAAAAGGGAACAATTACCACACATTCACCGCGATGCCGGGAAGCTGGTAAGCCTTTACTAAGGTACCTTGAGGCAGCCGGCGCAATATCAAGTTCACGCTTCCACTTGCCGAAATGTAGCTTGTTCACGTGCCTGGCTGCTCTGGCAAGAACATCACTTTCCTGGGACAGAAGGGTGTCCTTCCTCAGGGGTGGTGCAGAACAGTGAAGACAGCAGAGGTCTGTACCAGTAGTTGGAGGCACTGTGTTTTGCAGAGACATAGAACTGCAGGGTTTCTTTTTGCCTTTCTGCTCTCACCGCAGACGCACTGCATCATCATTAAAATGTTTCCTATCCTTACCTAGTGGTAACATTAGAGTCTGTGATGTGGGGCAGGGAGGGTGAGAGAACTGAAGCCCTCTTAAAATCCCCAAACCACAGCAGAAGTCGCTGCACCAGTGGAGAGCCACGCAGCTCCACTTCACCGCTTCCATCCTGACCAGTCTTGGTTGGGTTAAAAATACAGCCTGGACTCTGGGCTCCTTAGACACAGCTGTCTTTTAAGCGGGACCGTCTTCACCTTGCCAGCAGTGGTGGTGATTGATTTGATGAGGACCACAGACCCTTGGCAAACGGGCTGCGCCTGCACTTGCCAAACCTTCTGCTGTTGAATTAGGTTGAAGTGAGGTTTCTGCTCTGTGGTCACGGAGGACCTGATTTACAGAGAGGCTCTGAACTGACCAATCTGCAGAGCCGGTCTGCCTGGTAATTTTGAAGGACTAAAAAAACATTTGGAACAGGAAATGAGGAATATGCACAAGGGAAATTCCCCTCCACTCCCCCGGATTGCCTTAATGGCTCAGTTTTACCTCTGTATGTCTGCCCTTGACTTTCTCTGTAAGTGATGTTATTCTCTCAGAAAGAAGATGATGTGTTCACCCAGACAATCGCAAATGGATAAGAAAACAGAAATCCCTATTGTCTTCACTTCCTTAAGCACATCTGCTCAAACATAGCAAGTCCCTGGTGCAAGGGAGCTCAGTCATTCTGTGCTGGGCACAAAACATAAAAAGGCATAAAACATAAAAAGTTCCAACGAAAACAGATCCCCTCAAAATGTCCATAAAGAGTAAACAAAGCAGAAGGATGCAAAATCCTGTGTGTGTTTACAGGGGACAAGTGTAAAAAAAGCAGAACCTCTCTTCTTGGCCAAGCCTCCCTATCCAGAGGAACAAGGCTTCAGATGCTTTTGCAGAGAAATATCGTGCCAGAGGAGGCAGGGAGCGATGCTGGGGAAGCTGAGCACTCGTTATCTTAATGATGCACCAAGCCTGGAACATTTGAAAAGTAGATGTAGTCTTTGGAAAACCCACAGAACAGAAAAAATATATGTGTTCATCTTCCAATCTGGTCAAAAGAGACAAGTCATTCCAAGCACTTCTGTAAAAATACTCTTTTTCTCTGTAAAATGCTGCAATTCTGTAGAAAAGTGCCCATGAAAATCAAGGTTATGAGAATGCTATTTTTGTGAAAGAAAGCCAGTCACTTACTTTACTAAAATCTCATCTTTTCAGAGAAATTGTGAGTTGGCAGCTCTTTCACAGAGTAAATATTTACCTTTGTTACCACAAAGTGCCAACACTGCTTTGGGCCTAACTGTTACCTGGATGTTAGTTCATTTTTATTATCTCGGTCAAGTTAAAAAAGTAAGAAATGACCACAATTTAAAATGAAATCTGGTAATAAAAATGAATTAATTGACATATATGTCCACACAGCACACACAGAGAACTAAGTCTTCAACACTGAATTACTAGCAGGCTCGTAAGTCTGTCATTAGGCCCCTAAGGCTATACACAAGCATCTGAATATTTCTTTCAATTCCAAAGCACAGGAGAAGGCACTAATTTTAAGCGTCCAGGTTCGTCAATGCAGACTTTATTGCACCATCAGTCAGGTGAAACAACCAACAGTAAAAGGAAAGTGTCTGGCAACCGCTTCTGCGCATAGGCATGCAGTAGCCGTGATTTGTGGTGACAGGGGTATATTAGATGCAAAGACATGGAAGCCGCAAATATGCTGAGATCAACTACAAGTTTAGTGAATTTTAACAGCAATAGCTATTATCCTCAAATTCCTATCATCAGCAAATCACCTGGGTTTTGCTGCTTATTGCCTTTCATGCTCACAATTCTCCTGGTAAAAACATTTAGGCAGCCAGTGAGAAAGCAGAAATCATAACATGTGATTTAGGTGACTGGCTGCCCACATGAATAACAAAAAAGGAGCAGATTAAATTAACATTTTCCAAATAGCTTGAAGCATGAACATAATTCTGCCAAAGCATTTGGTGCATACTTGCAAGTAATACATTCGGGGAAAGGCAAGACTGGTTTGTAAGTAATTTGCTAAGGAAGAAAAAAAGCCTAAGCAACACGTTTATAATGTAATTTAGGGGCTTAATGATGCAGATAAGAATCTAGTGGGAGATTTATGCCTGTGTACTTTTGAAAGATCCAAAGGGATGTCCAATTTACAACTTCAGGTTGCTAAATACCTTTAAGCTTTGGCCTTAGTTTGAAAACAAGTATACATTTGCCAAAAAGAGCTTGACCCCAGTGAGTGTATAGCTGCATACCTCTTGCCAGTCCATACAGGTGTGGACTCCGATGTGACACATATTCTGCAGCAGATAGGTTCATATCCCTACAATTATAGAAACATCACAGTAAATGATTAAAAATGGCTTGCCAGAAAAAAATAAATCTATTCCTCCAAAACAACACTGGGGATATGAATTGAAGGAGGAATCTATATGCCTTGATACCTTGTAGTATTCCATAGAAAAGGCTGGAAATTATAGCGGGGTTATACACTAGGGGTGAAAAAAAGGAAGAGGTTTTTTATACAGTTTATATTAAAAAAGGAGGGAGAAATTTCTGGTTTTGCAGGAGAAAAATTAGCAAATAAATAGATTCAGTTGTATAGATGTGCTCAAAAACTGAAGGGGTGCAAGGAGATTGTCACTAGAAGAATAAATTATTTCCTTCAGTAGGCAGAGCCTGAACATGCAGCTGAAAGAAAGCAGTCAGTCTCACAAAAAAATTCATTCCAGTCTTTATTCTAGATGTTAGTGTTAAAAAGGTGTTCACAAAAAGAAAGAAGACCTCAAGAACATAATTTCTACAAAAAGTCCTACATAATTCTCAACAGGAGTTGTCTGTCCACAGCAATGGTTTTTTGGTGGTGCGGATCCTCATCATTTCAGTGCTGCTTCAGCTAATCTTTGACACGCAGTTAAGCTAACCTGAACCATGCCATTTAAAACCAAAATGTCTATGCAGACTTTTATATCTCTGCTGACTGGACCATCATAAAGAAGCAAGCCAGCACAAAAGGGTCCAAACATTTGCTTTCTTTAACAGTTAACCCTTTAACAGCAGTTTCTTTCAGAAGGGCACTTATGTAAGACAGATTTCATATAAGGGCTTTACATGTAGATCACATACACTTTTCTAGACTCCTGGGGTTTTGGGTGTTTTTTTTGTTTGTTTGTTTTGGGGTTCTGTTTGTTTTGTTGGTTTTGGGTGGTTTTTTTTTGTTTTGTTTTGATTTTTTTTTTTTTTGGGGGGGTGTGTTTAATTCTTTAATTCTAAGAAACCTTTCTCCTGCAGCAGAAATAGAATTTTTCCACAAGCAGCTTCCCTGGAGAGCTTGTCCTTGTCCTGATGAAGTCTGCTAACACTGTCTGGGCTGAATGAGCCACCGCTTCCCCCCGCTCGGTGCCAATATTGGCCAGTTTGATCAATAAGGGGTCGGGCTGTGGGCTGGAGGCACACTCGCAGCGTACCATCTGGAAGTCATTCCCGGCCGGAGTGGACCGTGAATGCACTAGGCAGACAGGATCCTATAATGTCTCTCCTGTCTCAGCCTTAGCTGCCTCCAATGGCCAGATAATGAGAGCACTACCATGAGTGAAAGTGTTTATGTGTTTATGTGACTGCAGGTATGCACTTTTTTGCCGCTGATTTCTTGCGTGCTCTGCAGACAGTGAGCAGGGACATCATGGGGACAGGGCAGAGACGGAACAGCATGCCAGGGCAGTGTGATAAGCGCCAGCTCCAGGACTGTGATGATTTCCTTTTCTCCTGTCTCTTGCAGCAACATGTTGCCTGTTTTCATTAGGGCGTTCTGCTAAGGAAAAAACTTTGACCTAGCGCTTGTTTACAAGAAGAGGAGCATCAGCTAACACCATCTAGCCAAGCAGTTATTTTCTAAATGTATGTTTTTCCTTTCCAATTACTTTTAGAATAAAAGTAGCATCTCTTGAGTTAACTCACCAAACAGTGTGAAGTCATTACACCGATTTAAAATCCACACATCATTAGAAACCTTTGCAAAGGTTCATATAAATATGGGTGTTTCACTGTCTGTGCTGTCCCACTGGACCAGAGCAGTGACCATGGAAAGTACATTTGCCCCAGCAGCGAGAGTCCTGCTGAGTATGCAGTGGAGTTGCCTGATGAGCAAACGACAGTCCTTGAGAACAAAAACAGCAAAACATTTCCCTTGCAATTCCTCCAGGAGAGGGAGGGCTTGGGATACGCCTTCTGGATGTCACCACTGAACAGTGACAGTCTTGAGAGCAGCAGTGAAAAAAAAAATCACCCAGCAGGTTTTGGAGGCTGCAATTTGGTGGCATGCCAAGAAATCATTGTTACCTTAGATATTTTTCAGCCACTGAACACATCCCCAACTTCAACATCCTTGTCCCCTCAAATATGCTGCAGGAACCCCTGCCACTACTGCTTCTGTCCCACGCAATGACACCACAGTTGTACACATGGTGGTGTGTGTAAGTGCAGCCCTGGAGCCAAAGTCAGGGCCCATCACTTCACTGCCCAATTTCAGCAACTTTGGGGATATCTCTTGGCAGAGGCAGATTAGATGCCTTGTGCCAGGTACCTGCAGCACAGCTGGAGGCATGAGCCCCAGCTCTCCACTGGAGCTTGCACGATGACATTGGTGCGCTGTGAGACCATGTAACCCTGGCTGCAGCATAGAGCACCAGAGAGATACAGCCCCAAAGGCAGAGCACCGGAGAACGGAGTGAGAGGGACTAGCTGGAGTCATTGCAGGGAGCTTAGTAATTGGCCTGGTTTATTTTCATACACCTTTAAAATGTTCAATTGCAAAAAAAAACCCTGTATCTTACTTCCCCTGAATGTGTGCATAGGTTTTCTTACATTCAATAATCTGCTGATTTCTTTTGGATAACTAATTAACTATTTACTTATATTTCCAAGAGATGTGTCTGGGTTATAATAGGTTGAATGAGATGGTGTTGATGGTTTCAAACACAGAAGTTGAAATGTACATGGGTATAGCTGCTTGCAGCCATTAGGAATAAATTAAAATATCTCATGTTTCTGATATACATATCTACATTTCAGCATTAGCTTACATCATTTTTCTTTTCTACTCAGACAAAAAATGGAAAGGTAATATTAGACTGAAAATGCTCCAGAATCTGTTTTGTCAGCCATTAAACAGATCATTATTCCAGATTCATTATTTTCTATTCCTTCCGAACTTACATTATAAAGAAATAATAGAAACATTACTTTCTCCCTCCAAAAAGCACTCTGGCATGAAACTCTCATAAACTTCCTAGAGTGTGCATGAGCAATAACAGATAACAGTTACTAAAAGAAATATTTTAAATGTTTTATATATTCTGTTAAACAGTTTCATTGGCAATAGAAATGGGAAATGCTTTTTAATGTTCTACTTTATCTAGTAATGCAGAAATCAAAGGTATAAATCAAAATAATATGTCTCACTATGGTGTGTTGACATATGCTGTTACTTTAGATTCCTACTTCAGCCACTTTGCTTATTAGGATAAGGCTTTTACAACAGTTTGTGAACTAAATTCCCATAATCCTTAGTTTACTAGTGTTAAAAGCGTAGATAAACCTATCTAGTTATGGTTTAAAGGAAAGATATATTTTTTCTGCCAAAGAAAATGTTTGTATATGTTATTCACTTTTGATGCTTCCTCCTAGAAGAATGTCAGATTGATAAAAGCCTGCATGTCTGATCTATGGATGTGCTCGTACTCCTGTTTCTAGACGCTGATCAACGAAAATTATTGGGTCATAAACATTTATGTCTAAAACCATATGCTAAACTGGCTTTATTTAAATAATTTTAACAATTCAAAAAAAGGATTTAATATAGTATGATTTAATGTTGTTGACCAGTTATAGGATTCTTAGGTCCAAGTTGTAAAATCAGTTTTTGAACTTGTTCTCCAAGCTTTTATTAAAGGAGGCAAGAAGTTTAATTTCAGCATTTCAAGGTGTCGGAGGATCGAAATACATTTTTAGCCTGAAGCATGTTTATTTAGACCCCATTGGAAATAAAGTAAGCAAAAAATGGGCCAGTGTAATCCACTGAATTCAATGGCATCATCTTGGATCCAGCATGGACATTGTGGCTCAATACTTTAAAGCTACTCCTGTAATGTTCCTACTTTTTTAAAAGGAGATGTTCTAACATTCAGATTATTCAGAAGAAAAGGATGACCATGGGAGAGTAAGAAAGAAAATGAGTTTCAGACATTGGAGCAGGCTGCCCAAAGAAGTGGTTGAGTCACTATCCCTGGAGGTATTTAAAAGACAGGTAGACGTGGCACTTAGGTTCATGGTTTAGTGGTGGACTTGGCAGTGTTAGGTTAATGGTTTGGCTCGATCTTAAGGGTCTTTTCCAGCCTAAATGATTCTATGATTCTATAATTCACATGATTTGGAATTGGCTAGAAAATCAGCATCAGAAAAGATGAGACACTGAGAAAGTGGCATCAGAAAGTCCAATGAAAAGGTTTTTTTGTTTGCATCATGGAAATGTATATATATGTGGTGTTTTTTCATGGATTTTCTTGGATTCTCAGTGTTTTATGAGCCAGCATTACCTGTGCTCATTTGATCGGTGCAGTGAAGGATCCTCCTGAAAAATAGTATGTGATTATAATATAACTGAAGAGTTTATCAAAATGCGATAGGGATATAAAGGATGAAGCAGTGTCTCACTCAAATCTTCAAGCCAGTGACCCTGTTGCTCCAGGCATTCAGGGGACAGACCCTACATCAAGTCCTTCCTTACCTTCAAGATGGACATTGTAAGACCTCATTCACCTGGTGCGCCCTGAGTGAGTGGTGGCTCCTCCAGTCACTTCTTGTTGGGTGTCACCACCTGAAGGGTCAGAGAGAGCTCCCATTGGCAAACATTCATAAGTGTTCATTATTTCCTTTCAACTCCAGGCCACAAAGCCTCTCTGCTACCCACTGAGGTATGCTTAGGAAGGTGAGGAAAGGATGCTGAATGCCTGGGACAGCTGTATTCATTACATGAAACCACTATACATGAACAGGCAAAAAGGGACCTGACGTTGCAGAGGAAGAGATATCAAGTGCCTGTGAAACAGAGTAGGGTAGGGTCAGGAGTAAAGAAGTATGTAAGAGAGAGGTGTGCTAAGTTTGGGTTGTTGTCCCAGTTCAGCAAATGCAACCAAGCAAGGACAAGGACATGGGAGGGAGTAGCAACAGCAGCTGTACCCTCATAGCATTTTGCTACAACTGATCTCTGCAAACAGCTTTGAGGCTTGCTGGTGTACCATACAAGCGCTGCAAGGATCGCATCGTTTCTGAAACCATATGGTTCTCTGCTGCACCTTTTTTGCCTGGTACAGACAAGCCCTTAAAATTCAGCAGCTGTCTCAACATATTTTCACAAACCACTTTTCCAGTCTGTTTGTCTGTCCTCAAATGTTCTGTCTAATGTGCACAGCAGCACCTGATGAAAGAACGGTTAAGGGCAGAAACAAAGGCATAGTTTGTCACGTGAAGCCAAGTAATTATTAAAGCTATTGTGGATGAAGGTGCTGAGCTACCTGTGCTTAAAAGAGACTTAAGGGAGTGTTAATGCTGAACCTTCAGGCAAAAAGAGCTTGTTTGACACAGATATTACTACTAATACATTGAATAAGCAGAATTTTAATGTTAAAATACTATTGAATGAAGTCTTTGGTTTACAGAACGAGATATTTTTGCTCCTGTAATCCTTCCTTCAAGCTTAACACCAACCACAGAATGGTATTATGGAATTACAATTAATTTGTATTTTTCAGATCTGGTATAAAGCCAACAAATTTCCATGCTGTCCTTTTGAGTCGGTACAGATTATATTCTATAGAAAGTACATCAGGCTTAAGGAAGTGTTGCGAATTCTGATACTTTTTTATCCTCGTGCTGAAAATGTACTTTGTGTTTTGAATTACCTGTATCCTTTTTCAGCTGACTCCACTGTGAAGTGAAAGCTGTCATCAGAAGACAGGGATTCAAATTCTTCAGAGAAACGGTGTGTGTACAGATATTATCAACCAAGGTGAGGGAGAATGGACCTATCTCTACAGTGACACAACTGGCATTATTGCACTGCGTTGCACTGTCAATAATATATTGAGGTAGCGGTTGTACGCTAAGCTAAGTCCCAAGGATGTGCAAACATTTTAGCCATCTGAGCAAAAGGCTAAACCTTCTACAGTTCCCCAAGTTTTAATGTGCCAGCTTCAGAAGCTAATCCCTCACTAACACTTCCAGCACACTAGGCAAGTTAAGTACAATCTGTATGAGCTGATAAAGCTCCATCAATTGAACAACTCAGCCAAGAAAAAAAAAGTAAACCACAACACCTTCAAGACAGAAGTGAGCTTGAAAATTGTTAGATGTTTTTATCTCTGCCTTTTTTTTTTTTTTTTGAAGAATCAGGAAGAAGGTTGCTTTTCTCCCTGTGCAGGTTTGGGAACATGTGAAGATGTTATAGGTGTTATGTCAAGGATAGTGAGAAGTGTTATGCCAAAGATAATGAGAAGTATCCGAGCTGCAGAAGAAGGATCACAAAGCAAGGCTGTGTTATAACACAACTCATTTTACCTGGGGGTTGTTATCTGGGTCACTTTTTAAAGCAACTGAAACTTCTCACAGGGAAATGTATCTCTATGGTAAATTCTATGCAAATTTTATGTATATTATAAGCCATACAAAAATGATCATGGCTGAATCTTTCAAGACCTACCCTGACTCCCCCAAGTCTGTTGTCATTGGTATTACTTGCAAATCCTTCCTGACCTCATGGAGAGGAGAAGGCGGAAATAGCTCCGCTCAGCAGAAGAGCTACCGAAATCCTCCATGCTTGTCGTGTGCACCCTGCCCCTCGCCAGCCATTACAGTTGCCATTCAGAGCAGTTTCTGCAGATGGGATTTTCCCTGGCTGACAACACAGTTTCTGTGATTAGTACTGCTAGGAGCCCTGCTCCACCCCAGCAGCTGGCGGTCTCTGCCCCTTTCAATGCTCAGCCTGCTTGCTTAAGCAGGTTTAATTTTGCCAGCTCTTTGCTGGTGGCAGCCAATGTTTTGCCTGCAGAAGTTCAAATTTTGCTAATGGTGGTGGAGCCTGCCCTGTGTTTGCACTGACTGGAAATTTCCAGGCTGTAGATAGACCTTTACAGTCCCCAAACAGCTGCATCTCATAACTGTAGCTGCAGTTGTTGCTGGTCTGGCTTGTAGCTGGCAAGGAGGAGGATATTAAAATCCCATAAAGATACTATCAAATTAGAAAATACTGTACAGTGTGCTTTTGTTTCTTTTAAGGATGAAGAAACCAGATGAGAGAGGACTTAAGCTCCCTCTGTGCATATATGCAGAGCGGAAAGAAATTACGTTTAACTGACCCCTTGATGATAGGACTTGATATTTGACTATATTTAATTATGTATGGAAAAGACAGTTGCACTTTTCAACAGCTGCTCTCACTCTGAGCTTCATGGGGCTAACGAAAAGATTAGGTCTGGGCAGGGATTTACTCCCTCTCTCTCCCTCCCCCACAAAACCTGCGTTTTTCATGACTTTTGGCGTTCCAGGGGGAAAACAAACCAAAACACTCTCTTTACTGCATTCAAAACTTTACTGCCATTTCAATAATGTCATGGCAGTATAGGTGGAAGCAGATGGCCAAGAAAGAAAGCAGGGCCTGCAGGTGTGAGAGCATACCCCGCCGGCTTTGGGATCCTCATCTTTGCCCAGCCATGGAGGAAAGGTCTTACCGATGTCCCAGGTTAGACACTGAATAGCAGCACGGTTTTTCATTCAGTTTCAAGGAGCTTCAGCCTATTTTCAGGGAGACAACTGACAGACATTGTCGTTACCGATACCTGGCGAAGCTTTTAGCAGTCATGGTGCAGAGAGGGCAGGGTGGAATGATTAATGGGCTGAACTCCCCCCAGCCCATAAGGGGGGCTCTTTCTGAACAGGGTCACATGCCAGTGTCAGAGTGCTCTGATCTGCCCAGATGCGCCAAAATTCATGTGAGATGTTTGGGATGTGGTAAGTGTAGGGACTCACTTTCCGATATAAACATGCTGGGTATAATTTCTGATTTCAATTTTAGCTTCTTTATATTAGTGATAATTTCCCCAATCATGTCCAGAATATGCCTGACAGATTTAGAAATATAAAAGAAAATTTGGGATATAAACTTTGCTAGAATGTTTTTGATGCTGCTATCAGTATTTAATTAAAATATAAATTAAATAATTAATTCTCTTGGTCCTGTTTCACCAGTAACCTTCCGTATGCATTGAATATAACTGAGTGCTGCCATGTAAAAATCATTAACATTTAAAGCCAATCTTCTGGAGGGGAAAAAGGTAGAGTAGTCTAACAAATGCTTCTACACCTTGCACGTATATGAAAACTTTAATTTTAAATGTCCAGATTAGAAGGTGTTGTATGACATGAGCCAATATTAATGAAAATAACCTTTTTGAAAAAAGGTTATTGAAAGTATTAGGCATTTAAAAGTCCTGCTTAATAAGGAGACGCAATTTGCACAACACCTAAACTGCAAATGCAACGAATGGTGTCTGGTTTCACTTATTAGGTACATGTGTCATTAACGTTAATGTTAACAGTAATTGTGCATGGGGAGTATCTCTTTTAATTTTAAGCTTCAAAATAAGCAAAAGGAAGGAAGCAGCTCAAATTGCTTTCCCACAGTAATAATGAGAAGGCCCAATGCTTAGTGTATTGGGGCAGCCAGCATGTCAGCCTTACAGATTCTAAGTAAATCTATAGTATGTTCGGGTTCCAGTTCTTGCTGGAACTCAGAAACCTGGTGTATTGCAAGCATTAAATCATCATGCCATTTGCTAAATTAGTTAAGTGCTGTTATTTAAATGATCAGTGAGAACATTTGTCTACACACGTGGGCTATTCAGAAACACATCACTTATTCTGATTACAAATGGGAGTGCTTACTCTGTGAAGGCATAGGCGCAAGGCGCTTCACTCCTGTGAACAACAAACTTTCTGATTTAAATAGTGCTCATAGTAATTCACGTAAAATAAATGCAGTTGCCTACTTCACAGCTATGTAGACACTGACATGCAATGAAATGTCTATATATGAAAAGTATGGTCAAGAAGCCTCACAGTGATGTTCTCATGTAAATATTTTTGTGCATATCTACATGTACTCAGGTAAACACTGGCATTTTGTCCCAGACTGAGTAATTCCTCCTGTGATTAGGTTTTTGTGTAAACCACGACTCAGTCTCCATCCTTTCACAAATGCACTTTCATTTATACCTTTATAAGTTATGAGATCTTCATAGCTGTAAATAAAGTTCAGGGAGATTAGGAAGAAAAGAACATTTAGTGATAATAAAACAAACTGCCAAAATGATATTGGTTAAAGAAATATCTTTTGACAGCAACGCATAATTCAGTTCTGGTGCTGATTATCACAGGAAGTTCTTGAGGCCAAAAGCATGCCAAGACCATTTAAAAAGGCTGGATATTAATGCAGATAAAAAGTAGCCCAAATGGTCATAGTTGGTTGTTGTCAAAATATTGGAAGAGTGTTTAACCTCCGGTTACCAAGCTTAAAACGATCTCTCTTGTAAGAGCAGAAGGTGGGGCCTACGTCAAGAAGGCTGCAGTCTAAAGCCAACTGTGTTTGGTTGCTTTCCATATCATCTGCTATGAAAACATGTTTGTTCTCCTTTGAACAGCTTCCCCTGACCGTCCCTATAATGTCACTTTTCCTGCATCTTTTCTTTCAAACACAGCAATTCCGTTCCTGAAGGAAAGACCTTTCCAAAGAGAAGCAATAAAGGATATTGTTATCAGTTTCATCAAATGCTCCACCACAGTGTAATGTGAAGTACAAATTTGTTTCAGTAATGCATTGGAAGCTTACTGAGTTTCTATTTCTGCAAAACCTACATAAATCAGTTATGAAAGTAAATGTTCAGATCTGAGTAAAAAGGTTTTGTTTGTTTGTTTGTTTCTTTGGTTTTTGTGGAGAACGCTTTTAAAAATTGGCAGAGTTTTGGATAAACTGGAATAGATACGAACACTCCATGTTTAGATCCAAATATTAGTTGCAGTCCAGGTAATTTTTGGAGGGAGGGGAAAACATTCATAACAATTCAGTTTAGATCCCAAACCTAGACACCTGATCATAAATCTAAACTTACCTTCCCTCTAGGGCTGGTGGGAAGAAACGGGTGCTGCGAGCAGTCAGCTATTGGGGGCCTGGCTGCCTGGCTTGACTGTTGGCAAATTTTGGGGCTGCCAAGGTCTGGTGGTGAGTCCTTGCGTGCTGCTCTCTGCCTTCACTGCATGCCAACCTAAATAAAACATACCCACATGTCATTCACAGGAGAAAAGAAAGGCTGCCCTTGCCTCTCTGTGACTGTCCTTGGAGTCTTCTCCCCAAACGTAGACACTCAAAAGGACTTTAGTGGAGTGCAAGGACTGTTCTTGCTTCCCATTAGTGAGCATCAGGGCTGCTTGTGGAAGACTCTCAATGGTTTTGCAGACCAGTTCATTCAAAATTCATCCAAGTTATGCATAACCTATATGAAATTATGCAAATCTCTCACCAAATCACACTAGAGCACCATTTTGCTATGTCGATAGAACTACTATGAAAAGCAGAGACAAGTACAGCTATTTGGCTTTTTTTTTTTTTTTTTTCTGTGGTGAATAGCTGTATTCCTTGAGTAATGCTTTCAACAAAAAATACGCAACTGGATTTACAATTTTTAATGATTGATCTCTGCTGCCATACTAATGTTTATTTTACATATTTTTCCTGCCCTCTTCATCACACAGAATTTTTCTTACAAGCAAAAGAATGATGGATGTGCTTGGACTGGGAATATGCAAAAAGGTATCCACAACTCAAGCAGAATTCAAAATAAGAAAAAGCTTACTGAACTTCCAAGAATTGTTAAGATCTAATCACCATTCCTAAAAGTTACTTTATTTTTGTCACATGTTCTTTCATGTTGCTGCTAACAATTTAGGTCCTGGATGTCGGTCTCTGGTGAACAGAAATTCCCGGTGTTAGCAGCGCTATCTTTATCAGAGTTCTTGCATTTATATATTAAAAAATGAGCCATAGTCTTGGTTTAAAAAATGGACTATCTCACTTCTATGTACATGACTGAACTAGAAGACAGAGGAACAAAAAATGGAGTGTAGATTTTATGGTTTCCATCTCTGGTGCTGTTCCTGGAAGGTTGCAGTTACTTTAGCCTCATGCTATTCATGGGATGATCTAAAACACAACCCGAGTATACGTGAATCCATGGGAAAGTGTTGCATGTTGAGGGCTGTGTGATCACAGCTTATTGTAAGCACCACATGTGGAAAAAGTGGAAGTGCCACTGCCTGAGATGGCCTCTCCCTGGAATTTCTTGTTTTCTGGAAGAAACCTCCTCTGATCTGCTAGTTCATGGGGAAGCAGTGCTAGAGGACAGACCCTTTCTGAAACGAAGTGCCTTGGATGCTCACAGAAAGCACCAAAAAGCACCAGAATTAATTCAACTTTCATACGGGAGGCCACAGCCTCAGACCAGAATACATCATATGGTGGAGGATGGGTAGTGCTGCCTACATCCACATGAGCTGAGCACTACTAGTTGTTTTTGCTGACAAACGAGGCTTTTGAGTAATTTTATTGCCGTTGTTTCCCACCTCAGGTATCAACATGTGGCATGGAGATCTTGCTGCCATGAGAAAGGCTGCAAAGAGGCAGGATCTTGTTGGTGCTGTGTGCTAGGACAACTAGAAAAAACATGATGTCATTACAAAACAAGACATGACACTAAAATATGAGACTATGAAAGCCTGTCATTTGGAGGCTGTAATATGCAGTAATGTAGTGAAAGAGAGAGCAACTTAGATGTTATGGTGATAATGTGCACTTACCGTATTTCTCTGCTCTGGAAAGAGACCACAACTCTTTATTTTGACAAAGGATAATATACATCTTTGAGAGTGACTATGAAAGAAAATTCAGCTTGAGATGTCAAGCAGTCCAGTGTGCCGTAGAAAGCCACCAACATCTGCTGAGGTGTTGTGTTTTCTTATGTGAAAAATACAACTCAGATGCAGCAGCAATCTTTGCAAGAGCAGCACCACTTCAGCGGAAAAACACTACCTAAGGTAGAACATTGTCTGTTTATTTAAAACAAAATTAGGAACCAACAATGTATTATTCATGGTCTTTAGTGTATCCAGAGCGTCTTGTGTGTTTTTTTAACTGCTATAAATACAGATTCAGCTTGCCACACACAGAGGACTTCATCTGAATCTCGTCAAATGAGTACATTATTTACATTTCATCCCATCTTAAAATGTGCCTTTCTCTTTTGTGCTTCTAAGTGCTGCAGCAATGCCACACCAACATAAGGGTGGGTTCCTAGCATCGTGGTTCAGATCCTTTCCTGACTACGGTGGTGTCAAATGGGGATACCTTCCTTCTTATCACAAGTGGCATTTGGACTTCTCATCCTCAAAATGAAAATCAGGGTCCGTCTTCCTATAAGAAAATCAGGATGTCAACCCGAATCAATTAACCGGATTTCCCCATTTGTCTTCTCTTCTACCCCCTCTGTCCTTTTTCTGCATGAGCAGTCACTTAAAGTAATGCATGTAATTACATGACAGTTATTTCAACAACACAAAAATAAATTAACTAATCCTTCTGCCTTTTTATGACTAAAATCTTGTACTGAATCTATGGCTCCTTCCAGGAGTGTGGAGCACAGATATCACCATTTTTAGCTACACTCGGTAGCTTTTATTCCTTTTCACAGATACACAAAATGCAAAAGACTGTTTATTTCCATCTCTCTTTATTTTTTTTCCAAGTGTAAACTAAACAACTCCTTTTACATCTCTTGCTGGTTAGCAGCCAATGTAAATGCTTATGCTAGGAGAACAAGCCCATTTCCTGCCCTTAAGGCTTTTTTGTTTATCCTAGGGCTACTCACTGCCACTGCCTGCCCCTGACAGACTATTAACCTCTGTTTTTAGCAGGCATACCAGATGTGGGTTTCTTAAGCAAATTATTGGTTATTTCACCACATGTCGTTTTTGCAGTTAAGTGTTTCCAGCCTCTCAGAACATTCCACAGAAATAACATCACATTTTCCTCCAACCTGTTAATTAGCATAATTATTTATCAGCCTGAAAACCACAGCTTGAGTTTGTTAAGAAGCAGACAGATATGCACTGGACAGTGGCCCAAGAGACTTGAAAGAGTGATGAGAGGAGGGAGGCTGTGGAAGCTGACTGAGAGGCTGTGGGAAGGCATGCTGTTTGCATTTCCCTCCACCACCTTCTCTGAAGACCCTTCCAGCTGATAAGACACATCCCTTTTTCATGCTGCAGGCAGAGGGGGTTTCAGAGTCACTTGTCTGCCAAGACATGCCCCGCTGTAACAGGGAGGTCTGGCTCCAGACGATCACCCCTAAAAAAGAGGTGATATGAGAAATATGCACCCTCTGCTATCCCTGGCAAATAGTCCAATCCTCCCTTTGCATCGGTTTGCTCTTTGTGCACACATTGAATCTCCCTTACTGAAAGAAGGACAAGATTGCAACATTTATAAGTTTTCTAGGATGTAATTTGCTCAGTCAGCACGTGAGATAACCAAGAAGGCCTTTGTCCAGTGTTGTGCACGCAATACTCATCCTCAGGTCAAAGACCATAGCACCTTGCAGAATACATCACAAGTGGCAGGTCCGAACTACTCATTAGATGCCAATGACAGATGAAATGCAAAATTGGTCAATACGTTCAAAATGCTCAGGTCACCCCATTTTTTTCAACCTGCAAATGCAGATGCAGAATGTCTGTCTTGGACCTGGGCAGATTAAACCTCTCTTGCCCCTGGGCCCCATGTAAATCCAGTGACAGAAGTGTTTGCACAGGTCTCTGTATGGGGTGGATTGCACTCAACTTTTGAAAGGTTAGGCACTGTAATTTTCCACCTGAATGTGTCTAGGCTGCTTTTATAGCTGCAGCAAGTCCTGTACCTCTGCCAGCAGCTGTACTGTGGTTTATGCGTACCTGGTAACTGAGGGGATTTCATGTAAAAATTAACAGCAGCAGTATGGAACAGGGATGGATATGTTTCTAAGTGGCTGCATTTGAGCTTAGATCTGCAATGGATATTTCTTTTTTTTTCCAGTTAGACTTCAGAAAAACGTAACTCAGACAAATGAACTAGACCACAGTTCAAATGTGCTGATTTTCCTAAAATATTGTTCAGGATATCCAGTTATATGCCCAAGCCTTCCAGTTCATTTGCAAGCCCATAGACATAGTAGAAAGTATCCAAGACTAGAAAACCATATGGGGCAGTGATCTCTTAAGTAGCCCCTTTGCTTCAGAATTGTTAAGGATGCTGCAACAGGTTGGTGGCCCCCAGGTATACTTAAAATTACTGTAACATAAATGTCACGACACAGTGTGGACTAGTTGTCCACCTGACACATTAGCTGTCATTAGTTACCTATTAGACGTGAAAACATAGTGCATTAAAACACTCTACTTAATAAATGAGCAGACAACACTCCATTTACTTCAGGGACTGTGTCCATTAATGGTAGCAGTTAATCAGCATGTTCCAAAATCTGTTTTGTTACTTTACCTCAGATGATGGATACTAATCTGGGAAAAGCATATTGGAAGTTTCAAGTCTTCATGAAATGCAAGGAGCTGTGCTTGCTCGTGTTGTATCCACAGTTGGTTTTGCTTTATTGTGTTAGTTCCTGTTATGCACTGCAGGCCAGATGGCAGCAGGCTGACACCAGTTTGAGTAAGAGGACGAAGAAACACATGGTCCTTATGAATGATGAGCGCAAGGCCTGTTTCTCCAGATGCTCAGGGAGATGCCTGACACAGTAAAACAGAATGGCAGACTGACATTTTAAGTGAGCAGCATGGGATCTTCTCTGTGGCTCGAGCAAATCACACCACTAATGGAAACCATTCAACAGAGACAATCTTGATGAAACACATTCAGGTCTTAATATAAGACCTCTAGGTACCAAGCCCAGGCTCGTGGATCAAACATAGATATGCACATCCCCAAATGTTGAGAGAGATGCCGTAAAGAGAATGGAGAGAAGTGAAAAGCTGTAGCAAACAGAGGATCTACTGGCCTTTGGCAGCTATATTTCTCAGGTATTCACTCATGCGTGTTCTTTTAGGGAGGTGAAGGGTTTTTAAAAATCTTTTTACTGACTTAGACGAGAAGGAGCTGCCTGTCAACAAACAGGAAAGATCATAAATACAATGTTCATAGAAGCCAGCTTCAAATTATCCAGCAAATTATCTTTTGTTGCTCAAGTTCATTCACTCCTTTGTCTTTTGATATATTTTTTTTCTCCCGCATGACAAAAATTATGATTTTTCCTTAAACACCTTAGTTGTTACAATTAATTGTTCACTCACATTCTGTTATCTGTCACAGGAAGGTAAGGGTCTCAGTGAGAATATATTCATTTAGGGACAAATTGACAACAGTTCCTCTTTTTGCTATTTCTAGAACGACACACATGGGCCACATTTTCTCACAGGAAGGAAGAAATATTGATTTAAGCTGAGTGCACAAATACCTGCAGAAACATAAATTTCTCTGGATCAATGGCTAAACACAATAAACTTTAATGAAAAATCCTACTGATTTCAAATGAAACTAGTTGTGACTGAAAATGAATTTTCAGTTAATCGTGACAGCTTTGGTCTCTGCTAGATCCCGTTGCCAAAATTCCCCAGATCAAGCAATGCATGCTTGCTATGTTCTGCAATTGCATCTGCAGTGACTCACATGTACCAATGGATATCTGGAGCCCAGATGTTACGTGAAAGGGTGAAAATATCACACTGGCTCAGGGTCTATTCTTTCACATTGCTCCCTTGATGATTCCTGCCCCCCCCCTTCCCACAATGTAATTTAAAGAGAAAAGAGCTGATAAGGTTTCCACATTTCTCCTTAGGAATCTGTGGCATTCACTTGTGGCTGCAATAAATAGGTCCTTTAATGCCATCAGCAGCTCAAAAGAATTTTGAATGCGTACCAGAGTACAATCTCTTAACCATTTTCTCTCATTTCCAGTTAAGTTACTTGTCCTGCGTAAGTTTTGGGATTTTTTTTTGTGATAATTTTAACTGAATGATTCAGTAACACTAGGTACTATTGAGGCAAGATCAAGATGTGTGTTTTGCTATACCGAAGAGGTAAATACACATTCCCTTTATCAACACTGGCCAATAACAGCTCATCCAAAGGAGTATTTTTACCCTTTTCTCCCCTTAGAACGTGTTCTATTCCTTCATGGAGACTTAGCTTACTCGTGGGCTAGGTGATAGAGAAGGAACATGTAGTCGATATAGGCAATTTTGCTATAGGCTAGCAGTGGAAATTGTCATTCCAGAAGTTGCAGGCATCAGCATGGGACAGATGAGATTAAATTTTCAAGCTTCACTTTCATTTATGAAGTCAATAGCTTCTGGAGTTGGAAATGAAGGTGAGCACTCTGCACATGTCCTCAGTGCTATTACTCCACTTTGGATTTATTTTTATGGTTTTCCCAATGCAAATACACTTTCACACTCCCTACTTGCTAGCAATGTAGCAAGTGCATAATTTTACACACCGGCATTATCCACTGTCTTCCTGAGCAGCCATTTGGTGACTGCTAGGTGATGAAGGGCAAAACACACTTCTAGAAGAGCCATACTTTTGAGGAGATTCAGAGCTGTGGTCTGGTGACTTGCCTTGGTGGAAACTCTCAAATCAGACATTTCACTCACCATCCTGAACGGGTTCCCCAAATTTCTCCTGTCACTTAGGTTTTGTCTCAAACCATCAGTCAGCTGGAAGCTGAGCCCATGCAAGTTGTGAGGCAGTAGCTCAGCTCCTCAGGAAGCACATGAGAGCTCACAGGGTGAGAGATCTGACCTCAGAGAGAGGTAGCAGAAGGACCCGCACAGCCTGCTCACACCATTGCCTCACACAGAGGGGGAAAGAAAGAAAGAAACTCAAGTTGTAGGGTGGCAGAAAGCTGTAGGAGAAGAAGCAAGCTCCAGGCATCAGCCTCCCACCTGCATCATCCAGCTAGCCCACAGCCCTTACTCTGGAAACACC
>NW_009648536.1:2411784-2438820 GCF_000708025.1 Charadrius vociferus
AGATATGCCAATAAACCACCTCCCAGGGCCAAGATCCCAGGGCTCCCGCCTGTGTTTTAAAGTTACCACCTGCTGTTGCTCTGGTATTGTCCTCCCATGAAGTGACCTGTAAACCCAGTTCACCTGGGCAGACACAGCAGAATCTACCAGTCTTTTTAGCCAGTCTTTTTTGCCATAATGATATCCTCCTAGTTATTTTATTATATCCTGTATTTTATTTTTGCATGAAAAAGAGTTGAAGGTTTTTTTCCAAATAAAAACCTAAAGCTCTGGTATTATTACTCATTAAAGCTCTCTGGCCTTTTGCTCTTTAATATATGTAAATAAAAAAATAAAACATTAATAATATTTGTTATTTAAGATTAGTTAACACCGGCATTCACTGCTACATTTCAGCCAGAGGGGCCCAGTAACTTTAATTTTCCTTCTCTTTTTTATCTCCACACTGACAAACCATTTAAAAAATTTTTAAAAAATATTACAATCATACTCCAGAAATCTCTTCTCTAAAGCCTTTCAAAACCGGTAGAGAAATATCTACCTTGATTGCAAATGCTCCCACTCAGATACCTGGGTTTTTTTTGAGGAGGTGTTTTTTTAATAGACTTTAGCAAGTTGGAAGCCAAAGCAAGTTTAGAATAGAAACTCAACAGAACAGCAGCTGGTGGCAAACCCTAAACATGCCTCGACTCCTGTTGCTCCAGTAAGATATTTGTCTAGTAGGGTTGAAAAATTTGAAGGAGCCACTGTGTTACTTGACACAGTACAAATAACCTTCCTAATTAATACTCTTCCTATTTATTTGTGAAAGCTCCTAAAACATAGTTTGTGATATTTAACTCTTGTTTCTCTCTGAGAAATGAGACAGGCAGCCTGGGAAGGCCCCATCAGGCCAGGTGAGCTGCAGAAGCAAGCTCCCTGGGACCCCCGAACTGGCCGGGTGCAACACCAGTAACACATCTCTCTGCTGTGGATGCTAACGCTGCTTCTTCTCCAGCAGCACAAGTGGGGAATGGGGCATACCAGCCCTAACACCCACATGCTGGCTTGTCTTGCCCTGAGCCTCAAAGTTATGTAAATTTCTTTTTGTGTGTGTGTGCGTGAGCTTAATTTAATATAGGTCCAAATCCCGGCTAGAACGCCGGTGCCCAGCATTGCTGCAGTGATTTTAATGAAAAACAGTGGCTGCACACCGCGGCTTGTGGCTGGTGCAGGCGCTCGTGCCCTGTGCCCTGCTGGCCACGCTGGCTGCAGCATCCTCCCCTTCCCATCCCTTCTCCAGGTATGCCAGCGGCCGTGCTCCATGGACTCTTACCCAGTCAAATGCTTTCCAGGGCATTTCCCAGCTGAAGTAAAGGCTTTGCTCCCGAGAAACCTGAACTGCTGATCAATTAAAGTCACCAGCAGTTTTCAAACTGCTGTTTATCTGCGAGATCTCGAGTCAGATCTAGCTTCTGATATTCTTTTACATTTCTTTCTGCAGCACCTTCCCAGTGGGTGAGATCAAGCTGGCAAAGCTGGACGTACCTCATGACCTGGCTATCGGCATACAGGAATCTTAATGGCAAGAGTAATTCTTTATTTGTGAGCCCATAAGAGACCTGTTTTTAGCATTGCACAACACCTTCCAATGTATCCATGAAAGCAGAGATTGAATTGTATGAATATTTCATTTATTCCTCTTTTAAAATTCAGATCTACAGGGACTTCAAGAAATAAAAAAAGCACATACAGTTATGAACATGGTTGTACATATAGTGCTTTTGTGATCATTTGACATTTGCAAATTCTGCACTACTCAGCAATCACCAGGGTCTGTAAAAGACTGTGAAAAATTTCCTTCTGTGATACTCATCATCACAGACATATACCAAAATAACTGTGTCAGTCAGGGTACAGGTAGGTGTGATGTCTGGGTGCAAGCGCTGGCTGGCAGCACTTTGGATGGTCAAAGCCCTTAGGGGTAGATGCGCTTATGCCAGCAAATTGATGCTTCTGCCAGAACTGTTCCTTTACTAAAAATATGTTTTTGCTGCTTTTTTACAAGCATAGTAATTGTCTCTATGTTGAGCATGATTTACTATACTTCCACCCATGCTGCTAATGACTTTCTAATTTCACTTTCCATAAAACGCCTTTCAGCATTTGCTGTAGACCTGTGAAGTTACAGTGGTGAGTGCCCAGAGTGACACATAAGAGTGGGGCATTCTTATCTATAAGGTCATCTGTATTTATCTTATTATATTGTATTACATTTTACTTTATTTTCTTTTCTGGCCAGAAACAGGAAGTATAGCTCAGGCAATGAGGCTGACAAACTACCCTGGCTGGGAACCATGGCTTTGCTATGTCATGGCTCTGTATCGAGAGATCTAGAAGAAACTGAAGATCTGCAGGGTATATTGTCAAAAAGCATTTCAGTGAAAGCTACACAGGTAAGTTGAATCTCAGGAGTAACAGTTTCCTGATACCATCCTATAGACCCCTGGTAGTCTTCAGACCTTTAGTGTGTGCTCAGAGGGGTAATACTGTCTTTGGAATATTTCAATTCCAATTAGATAAAGATTAATGTTAAGAGACCTCCTTAGAGTAAACACCAGGACCATTCTGATCTTTTCCCAATAGTGTGCAGATGTTGCAAAAATGGCTTCAGTTTGTAACCCTACTTAGAATGGACACGATGACGTTTCACCTTACCGCCCCTGGTGATGTGACACAAAGCATTCAGGCATTTTGTATTATTGGTAAAGATTTCCAGTTCATATTTTTATGACCCATGCGAAGAAAACATAGGGTCTCCTAATTAATGAAGAGTCACACTTAAAAGGGGGGAATTGTCACACCTTTACTCTGATTTATTTTAGCCAGAACTATTCATGAAAAGATCATGCACTTATACAGAAAATAATGGGAAATCTCATCTGAATTTTGTTAGACCGCTTAGCCTTCTTCAGAGCATTTCAGAAGCTATGTTGCTAGCCAAATCCAGATAGTACAGAAGAAATGAAAATAAGAAATATGTTCACTGTAGCCAGTTTCAATGGCATCACTTTGATTTTGGGGTTGGATTAGGGTTGGTTCTTACATTCTTCTGAATAGCTTGCTCAGTCCTACTAAGGGCTAGAAGGAAATTTGACTCTAGTCCACACAGACATGCAAGAACAAACTCAGTGCAAACCCACGCAAAGAGCAATTTAGTGGCATTTCCATCTAGAAAAGAAAGTATAAGCTTGTTGGCCAAAGACTAGATACATGAGAGACTTGTGCCAGAAAAACATAAATCATAAAAATAGCTTTTCAGTTCAGTCACAATTCAATCCAAATTCATCTGAAGTTTAGAAATCCTTTAGAAAATGTGAGGTGTATCTGGGCAAGCTAGAAAAAATTCAGAACAGATTTTAGGACACGGTAAAAAGGCTTTGTGGATTTTAAGCAGTGGTATAACTATCTTTGCTATCTTTCTTACAGCACAGTAATATTTTCTAGGATAAACACATCTGTCATGCTTAATTACATTTTCTTACAAACATAAAACTGGCCAAATTCTGCATCTGGCTGTGCTGGGGTAAATTCAGAGTGAAGCCTGTAAACTCAGTAGAATAGCCTATAAAATCAGCTGAATTGATTCAGATTTGCCTACTGGTAATTTAGAGCAGAGGTTGAGCACAGTTGGCTCCCATCTATGTAAAGTGACAGTGTGGAAAAATGGGAAAACAAGTCTTGCCAAATCAATGGAGTGACTCAAAAAATATTGCCATTGAATTATAGTCCTCTAAGCAGGCTACTCACTGCAAAAAAAAAATGCTCTCTAGCCTGGCATCAAGACAGAAAAAGCATTTTTGCTTGAATTCTTGCAATGACCTCAATTTTAAATCAGTTTTCTGAGGTAGAAGCCCAGCGTATTTCTTGAGGTCATTTTTTCTGTAGGACTCGGACAGCCTCTGCTTTGTGTATATACTTTTTTTTAAAAAAAACTTTCATGTATTTTCAGGAAGTGATATCATATGAACATGCTGGTAAAATTAGCCTGAGGCTTTTACTCCATTTATATACAACAAAAGAAATCTTTGTCACTAATTACTTACAAACTTATTATTGGTCCCTTGTAACTGCATAACCAATGATTACAGCAGAAAAACAATAATTTCATGTAGTTATGACTAAATACCAGCACAACCCTCATATTATCAATAATCGCTGTAATAAAGCTGGTTTATTGTTTTAGCATTAAGAGGTCCCTGTATATACTTGATGCTTATGTTAACTGGAGCTGTGTTTCAGCTTAATATCATTTCTGGGAATACTGAGATAATCAAAAATTACTGGCTTTCATAGGATACACATAGGCCAGAAGGGACAGTCTCTGGTTTTCAGTCCGTTCATTAGCAAAGTTGGCCTCTCCAAGAAAGTCTTGCATTTTAATAAATATCAGTGCCTGCGCCTATTTTTTTTTTTCCAGAGAACTTTCAAAAGATACCAGGCATACAGAGTGTATCAACATCTTTTCCCAATAGTGTGCAATGGCTTCTTATTACAGGACAGTACAAACGAGGTTACTTTGAAATTTATATATGCCATACATGAGAAATATAATGTTGGTTAAAAAAAAGTTTTAATAGCTTGTGGAACTTCAACTTCTGAGCTTGAACTTTATGTGCACATATCTCTTATTCTGCAATATCAGGACACTTTCTATAGTGGATAAACTCCATTTTGACAAATTCAGCCCTACATTGAAATTTCCTCCAAATCCCCAGGGCAAATCTAGATTTACTTTTGGGGAAAGGAAACAGATGACTTGATTTACACTTACCTTGCTTTGCAATGCTCGGACAGGACTGATGGTGAGTACAGTAGCTCAGAGCAGCTCTTCCAGAGAGGTCAGTCCCCGAGTGTGCCTTGCCCAGGCGCTGAAGCTTTTCCCATGACCAGAAGCCGCTGGCAGGAGCACTGCTCCATGGCAGCTCCCTGGGGTCCCGAGCACAAAATCTGCTGGGAGCTGGGCAGACCCCACCCACAGTGCCCACCAAACCCTCGCAACAGGGAGAACCTGCAGTTCCTGTAAATGGAGATGAGCCTCTGCAGCTTTAGTCACTCGTGCTTGCTGAGTGCGTATCACATCCCCTAAGACACAACACTGTCTAATGGCTTGGGCACAAGCCCACCACTCCACTTCTGCTTCATTCTAAATTTTGCCTCTGCCATGGCATCGGTGTATGGCCATGGTGCTCAACTGTCCCTGTTGGTTCTTTCACAGATGAAGGAGGTGTAATAATATACTTGTATCAGCTTGGGAAGGAGGCATACAAAGAAGAAACCTGTCATCTCTTAATGATGCAGAAGAAAGCTAGAAAATGAGATAAAGTTTAATTCAGCCTGTGTTTTGCCACTTCACTGAAGCCAGGAGTTCCCTTTGCATGGGTCCCCACATGACTCACCACCATAAGGTAACTTACAGGCAGAGACTGGGGTGGAATAATGTCTGCAGAGCTCCTCACTGAGACTGTTGCAGAGGAAGCTCCCAAAATAAGCAATTCAGCCTCAGGAAGGCTTTTCCTTCCTGACAGATCCATACCAAATGGGGACAAGGCAGATGCATGCCCGGAGGCAGCCATGTGCATGTCAGGGTGGAAGCTGAACTGGACTATGTTACTATAACACTGCTATAACTTTAAGCAAAAGTAAATTCTTTACAGCTGCAGGATAGCTACATAGCCTAGCTGAAGTGAGAACAGTATACATCATTTGCTGAAAATACACCAGTTAGTTAGTTTTTCCCCTCTCCCCATGCTTCCCAGTTTAGTAGCATGGAGCAAAACACATGCAAACAGATAGAGGTTTGCCTGACAAAGCTTAATCAAAGTATAGTGTTCATGTCGATCAGAAAAATGTTACTGTCTTGCTATGCTTATAGGCAGTGGGAAGGTTTCAGCACTTTCAGTCAGGTCCCCTCCAAACTATTCTCAACCCCTAAAAGCCACTGCTGCCTTTTATATTAAATAACAGAACCAAAAGCAGCAATGAGGAAAGCATATAAGCATGTGCTTGCAGTTAATGACTCTACACACATGCTGAAAATTAAATGTATACTTTGTGCTTTCCTGGAGGCAGGCCAGAGAAGGCAGCTCCAGGACGAAGTCACTAATAAGTGGAGTATACAGCTCAAAGCACACTGCGGGGAATTTTATTCTTCTCTGCTGTCTAGCAGTTTTAAAGGAAAAGACTGCAGTCTTCGTTCAGTGCACTACTGTTTTGCACAGAAGGAAAGTGTGATCTTTAAAGGGGGATTATGTCATGACTCTTGAAATGAGAGTGACATGGGCACCGTTCTGATAATGGCAGTGCTTTGACCTACTTGGTTCTCGTGGGCAAACATAGGTAAAACCTATAGCCTGTGTAGAAACAGAGCAAACTGGGGTCCAGCTCTGCTTGTCACCATTATATCATTTTTCAATGTTTCTGCATTTCTTTGTTTGGTTGTGCATGTATAATGACACACAAATTGCCAATCACAGCAACCAGTGAACTTCCCTGTGCTCCCCTCATGCCTCATGGCGTTGGGCAATAAAAGCGGAAAGAATTTGCCCACCCTTTCCAGAAACATTGCAAACAATTAGTAAGTAAGTGTGGGTATTTCTTGCTCAAAATAGAAACCCAGTCAGTTTGGGGGTTCCTTCTGGTGGATAAGGAAAATAAGAATTGTTTTGTTCATTTCATCTCTCCTCCACCCAGAAAAAAATTGCAGCATTTTTGCTTTTGATTTAATTGGATTTCCCAGGATTATTATTTCAATGAATTATGAATTACATGAAGGATGAAAGCATGAGAATTTGAGAACTTGTGTTTATGAGAAGAGGCCAACCTCTCTCTTGCTCAATGCTTCTTTGGGTTATTCCTTTGTGCACAGTCATTCACATTGACCGCAAACTCTAGTCCCACAACACATAATGCAAGACAAAGACATGGAGATCTAATGCTTTTGTGAATAGGGAGAAGACAGCATGTAAGGAAAAGATATGAGGTTTATGCTACTTTTTTGATCCATCTGTTGACTTCAGCTGCATTAACCAGTTCAACCAAATCCTAACCAGGATCAAGCAGTGGGAGGGACACACTGGTCAGCTGCATGGTTGTCACTAGCTTTGAGTTCAGGCAGCTGTGCAATGCACAGCAAATACAACGCACAAAAGCAAGATCAATGGGAAAGCAGGAAGGGAGAGGAAGCATGCGTATGCTTTCTAATTGAAGCAAATACAACTGGACCATACCATATACAGCAAGCGATCACGTCCACCTCTATTTACAGTGCCTGCATATGTCTGTGTACGGAAATTGCCTCTGAAAACGCCAGTCCCAGAAGCAGAGGAGCAGCCATGATACAGAACAAAACCCTTAAGACAGGAAAAAACAAAGTGCTGCCCCATGGGCTTGACAATCTGCCTCAAGGAAAAATAGCTTTGTCTCTTCAACCCCACTTCCTTCAGCTGTAATGCTCAGAACTCAGAGAAGCAGCAGTCTCACATAAATCAAAGGTATTCAGACTACTGACAGTTTTTTAAATGAAAAAATGCTCCCAAGGACAAATTTCTGTGATTAACAGGAAGAGGCAGCAGAGCAGGTGAGGTTCTAGTTTTTCTCTTAGTCTGATCTAGCAGACTGAGGATCAGCATAATTACAAATACATAAAACATCTCAGCCTGTAGCAGCAACACCAGGGCAATGCACTTCTACTTCTGCCATCTGAATACTCCTCATATGTTACTTTCCCTCATTTCTCTATCCAATTGCTTGCAAGTGTACTGGTGCTCATTTTGAAAAAAAAAAAAAACAAACCAAAAACAAAGAACAACAAACCTGCATACATTGATTGTCTTAAAATCCACTATTTCAATTCACAAGTTTCTTTGTCTTTCTCTTGTGCTATGACATTTATAGCAGGGACTAGCCTGGGGACAGTGACCACCTCTGGTGGTTGGGGGCTTTGTCCAGAGCTGGAAACAGGCTCAGTCTGGCTTTAAGGCTGCTGACTTTGGTGTCATGCACTGCTCAAATGCAGCCTTGGTTCTGTTCTCCAGCTGAGATGTGAAGGTGTTTTATCCTCAGGGATTGCATTTCTCTTCCAAAACTGCAAGCTAAGACAGAAGGAGAAACCAAATGCAAAGGGAAAAAATGGCGAAGGAAAGCAGCAGGGAAAAAAGAGGTATGGATATGTGTATTTAATGCATTGTTATGCAGATGTGGGAGTAGAAATATCTGTCAGCTTCTCAACACAGGACAGTTTGGCTTTGTGTCTGTAGTATCTACCTGTTCTATGGCTGTAGTGTAGTTACAGCTACAGAGTGGGTCAAACTTTGCCCTTGGTGGTACCTCTCCAGCCTTGTTAGTGACTTTTACTTGTCCTGCTGTCTACAGTGAATTTCAAAATGCAAGCAGCAGTTCATGTTTTTGTACCTGTCCTTCAGCCCTTACACGAGCCCCTGGCTGCTAAGTGGCATTGAAAAAGAAGCTTTCAACAAGTATTCAAAATTTCCCATTAATCTCTTTGTTTTCTTGTCTTTTGATGGCAGGCTAGCTGTTTCCCAAGAGCTGACGTGGTTGTGAGAAGGAGGTGCTATGGTGGTGATGCAATTGCTGAGGGGGGACAGAGAGAACGGGAATGTTTCATTATCTAATCTTCCCCTTGTGTATGGCTTTCACCATGTTTAATTTTCTAATCTTATTTTTTTCTGGCTTTAAATATTTTAAAGTCATAAACAAATAAAGATTAGAAAAGTCAAACAGTCTGAGCCTGCCTCTGTATTAACATGGTCGATGGTTTCATAATATAAAAGTCTATTTCTAAATAAGGCAAAGATGAGTTCTTCCCACATGAGCTGAAGCAACAACAAGAAAAAAATCATTGCTGCTGCTGTCACTGGTATGTGCTAGTGAACTTTATCACCATTTAGCAGGGTTTTGAGGCAAGGGACAGTTTGTGAGTCACACAAGTAAAATAGGCCATTGGCATAATGTTGTTAGGCCCCTGTGAATTCTCATTGTGAGAACGAGTCAAAGCTCTTCTCCCCATGTCATGCAGAAGAAGTATACCTTTGCTTTTGAATACGGTCATGGGCATCTTGGTTGTACTCAAAATATAATAGCTAGTCTCCTTTTTAATCCTCCTTTAGTCCTTTGATCATTTTTCTCAGGAGCTTTTGCCATGTATCTTGTGTCACCACACATGCTGCATCCTGGGGTGAGCGGGAAAATCCTATTAAATGCAGTCGTGTTCAACATAATCTGAATGAATTCAAATTATAAAGTCCACCTGGATTGGTCAGAGATACAGATGTGCCGGAGTGGTTCTGCATGGCCTGGGAAAGGCCTGCAATCAGCTTCCATGACTATGTGTCTGATACTTGACCTGCTCTAGACATTGCATTTTCACTCCTAGCAGAAATGACCTCCCTGCGAGGTTCTTCCAAGGTGCTCTGAAGATCACACATCTCACCTTCATGATAAATCTCTTATTGTAGCAACTGTCAGTTACTATATGCAAAAGAAAAATCTTGGCAGCCTTCTCTCTGGTACTTGCACACCAACATGCAGAACCAAACTGTACGATGCTACTACTATGTAACGTTTTACACTGTTCTGAATACCCTTGTGTTATTTTTCACAAATGAAGCAGAAACAGTTTCCACTAACATCAATTTGCAAAGCATTGTTGCTTTGCTCGGATGACATGAGAAAAGACTTTTCTGCAGATGGTAGTTGAGGAAAGAAGAAATCAAATTCTGCTTTACAAATGCATACAGCCCTGAACTCACAAGGGGACAGAGCAGTGGCATTTGTCACAGCTGAGGGAGACTGTGTCTGTGGAGATCACTTGTTTAAATGTTGGCAACACATTATTGATTAGCACCTGCTCCTCGAGTTCAAGTGGGACATTGTGAGTTTATAGATCATATAAAATGTTTCCTCAGGTGCAAGGGGTGGTGTGTTTGCGTAGTTATTGTTAAGCTGGGAGTGAAATTAATTCAAATGACTTGTGAATCTCCCGGGAGGCAGGAAACGGGAAGTACCAATTTCCATGAGGTAGGATGCACTTGGCCAAAATGGGTGCTTGGTTACACCTCGGACTTTTCGTCAGTTCCAGGACCCCGCAGAGACGGGAGTGGAGCCAGGATAAGTCCTGGAGTCGCTGTGCCTCAGCCTGTGTCTCAATCTAAAACATTGCTAAGTTCCCTCACTCTTCTCCCCCTGCAAGCTTTCTCCTCTTCTGCTTTAATTACAGCTAACTTATTTTTGGCCAGCGTGCAGTGGGAAGCCATCCAAACTTTTTCCACAGACTTTATTCTCCACACCGGCAATCACAGCTGTCATGACTTCATAACTATGAAACAGTACTGCAAGCAGGGGTAACAGGCCCCGGATTGTATTCGTCTGGCAGGAGATATAAAGTGGCAAATGCAACCTGTGTAATGCTTGACCTCATGCTGTGTTATTGCAGAAAAACACTTTTATCATGCACACAAATCACTTTACCTCTGTTTTTTTTTTCCCTTCTTTCGTTTTTCTTTAGCTCAGAAGGTTAGTATTTTCAACACACTCTAACTACTAACGAAAAAAATGTGCTCACAAATAAAGTCCATAAATAAGAATGGGTTATACTGACCCAGGCTGAGTACCTACGGTAACAAGCTGGTCCTCTAAAGGCCATGGCAAAGCTCCCACTGGCTTTATTTGGACCAAGAGTTCACTCCTAACCTTTGTTTTCTCTGTGTTAAATGTGATGCTGGTATTATACTCTGATGAGGGACACATGTAGATCTACTTATATGGCAATTTTATTATATTTTGGTCCTTTCAGTGAAAACTGTCAGAAAAAATAATATGAAGAAATTACAGTTAAATGTACTGCCGAATTTTTTTGCTCTGCTAACCCAGTCCTGCTGGGTAGCTGCTTCACGCTGTTTCCAGTGATTTTGACTGCAGCTGAAATGCTCCAAACCCGTACCTTCCTGAGATAGGGTAAAAAGCCTTGAGCTGTATTGTTCAGCAGTGTTGGCTTTTCCCTCTTCTTTCTATGTGTGCTTTCCACAACAGTGACATAGTGAATAACCGTGACATTTAAGGTAATGACGAAGCAGCTCTTTGTGAGGAATCAGGCAGTTTACCCCCATTCTCTCTGGAGACTTTAAGACATCAAGGCATTAGTTTCCATGTTGAGTCTGTTTGGAAGAAACATCTGCTTAGTCACACGGGTTAGCAGTTTCTAACACAGAAAGCTCATGCTCTGCAGCACATTTCAAGCAGCTCAGACACATCTCTTCTTTCATCTGTTTCTTTCAGTTTGCCTTTTTCACTTAAGCAGTTTCAGCCATCAACTACGAATCCGCCATGTACAAGAGGCTGAATGGAGCTCTGTGTGTCAGGTGATGACACTTCAAGTTCACTGGGGCAGTACTTTTCTGCAGCCCTTATCCTATCTTCTGCTGTATTCTGCTGGGCAAGTTGCAGCACTGTACATTCTTATGAAAATTTTGAGGGAATTTGGCATATGTGTGTATATGTATGTGTACACACAACATGTGTACGTGTATATATGTTTGTACATGTAAGTTTTATATTCATACTTGACTTTTCTTTCTGCCCCACATTGTGTAAAAAGTGTATGCATGTGAAATACGCACATAATCTTACATAGACAGGGACATAGAATCATAGAATCATAGAATAATTTAGGTTGGAAGGGACCTTGGATATCATCTAGTTCCAACTCCCCTGTCATGGGCAGGGACACCTCCCACTAGACCAGGTTGCTCAAAACCCCATCCAGCCTGGCCTTTACTATATAAAAGTGTTTGTTGGTTTGTTTTTTATGGCCCCCTATCTTAACTACTTTCTATTGCTTTGACAAACACATTTTACTGGGGGTACGGCAGATTTATTGTTGGTTTTGCAAGTTGACAGGTAGAATGTCAGTTAGATTTTGCTCCACTACAGGTATCCCTAGTCTGCTGGTAGATTGCATCAGTGCAACCAGGAGAGTTTTCTAGGGTTTACAAATTTGTCATTAGTATGTGAATCATGCAGTTATGATGAAAAAAAATACTCTGTCTTTCTCCAGAGGGGAAGTTTGCCAGGCCAAAGCCTGCTGTCCTCTATGCACAGCCTGACTAAAATACGGTGCATTTCTCTAGTTACTTCTGTTTTCAATTCAGAGTGGAAAGGGGCATGAACTGAGGCAAAAAATAATTCTTTGTAATGTACTTACAAGTTCATGAACATAATATATGGTCAAAGTTATGCCAAACACTAATTGCAAAAGGGTGTGCAGGACTCCACCCACAGTAGTAACTGTAGCATCACATGGGGCAAAGTTCACACCGAAATGCTTCTCCTTTGCTGATGTGCTACAGCTCTGAGCTATACAAGAATCAACAATTTTCAAATGGTTAAAGGAATTAATCTGTCAAGAATCAGTATTTTTGCTTTGTCATTTGTATTACTATAGGTAGCCAGCCAAAAAAGCTCCAGTGAAAGCAATTTTATTGCTGCAATGACACAAGGGAACATCTGTAGACAAAAGTCCTTCATAATATTTCTCTTAAATATTTAGTTTAGATTACAACTCCCTTGACCGACAAAAACATTTTGCAGCTATAACGTGTTGATTGTACAGTTGCTGAAGAACCCACATAACAGCAGGGGTGAGGTTTTACAGGCTCCACAATAATGTCCAAGCTATTAAACATCAAGCAACAGCATTTTTTTTGGCCTAACCTGAGAGTTCTCCAGGGAGAAGCCATAAAATATAGCCCTGTACAAGATGTCACCCACAGGGGCCACACTGAGTTTGTGGATTAAACTTAAAGTGATTAACATTGAAGTTTAATATCTGCTAACACTCTGAGTGCAGATGTAACCAGCGTAAGAAAATGTGGTCTGTTCCTTTGTCACAAATACGGAGTGAATCAGCCTGAAAGGGTAATACTTGTGAAGCCAGACCCAAGATTGTTTACCAATAGTAAAATCAAGTAGTCCCAGGTTTGGGTGGTTTTTAAGTACTTATTAATAAGAATCACCAACAACACAGAGCGCCATGGAAAATCCCTTGCTAGACAGGAGCAACAAAGGTGAAGTGCAAAGAGCAGTGGGAGACTTCAGGGCTCGGAGAGGCTGCCAAAGGTTCGGGTCATAGCTGGGAAATCCATCCGCTAGTGCAAAAAACAAGAGCAAATGAATGGATGAATAGAGCCAGTGATTCACTTTATCTTCAGCTTATAAATTGCTCAGTTGGGACTGGCAAACAAGGTCTTCAGCCAAATCACAGAATATCTGTGCCTTGCAGTCTTGGGGGTGGCAAAAGTAAGTAGAGCAAGATATACCCACATGGTGGACAGACTACTCACACGTTCTGCAGTTCAGCATCTAAAAAACAGTTTGAAAGTCTTCCTTTCAACTGGGCTTTGGATACTGTACACCATGCTCTGGATTCAGGGCCATGCACATTTTCTATAAAAACAAGCCTGGTCAACATGGAAGATTTTATGAAGTTAGGAGCATTGGCTTTTGAAAAAGAGAGTTTTCTGATGCCAGTCCTATTGTCAGTTATTCAGTCTCAAGAAAAAAAAAAAAAAAGCTAGGCTGATGGCCTTGCCAAGAGCAAGTCCTTACTTAACTGTTGCACATGCCCCATTCCAAGCTAGCAATGTTTCAAGCTTCTGCACATCGCCCAGCTGATCTCCTTCCTTCCCATAGACAGCAATGTGTTTTAAGAAATATCTGGACGTTGTATCATAGCACTGGTGCCTGCAGCTACTGATAGTGGGCTTAGAAATGTATAGTCCAAGCGACAGATACCTCAACCCATACATGCACCTATGCAGCATAGAGAGCATGGCACCTGTTGCTGCTGCTTCCTCTGACAGCAGCACCCAAGCAAACAAGGTACTGAGATCCCTGTTTTAAGAAATGTGGGTTGTATCAATGAATCTCACACAGTCCTACTCCAGAAATGAGAGTGAACAAACTAGAAAGAATATGTCAATCTTGTGCCGTCTACTTCAAACCCAGACTCTTGATGAAGATACGTCGAAACATATGGAAGGCAGGGATGTGATTAGAGACAGTCACCATGGCCACATTAGGGGCAAATGGTGCCTGACTAATCTCGTGGCCACCTAAAATGGAGCAACGGCATCAGTGGACAAAAGAAGACCTACAAATGTCATCTGTCTAGACTTCTATAAGGACTTTGATACAGCCCCCCAGAACAGTCTTGCTGCTAAATTGGAGAGATATGGGTTTGACAGATGGACTCAGGTGGATAAGGAACTGGCTGGATGACTGTATCCAGAGTTATAGACAATGGCTTGATGTCCAAGTAGAAACCAGTAATGAGTGGTGTCCCTCAAGGGTCCATATTGAGAACAGTACTGTTTAATACCTTCATCAATGACATAGTGGGATTGAGTGCACCCTCAGCGAGTTGGTTGGCAACATTAAGCTGGGTGCTACACTTGATTCGCTATAGGGAGGGATGTCATCCAGAGGGACTTTGATGGATTTGAGGAGTGAGTCCTTGTGAACCTCATGAAGTCCAAGGTCATGCAATGTTCTGCTGGGTCAGGGCAACCCCTGGCATCAATACAGGTGGGGGGATGAAGGGATTCAGAGCAGCACTGCCTACAAGGGCTTGGGGATACGGGTGGACAAAAATTGGATGTGAGCTGACAATGTGTGCTTGCAGTCCAGAAAGCCACCCATATCCTGGGCTGCATCAAAAGAAGTGTGGCCAGCAGGTCGAGGGAGGTGATTCTGCCCCTCTACTCTGTTCTAGTGAGACCCCACATGGAGTACTGTACCCAGCTCTGGAGTCTGCAGCACAGGAAGGACCTGTTGGAGCAGGTCCAGAGGAGGGCCACAAAAATGATCAGAGGGCTGGAGCACCTCTCCTATGAAGAAAGGATGAGAGAGGTGGGGTTTTCAAGCCTGGAGAAAAGAAGGCTTCAGGGAGAACTTTTTGCAGCCTTTCAGCATCTAAAGGGGGCTTATGAGAAAGATGGAGAAAGAAGTTTTACCAAGGCCCAAGGACAAGGGCCAACAGTCTTTTAAACTGAAAGAGGGTGGGTTTAAATTGGAGATAAGTAAGATTTTTTTTTAAACAAGAGCGGTAAGACAGCCTGCCTAGTGAAGTTGTGGATGCCCCATCATTGGAAGTGTTCAAGGTCAGTTTGAATGGGGTTTGAGCAACCTCATCTAGTGAAAGATGACCCTGCCCATGGCAGAGGGGGTAGACTAGATCATCCTCAAAGGTCCTTTCCAACCCAAACCATTCTGTGATTCCATGTTTCTGTGTTGTTTATTATGGGTAATACTACTGGGGCTGAAATTGCTATTTCATATATAGTGAGCTGCACTCCCAGGGAACACCCTTCCTTCAGTTACTTAAAGGAAATACAGGAAATATAGGGCAGAAAAATTAGGATTGAAAGTGTCTTCTTGGCTCATCAATTCCTGCGTGAACCTTCTGAGTTTTAGTGTTGCTTGGGCTTTTGAGCATGTAAGTGTGTGCTGTGTCACTGATTTTTCTTGTGAGAAGTAATATATGTCTATGTGGTGGCAGTGATGTATTGTACAGCCAGTTTTCATCAAGCATTAGCTTTTTACACATTAGTTCAAATTATAGTAAAACTATTTGAATAATGTGAAACAATTTACAGAGCAGTTATAGCCGCCCTGTCTGTAAAAGTAAACAGGGGGATAGACCTAATACACAATTTTAAAGTAGGACTGAAGCAGTCCAGGGTTCCTAAAGAATTAATTTCCAACTCCAACTACTAGACAACCCTTCCTGCATTTATTCTCATTTAGGTAGCCATGCTGTAGTTAATATATGTCTGACTTCGATCGCATTCCGTTGTATTTATTATGGCTGGACAATGCAGCACTTCTGTAGGAAATCATCCAGTGGGGCATTTCCATGCCGTGTCTTCTTGCTCCATAACAGTTAATGTTGAAACCTGGGTTGGCAAAAATTGCGTGAGAGAGAGTTTCAGACTGACTGTCTGAAAAGACAATCCGACAGACACCTTGCATTTTCAGGGAAGGAAGAAGGAGTTTATTCTTTTAGGAAAAAGCAGCGGTGACCCTTTTCTGACTGTGGATGGGGTAAAATTCCTTCACTTGTCTATTTTTTAAATTCTTTTTTATATTAGGTAACTTTGCCATCCATTTGTGTTTGTATAGCAGATAGTCAAAGAAATTAGATGTGGAAAAATGTCTTCCTCATCTTCCCAACAGTCTGACTGTTCCTAAACCTCATTCTCCCTTGTCTGGAATCCAGGCTTTATTCCAGCCTTTTAAACTTAATGCATATTCTGTATTAAGTCAAAAAACAGACATCACCAGCCTCCAGTTTATTTCCTCCTCCTAATGTACCAGTTGATTGCTGGTAGTTAAAATCTCCCATTACTGCCACTTGGCCTCTTTTACATGCTTTTTTTATTTGTACAGTCATTTCACAGAAGATAAATCACAAATTAGTAATTCCACGGTACTGATAGCGCAGTATACTTTCCTGGATGTTCAGCATGAGAAATAAGATATGTGTCTGTAAGTCTGTCCCTGGGCAGCCTGTGCTGCCTTTTAGTGAGCAGCCTTGCTAGCTGAGGGGCAAAGCAGTGGCAGGAAGCCATTCAAAAGCCTGCCTAAACATGTTGCTTATCTATTTGTTTAATATTACTTTACATTTAGTGGCGTGTAACTTTAAAGGTATGAAAGGTATGAAAAAACATATTTTTAATGTTTTTATATATTTTCAGTTACATTTTATTATATTTAAAGGCAATGTAATATATATGTAGCATAATTGTGAGCCCTGCAAGTACAAGCAGGGATTGTATTTTACGGGTTTATTGCTGCTTACAGTTGGAGACCTGTTTCCAAAGTGAAGTTTTGCAGCATTGACTTCTGCAAAGTCAACTTTTATTGTACGCGCTATTTACTTTCCTATGAGGACAGGCTGAGAGAGTTGGGGTTGTTTATCCTGGAGAAGAGAAGTCTTCAAGATGACCTTATTGCAGCCTTCCAATCCTTAAAGAGGGCTTAGAAGAAATATGCAGACAGACTTCTCAGCAGGGCCTGTTGCGATAGGATAAGGGGTAATGGTTTTAAACTAAAAGAGGGAAAATTTAGACCAGATATAAGGAAGACATTTTTTATGATGAGGGTGGCAAAACACTGGAAGACATTGTCCAGAGAGGTGGTAGATGCCCCATGCCTGGAAACAGTCAAGGTCAGGTTGGACGGGGCTCCGGGCAAACTGATGTAGTCGGAGATGTCCCTGCTAACTGCATGGGGGATTGGACAAGATGACCTTTAAAAGCCCCTTCCAACTCAAATTATTCTACGATTCAGTGATTCTGTGACTTCCTGCCACACCTGAAGGTTGTGCTCATGTATCTATTCCACTAAGAAAACTGTCCAAGAAATGTAGGTTTTATTTTGAATAATGCGTTGCCAGCATCTTTGCATTTTTCCCTTGACTGCTCAAAGTGTCCTCACAACCTGGCCAATGGCCAGCCCTTGAGGAGGTGAGCTGGTGTGCATTTATCCTCTGATCAGTCAGATGTCTGACAAATCCTTCCAGAAAATGCATTGCAGAAAATCTTTCTGTGACTCTGTGAAATCACAGAAATGCAAAAAATCCTGAGGAAAAGACCTGTTCGAGAACACCTTATTGCAGCATTTCAGTACTTAAAGGAGGCTTGTAAGAAAGATGGGGACAGACTTTTTAGCAGGGCCTGTTGCGATAGGACAGGGGGTAATGGTTTTAAACTAAAAGAGGGAAGAAGACTAGATATAAGGAAGACATTTTTTATGATGAGGGCGGTGAAACACTGGAAGACATTGCCCAGAGAGGCAGTGTCTACATTCTAGAGATGAAGAAAAAGAGAATTCCTTGTATGAGTAGTTTCCCCAGAAAATTTATGACATCAGTGAAATTGTTTGGTGTGCAGTATAGAGAGACTTAATTAAAGAAAAACAAAATGTCTGGTTATTTTAAATATGGCTATGGATGACAGAATAATAGTTCAGGTTTTTTGTTTTCTACGTGGCATTTTAAAACAGGCTTTAAATCAGAAAACTAATTCTTCCAGTTCAGTCAGAGTGACTTTCACATTACAAGCATCCAGGGAGAAGTACAATGGTTCAACAGGCAAAGCTAAGCAATTGCTAGTGTTAGGTCTTTAAAATGGATGAAAGTTTGGAGGGAACTTCCTAAAAAAACTTTTAAAAGTGCCTACTACTGTGGCACATGATCCACAAGCTGATTTTTCATATTTTCAGTATTTCATATTTCAGTATAAATCAGCCAAATATCATCTTTTGTAAACTGAAGGACCAGTATAGAGCTATTTTGGGTCACAGTTAAGTAGTCAAATTTGCATCTGCACTCCATGACTTTAGTTAAAGAAATCCTAGTTAAAGAGTTTCTACCCAAAATGAAAGGTCTAAGAAAAAATGTGCATTTCCATTTGTGCCGAAACTCTCAGAGAAAGGTGCTACTCTCTCATTTTAAAATGTGTACAGGAAAACCTCAAAGAGAAACAAGCTAAAATGTATCCTTGATAACACAGAGAGTTAAAGGGGCTTAAAAGACTGATAAAACTGATTGCCGAAGTAGAACTACATGGGAAATGCAACAGCCCCAAAGAAACACATTTATGGTGGAAAAAATACAGTACAGTATATGCTTTTCTGACCCAAGTGTTTCAAGCTGTGATTGTGATAAATGAGATATCAGAGGACTAACAAAGTACTCAAGTGACAATGTGGCAATTAAATAGGCACACAGTCAACTACAGTAACATTTAAAGTAGTTTTAAAATCCTTCAGAGTGTTTTATGGATTTTATGGCTTGGGTCTGTGACAGCTGATACGCTGACATTTGACGTGAATTGGGTAGAGTACATACAATGAATTGTGACTGTAAAAAATGACAGAGTCCCAACTCTGTTCCCTTTCAATGAGCTTTAGCCTCCTAAGTCATTGTGAACATCAGACACTTGAAAACACTGCCCAGTGGCTCTCTCCCTGCTTTGTCTGCCTTGTCAACTTAAACTATAAACCCCTTGGGACCGGGACTGTAATTTATTATGCGTAACACCTCACACAATGGAATTTTCATCCATGTAGACTCCGGGGCATCTAAATGCAGCAGCGACATATGTAATTTGAAAAGCAACACTTTTATGATACTGAGTACAAAAAGGAATGGGCAACAGCAGAAAAAATGTGTCAGAATATCAATAGGAATTGCCAGAGGACCACTGGGTTGCAATTTGATTATCATGAGAAACCCTATGCTATTAGGAATTTCTAGGTAAAGGACAAATATTTACACCACAAACTAACCTGCATTTCACACCTGTAAGGCCTGATGTTGTCTCCCATACACCCTGGTAAACTGGGGATACCTCAGGAAAAGGAATAATACCAAAGTGAGGATAAGTAGGCAAAGAATCAACTCCTGAGCCTTTTAATTTGATACAGTATCACCAAGGAGAATATGTAAAAAACCCAAATCCATGAATAAACAGAACTGTGTGTTCTGCCAAGTAGTGTTTTCTGGTATTTGTAATATATAGCTCTGTGCTGTAACACTAGGGGACAGCTTCCCAGCAGTATTCAAGCTGTCAGCAAAAAGGCTCATCTTCACGTTTCTCTTAATTCCATTTTGTTTCAAAGTTCTCATTCGCTATTCCTTTCAGCTTTTCTTTCCTCTCCCACCAGCCTTCAGAGGACCAGATCTATACATTACCAAGGTGCTGTTCCCAGCAAGATATTGGTTTCCCTTAAACACAGCTGCTTTCTGTGCCGAATAAGAGCGTGCTGCAAGAGATGCTGAGCAAGTTCAAAGCCCAATGTTTTCACTTTGTGAGGGGTTTGGTAGGTATTACAGGATTATCGGTTTGACAACATTCGCCAGGGTTTTGTACATGACTGGAGTCCTCACCGAGAGGAGCCCAGACATGTGGGAGAACTTCCATATACATATGGGCTTGCTGTAACCCAAATGTGGCTCGTCTGGACTTAATTTCTTATATCACACCAGCCTCAGAGAGCAGAAAAACAAATCAAACCACAGCATCTTTGCAGAGAAAGCAAACAGGCCCATTACCACGCAATGGAAAGTACACAGGGTTCCCGGGATGGGCTAGTACCATAATAATTTAGGGAAAATATGATGTTTTTGAAAGGATCCTAATTATATTCTCTTCAGATTTGCAATTCTTCCTCGACTTCTGACAGGTCTTCATGTAAGGGCTTGGGAAGATGCAGAAGACTAAACTCCAGGTCCAAAAATTTCTGTGGTTTTAGCCCTGCAGAGCCTCCATGAATACTGAGAGGTGGGAGAAGGCACTGTGTGCACTCACCATCTTTTTACTGTCTAAACTTTTCCTTAAGGAGGCAGAAGGCATTACTGATTACTAGTATATCATGGATATTTATTTTGTAACAACACTACAATAAAAATTACTCGCTAGATACTGCGCAAGCAAGTAGATGAACTCTCTCTACATACACTTTTCTTGAATCTAGGCTAGGCTGGGTGGAGAACAGGAGGGAAAGGGCAGGACAGGGAGGCTGGCATTAGGAAGAGGAAAGCACCTGTATTTAGCTCCGCCATACGTATCTTCACTCTTTCATGTCCCAGAATACTGAGAATCAGGTGAAATTAATATTTGGCAGTGGAGCCCATAATTGCTGGGCTTTACATACAATGTCTGAGTTGCTGTCCTCATCTGTTATTGCTGTCTGTGGGACTGGGAGAGTTGCACAGGTGTTAAGGTGGATCAAGTCCTACTGGACATCAGCACCCCTGTGTCTGGGGCACCATCACAAGCACAGGTTTGGCCTTCCTCCAGCCTTGTGAGTGAATTCAGAGCAAGACACAGACATGGAGAGCACAGACAGACTTTGTATGAGGACTTGTTCATCATTTCATCCCTGGATGCAGAAACTTAGTGGAAACTGGTTTCACAGGATGAGGGATTTCTAGGTACATGAAATTCCTATTGAACTAACTCGCATCTCAGTAAAACACAGTATGTTTCTTACACTGTGAAGCATAACGAAAGAGCTACTTGATATTGTACCCATGGATACAAAGCAACTTCTTCCTCTCCAAGGCTGGTGTCTTGTGGTGCTCTAAAAGGTCTGATCAGGAATGCTGGTGTGGTAACGCAGGGATATAATAGGTCCTATGTGAGGCAGCCCTCAAATATTTCTCTTAAAAGCTCATCTCACCATGGTCATAATCACCTAATAATCTTAACACACACTACTTTGAGAATGTGTAGTATGTTTTATGATGTTTGCTTCAGCAGACACCTTCCTTAATGGAGCTATTTTGTGACCAGACATCCAAAAGAAAAAGAAATTCTTATCCACAACTATAGGGTACATAACTTCCTAATGTAACATTTTTGTTTTCATTTAAAACTGCTGTAAGTAGGAGAAAGGTTACATGAATAAGTAGGAAAGAGGTGGCTCAGTAGGAGAGTTGGAACAGTTTTGATGTCTAAGTTATTTTCCATGTCTAGATTCTTTTCCACAATATCATTTTGATTTTTTTCCAAGAGCATGTTAAAAGAACGACAATTTTGTGGTCAGAGTATAAAATCATGAACAAATTCTCAATGGGAGTCTGTGGATAGACTGTAAGTTGGGAAAGAAACATTTATATCCCTGTACAAACAGGTGTAATCCCCAAAGGCTCTTTGCGCTTAGCAGTACTGTTTGGTATTCAGTTACATACACACTGTGTACACCCTGTGCAAATGTGTTTATATAATGAGTTCATACATGTATAGAGCATACCATATAGTGCGTATGTACATAATGGATTCTGTAGTACCTGTGTACTTCAGTGTGCTCAGTGAGTAACTGTGTATAGGCTAGCTGAGCACAGATATGTGTGGGTATTTGGAGACTTGGTTTGCGCTTAATAACCTAAAAATAACAAGCCAAGTTCATGAAGGAGTCAAAGGATGCCTACGATGGGTGTAGCTCTGCTTTCTGATTCCTGATACTATATAAATTAACAACATTTTAAACTCTGCCACATACCAATTCCCACAAATTCATATCACTTGCAAACCCCCCTCCCTGAACTAACCCATTTCACTGTGATACTCAAGGATCACAGATAATAATCCAGTTAAAAAGAGTGGAGAAGAACAACGTCTTGCTCAGCAGCTTCTGCCTTTTGTATCTAACCCACACCAGCCACCACTCCAGGAGTCCTGCGACTGCTCCTGCAACACTGTTGTCACCAGCAACCACCCGCCACCCAGATGAAGAACAACCGCACATGAGTAGACCAGGGCACAGGTTGCCCAGCTGCCCCTCCCATATCACAGTCTAGCAACTTCAGCACCCCTGCAGTACTGCAGGTCCTGCCTCTCTCCCATGCCCTGGTGGCCCTGTTGCTTCCATATTGGAGTTTCCCCATTCTTTGTTACCTTCTTGATGTTGCTCTGCCTCCTCCTCCACCTTCTACTAATTCCTCACCAAAGGTGCTCCTTCTTTGCAACTGTATGAGCTCTGCTTAAGAATGCTGTTGGCCCTTGCCGGTATGCTTAGAGGTGGTCAGGTGGCTGGAGAGCATAGTTGGTTGAGATGAAATGATTTGCCAGCCTTCGGTAAACAAAAGGGTTCTGTATCCCTCTGACTCATTGTGGAAGTGTCCTTTACAGCCCAGGAATGTACATGTTTTGAGGATGAAAATCCTCTCCTAAATCCGACTTATCCAATGGCTGCACAATAACTTCCTGTACACCATAAAAACTGAAAATACCAAATATATATGCTGACTTTGTACTAAACTCAGCTGCCCTCCTACGCATGGATAGCAGCCTAACACATAAGTCCCACTCATTGGGATAAAGAAGGTGCCAAAACAGACAGTACCCCCATTTTTTTACTTTTACAGCAGAGTTGTTTCAAGAAGCATTTACTTTAGATGGGCACTACAGCAGCAATGGCATCTGGCTGCAAGCTTGTTCACATGGAAGCCCCAATGGCTCATCTTAATTCATTAAGAAAAGTAATTTTTAAAAAAATTATTAAAAATCTACATATACACTGAGATATAGATATGTATGGATATTTCGTGAAAATAATAGGTCATAGCTGTTTACTGAAGCATCCTTTAGCTACTCTTGGCTGTTAGGACTGTACCCTTTGCTGCATCTGGCTGCAGTGCTGTTCATGTGGCAGTCTGCTCTGTGTGCTGTGGGTGGAGACAGCAAGACCTTGTGGTATCACATGTGACAGCTGGCTGTATACATCACATTTCTCTGCAGAACTGACCTGAACTGACTGCAATGCAGCAAGTGTAATGTCATTTTTGAGGATGATTTCAGTAACTTGGTTTGAATAATATAAGAAACAGCAAATGACTTCAGAAACTGCTGATATCATTCTTCCCTCCCTGCCTCCTGGTTGTCATATGCTAGCAGAGAAATTCTAAAATCCCTTAAGACAGCAGTTCCTGGGTTTTATTGCTTTTCAGTTCCAGTTGTTCAGTGGAAGCAAGAGAAATTGAAATTGATTCACAAACCAGAACTAATCTGAGAATTCTTCTATTTTTTTTCCTGAGGTTTTCATGTTTTGTGTAATTGCATGTGTTCTGGAATTTAATACTGAATTGTTTTGAATTGCACAGACAGCACAGCACAGACTTGGTTTTGTTCTCTTTGCATATTATGCTGTTGTGTTTATATCTGTAGGCCACTGTAATTTGCTCTTCAAAAAAACTACGGAAACGAAATCTCACAATATTTAGAGCCAAATTTTTGCAAACTGTTACGTAGGTGGTTTTGATCTGGCTTCTACAATTGCACTCCCCATTTTCCTTGTCCACAAATATATGTGCAAACAGGTTTTTTTTCTCTCTGTGGCCTCAGATGTGTACATGCTAGCTACATTACCACATATTCACAGGATCAAGCAGATGTATTGTTTAACCACTTGATTCCAGCAGAAATGCAATCTGAAGGCACAAATCAAAGATCTGGTTGCAAAAGTAATGTGATAAAGTCATTCCCACAAAATGCCATCATTGTAAAAGTGACGGTGTGGTTTAAAAGCTCTTATGTTTAGTGTACACTGACCACAGTGTCCTTTCTGTACTTACTTGAGAGGGACATATACGTTACTAGCTATAATATAAATGAAGGACATCCGCAGAAGATGAGGATGACATTGTTGCATTCAGCTTCAAGTTCTTTCTCTGCTTATAATATCTACCCAGGGTCTACACACCATGCAAGCCTATTTTAAGATCTTGAGAGAGGCTTAAGCAATGTATATGTTCTCTGCACAAGAGAAAAGTTCTCTTTTAGGAAATTATAATAACTGTGCTTAAGATTACACTGTTCTGGAATAATGGGATTGGTTAAACGTTTCGGCAGGGTATCTAAAAGGTGAAGTGGAAAGAAAGAAGTGTTTGCTTAAGAAATATAAAAAAAGAATTTGAGACCAGATTTCTCAAGACTTGCAGTCGCCCAGACTGCTCTAATTTAGGACGGGAATGAGAAATGAAAATTAATATTTCACTTGAGAAAAGAGTGCAAAAGTTGTCCTGAAATGAACCATTTAAAAGGCTTTCTTTCAGTTACCCATGGATTGGAAACTAATCTCAGAAACTATTTTCCTTACATTCAGTAATTAAAGCCAAGTTCTTGTTCTTCAGAAAGCGCTACGTCTCCATGTGAAATGTCAGGCCTTTTCCAGAGACATTTGTGGGCGTGATCTTTGAAATATTATAAAATTTTTAATTCTTCTTCCTTAGCTTCTTGTGTGGTAAGCAGCACTGATGCCTCTGACTTCCATTATGGAGATGATCCAAGAACATTCATGTATCAACTTGGCATATTTTCAAGAACTTAAAGTTTTTTGGTCTACTACGGGATCTAGGTTCCCTTGAAAAAACCCATATTGTTTAGAATCCAGCGTTCGGTAGCTCGGTGCTGGAGCATTATATATTGTAGATCAAGAAAATTTATGATGGATGAGAACAGTAAAGGGAGTATCCGTCAAAGCCACATGGACATGTGCATCCTTCCAAATATAATTCCTTTCCAAACTAAGCAAGGATTAACTAAAGATGTTTTGGAACCACAAAATGTTATTTTTAAAAGGTAGCTAGTGATTGAGATAGATTAAGACTAAACATGGCTGGGATAGGCCAAAACCACGAAGAGCTTAACTTGTTCACATATTTAGGTTTGGAGCACAATTTGAGGGCCTTCAGCAACCCAAGCCCTGAAATCCTCTGGTGTATTTTGCAGTAGGATGATAGGCTGTCGGTTTTGCTTTGTTGTTTTCTTAATGGACTTGTCCTTTGTAAAACTTGCCCCTTCCTCCCTCCCACACACATAAGCAGATCAGTTGAAACAGTGTCCCTGCAGGTCACTGCGTCCCAAAGCATTGCCCAATGCTTTTTAAAAAGCAAGAATGATTCAGCTGAGGGATGCTCCACAGCCTTGTGACGAAGGTCACATTCACCAAGTGGCTCCTCTCCCACGCTGCCTCCTGTTTCCAGGGGCACAGGGCACCAGAGCAGTCTTTCCATGAGCATTTATTAGCACGATGGAGGAAGGGAGGAGCAAACGAGAATTATCATACACATGTGTGGATGTGTGTCAATGATAAGCTTTATGGGAACAGGAGATGATTATTTCTTCTTAAGGCAAAGGAAAGAGTCTCTCAGTTTATCCCAGTGGGAGCCACTGTTTATTTATTTGAATTACTTTCCAATTGTAACTCTTTTAAGTGTGATATTATGACCTTTTCACATTAAAAGCAACAACGCCAAACAGACAGCTTTGATGAACTCCAAGACCCAACCCCCAAAAATGTTTATTTCTTTTATCTTCACCACTTGCTGAATCAATGCCATTAATCGTTTCATCGACAGAACTGAGAGGATTAGCAATGCCTGCAAATTAAGCTGAAATCATCAAACCCAACCTTTTCTTAAATATAAAATGCCTGGCAGTATAAGGCCACATCTATTTCAAGAAATCCTCCTGCTGTTGCTCCAGTTTAACTTCAGTGGGACAATGTTGATTCACCTGGACTGTCATCCTGGTAGGACAAGTTACCCAAGAGCAGCCCTGACATCACTTACTCTTCAGAAATGTGTTTAAAAATTGTTAGCGTGGTTTTCTCTGTAGTTTGAAAAGTCACTTAAAAACCTGGAAACAAACCATCCATATGCATACATATATACATACGTGTGTATATAAATATGCATGCATATATACATACATATATATATGGGGGAGAGAGAGAAAATGTGTGTGAGAGAGAGACAGAGCAATAGAGTCAGTAATCCTGCCCTGCCGCACCCTTTCCTGGCTAAAACAGAGGGATCCAACTCTCAGCATTTCCTCACTGACTGAGAATGACACCTAGATCCAGCTTCACTGGAATAAAAATAAAAAACTTTGGACATTTTATTTGGCCAGTGATTTTAAAGGATAAGTGTCTTTGTAAAGGCAAGGGCAATATATGACAGAAAAGATATTTATATATATTCTCTAACCACAATACTGAAGTTGCTTTAGATTTAGCTTTCCTCATTCTTTGTCCGTGTGTGCTGACTGCATGTTATGATAACTGTGAGAAGGTTTCTCAGGGGACTGGAGCTCTTCCAGTACAGTGCGTTCTGCTGATGTGGTGAGTATCATTTTACCAATAACAAGGCAGAAATTATATGCTGTAACTGCAGCTAATTTATTTGATTTCCAACGACACTGAAAGAAAAGTTTAATTACAGCAAACGAAACACTAAGGCAAATATCTGAAAACAGAAGATTCTTTCCCCTATGCTAATGGAAGGAGAGATTGTGACTGACCACCCCTGGCTAGTATAGAGGAAGGCAAAGCGTACTACTTTTCTTATGTCTTCCTGGGAAGAAATGGCTGAAATCAAAGTTCACATGTCCTGTGAAAGGTTAGGTGCTTCCA
>NW_009648536.1:2438854-2502047 GCF_000708025.1 Charadrius vociferus
GGGCAGAAGAGGTGTGGTGAAATGAGAGGGCATCCAAGGTCTTTTTCAAGAGATTGCCTCAGCCCACGTGCCTCAAGTTCAGCAAACTGGGACCAGACCTTTGGCTCATGCAGACTGAGATGATAGCAACCAGAGTTCATAAAAAATGCTGTGCCTTGGAGGGAAAAATAAGATGAGAAGTTTGCTGGTATTAGGAGATGAACCACTGAGTTGTATCCTTTGCACACAAATTGGGAACACTATCCTTAGGAGGAATTTGGGTGTGATGTATCCCCTGTAGCACGTATAATATGTGAAATAGAAGTTACATTTCTTGTGTACAATATCACCTCTCCTTCGAAGGAATACAATTTGACAGTTTAGTGATTCCCACAGGTTGCCACAAAGGAACACACTACTGGGAAAGACTCCAGCAATGCTGGCTCCTTTTCCCTGGGGTCTACACCGTATCACTTCTGTCATACCCAGCCAGGCTCCATCCTACAACCCTGTGCCCATCTGCCCTCACTTTCCATTGGAAGGTAGTCCCAAAGCCTTGTGCCATCAGGATGAGAAACCTCCATCTAACTTCTGACTTAACTATATCCATGCCTACTATCTCCCCATGAATCCTTCTGTTGGCCTTATTCCATACCTTAAACCACTCTTTGAGTATCATGTGCAGCAGTTCTCCAGCAGTTTTTTATGGCCCCAGCTGCCACTCAGCTTTCTTATATGCTTTAGATCTTTTGCAAGGCCACAGACTCTCAGTTTTCTGACTTAGGACTGATCTGCCATGACCCTATCTTTTTGTTAACTCTCCCCTGCCTCAGATCCCATCTGAATTCACCTCTCTTGGTCTGGTGTGGGCAGAAGTGTAGCCAGCTCTACTGGATACCTAGCTCCAGGTGGTCCTAGCCCATGAAAATCTAGACCCGCAATTTCCTTTCTTGTGCTTCTTGTCTAATTATGTCTGGCAGGCAGTGAAGCTTTGTTTCTTCTCCAAGTACTTTTTCCACCGGTCATTAAAGCAGCTTTGTTCCAGCCGACACATCTATTGTGGATGTCAACCTTTCCTTAGGCCAGGCACTGCCCACTTTCATGCTTTGTAAAACACCGAATGTACTTTGGCATGAAACAAAGACATTAATAATGATGTATAAATTCAGATGCCCTAATTAGTTTGTGAGTAACGCATTCCATCACCAGTGCATGAGCTGAAGGAACACAGCCAGGAAATCCAGATTACAGTCACAAGGAGGAGTCTCAATTATTCTAGTCTTAACATGTGTAACTTTAACACCATTAAGCACAGCATTATCCAACTTTTTTTAAAAAGTCAGTGTAAAAAATGAAGAAAACTGAAAATACCTCTACATTTAGAAGAAAAAAATGTGCTTTGGGTTGACTATTTGGGATTCTTGGGAGTTATTGAGTTCCCCAAAGGCCTTCTCCACCCGCACTTTAACAAGACGCTTTGCCTGTGATGTCAAACCTGTATGTACCAAGCATGAGGGAAGGGAAACTTCCCTTTTTATTTTGCTAAATCTTTGCAGCGAGGCTGGAGAAGTAATTGACCTTTAGCCAGTGCCCTAAATATTCTAGTAATAAATGCCTTGGCAATACCACAGCTAGACAAACAGCTTAAAATAATGAGTGGTACAGAGACTGCTGTGCAACACTTTTTCCCATTAAAAAGTACTGCTTTCTGTTGCTTATCACTTTGCCAAACAATTCAAGCTGAAATGTTGAGTGTCTGCTATGAGGTTGATTTTTCTGGGAAAAATTTCTGCTAGAATTGAAACATTTATGAGAATGAAATTGCAAGATGGGAGAGGGAGGGATAATCAGCTGCTTGCCCACATTAAAAAAGTTGTTCCAGACATTTCACTGAATAGTTGTTGTATTTTGGAACCGGGTTTTACAATCAGGCCAAAATGGGACTGTTTTATATTAAAGGTGTTGAGCATGGAATTCCACGACTATGCCTTTAGACCAAACCCAAAGCAATAATCCCCATCTGCTGCCTTGGTCAGATCCTTAATACTCCAGAAGGGATTTGGATACACCTGAAGTTTTGAGACAATAGCTACTTTGAGATTAAATCTGTGACAGCGTTTGCTTCCACGAAGCCTGAATTTCCGTCTCAACTTGTTCTTACATGTGAACCTGGCCAAACCATTCCCAAAAAACCAAAGCTGAACAACGCCTTTCAGGTTACTGTTTAGTCAAAATGGAGTAGGGTTAGTTCAAGAAAATGATGTTACTGAGAATAAAAATAAACTTCAATGTTTACTCCAATTGGAAATGAAAGATCTATAGAGCACAGGCTTAAAGATCCAGAATGATACTGTGCTGTTAGTGATGGATACCTCCATCAACACAACACCTTGGGAGAAAACTGAACTTCTTGCTCGAGCCATGCAGAATGCAGGAATTTGTACTAACTGTCTCAACAGCATAGCCAAAACCCTCAAATGAAAGCCACAGAAGGACAGGGGAGCATTGCTTGCTAGCTCAGAAGACGGAAACTGAGAAGCTCTGGGCTCCCTGGAGACACCACGTCTGCTCTGCTGCAGCACAGCATGCTGAGCATTACAGTGTGTTCATTTTTGACTGTTTCTCATCCTTCCCAATCTGATCAGCTTGAGCACCAGGTGCTTCTTTTTTTGTTTTTTAATTTCAAAAGATGATTGAGCTGACTCCTGGTAAGGATTCCCATAAAGTCCTGTTTGAGCAGGTACTGCAAATTTTGGGCAAATTGCATCATCATCATCATCATCATCATCATCATCATCAGTTCCACTGTGCCAGGCAACACAGGTAATTAACAAGCCTGATGCTGCGGGGTACCACGCTGTGCTGAGTTGCATCCTTGGTTGGAGTCCCATGATAGCCCCAGTCTCATGGGACTGGGCTGCAAAGTGCCAGCCAGAAGCTACATGGTCCAGCACAGCAGGCAGGGCTTTAGGAAATGCCAAAGCACATGGAGGAAGAAAGGACATGGGAGGGAAGAGAGAGCTATGGAGGTAACCTAGCACAGCTGTGCAGCGGAGACAACCCCTGCCCTGGGAAAGCTGAGCAGACAGCAGCTGTGAGGAAAAGAAGCTCATCCCCATGGTGGAGAAAGGAAGGTATACAAGTGGCCTAAGCCCCACAGAAGCCAAAAACGGATCAACATCTTCCATGTCCCAGCCAATTCCCAGCTCGTTCCTCCTCCCCACCCACGCTCTGGCCTCACCCCATGGCTTCATCCCTCCCTTACTCTTTCCAAACAGCCACTGTGCCCAGCCCCACTCCGTGAGCCCCTGCTAACCCCACCAGGGGTCCCGAGGGACCAACGTCGCAACGTCGCTGTTTTAGGGCATTTCGGGGTGTTTCCACTGAGGCCGTTGAGGGACCTAGCGCATCCCTTGCCAGGTGCGGTGTTGGCATCTCGGCCGGGCAGGTGGGGGCCCAAGTGCAGTGCCAGGCAGCTGGGGATGTGCCGATGGGCAGCACGGGGGATGGCCGCCGGCAGGGATGAATATTGGCTTTGTTTTCGGGAGCTGCTGGAGGCAGGAAACAGGGATGTCTGTTAGCGAGGTCTGCCTTTGCGTTGCGAATTGACTTTTTTTTTTGTTTCTTATTAAGGTCCCAGGCCACTGTCTGGGTGTTTCCTCTGCATAAATCAAAGAAACAAGGCTGGCTGTTTTCTTGTAAGGTGAAAGCACAGTCATTTTTGTTTTACTATTTCTTTTCATTAATCTTTCATCAGAAAAATGATAAAAAATAAACTCGTCTTATAGCTGTCAGCTAGAGAATTGAAAACTTTTCCCTCTCTCTAGAAGGCTTTTGGCTCAGCCAGAAGGTTATTTAGCTTTCCCTAACCTAATGTGTTCTTGGAGGTTTCAATTTTGCGGTGAAAGTTGTCCTCTTTTCCTACAACAAGAGTTTTAGTAACACTTAATAACAGTTGAGTGGGCTAAATGGATCTTGAGCCTCCAACAAAAGGTAGGGGTGAAAGTAACATTATTTGGTTTAAAAGTTGGTGCTAGCATTCCACTGGTGTATACTACATAAGGAAGCATTTCTAAAGTAAACATCTTAATGGCAGTTGTTCTTTTCTTCAAGGTTTTCTTTTCTTTTTTTCTTTTCTTTTGCCATTTTGAAAATGTTTAGAGGATACAGACTGAAGTATCATAATACTATGATATTATGAACATAATACTATAATATTATGAACATATATCCCATGAGTCAGAGTACCAGAGGCTTCCTACCAATGCCTGAAAGACCAGGAGAGGCTTTTTTTCCCAAATAAATTCTGCACTCTATTAGGAAACTTAGTCTGAGGCAAGTGCAAAACTGAGTGAGGACTCAGAAGAGCGTGGTGAAACATTGAGATCTTAAAGGAGAGAAGACTTTCCTCAAAATATTTTAGTGGGAAGCGGTTTCCAAATTATTGTGAATATAGTGAGATTTGTATATATTGCTATAAACTAGTGTGCTCTCCTTTCTAAAGACAGAAAGAAAGACACTTTGAACTGTCTCTTCACTTTAAGCTGATGGCAAAACTGTTAAAAATACCCAAGAAATATTATTTGAGCCTTAAAGAATTGGAAATAAATTACATTACAAGTTCAGGTGAAGTTTTCATGAAAGGGCAAAATTCAAAATTCGGGGAAACACACTATTAATATGAGAGGCTTTTGAGCTGGGAGTGGAAGATAAATATGAGTTATGTTTAAGGACAGAATCTTTCTCAATCTCCAGCTCCTCATCTCAAGATTCAGAGCACGTATTTCCATAACCCTTACCCAGATGTTCCACTCAATGCCTGGCCAAGCCCAAGAAATTCCCCATCATAAATCTTTTTCTTATTTGAGGAAGTTGGAAGATCATTTTCAGGAGATGGAGACTTTATTGTTGAAACTCTGGATTTACAGCATTTGATTTCCTTGAAGGTTCCTCTTAAGCAAACATTTGGAACCAACAGCATGAGGTCAACTGAGAGGAGAGAAGCGTAGAAAGAAACCAGAGTTTCTTTCATCAGAAGTTTAACAAGTGTGGGCCATCTGAAGCACACTGCTTTAGCTGCTGTTGCTGAACTGTCTAACACAATGGCTTCTGCACTGTCTAATATAAGGGATTTAAACTAGTCAGAGAGCGCTACATTTGTCCATTGAAATGGGTGTCTTCTTATGCCTCCTTGCTTGCCTTGCCTTCCCTCCCCCTCCCTTTCTTGCTACACTCCTCAAGGCTGGGATGCTGTACTCTGCCAGACTAGGCTGATTCAACCATCTAGGCCAATACTTGAACAGTGATTGTGTACTGCAGCTGCTCGTGGTTTCCACACCTTTATTTGGGCTCAGTGACCAACCACAGCAGACGAGACCTACACATCTGAGCAGCAGGAGCTGGACCAATTGTTTGCAGGATGCGCAGGGTGTTAATGCCAGGACAAGAAGAAAAAGATTTCATATATTCATGTGTTTCCTAAACAGAAACTAGGCAGGCATAGAGAAACACATATAAATTTCTTGTATAATGCAGCAATGAAGGATCGGGGAGTGAAAAAAGGAAAACAGGCAGGGAGAGCATAAGTAATAGAGATATATGGAGAGAGTTAGGGAAAAGATGAAGAAAGAGAATATAAATGAGACCATTAAAGAAATGGGAAAACAAAATATAATGATACACAGTGTCAGAGATAAAATATAAACTGATAAACAGCACAATTCTTATTTTTAAGTAAAAGATGCTGATAAAGTTTATCCCTTAATGTATACATGTAAATAGACATATACATACTCTGCCTCAAAAAGCAATGAACAGATAGGGTTTAGCCGAGTTTTTTGCATGGCAGGAAATAAAATGAAATGCATTTATCAAGCACATAACTGAGCAGCATCTGCTCATTTTTAAAGCTGTCTGAAAGGCAGAAGAGAATGACCTTCTCCATCTGTATCTCATGGAGGGATCTTGGGGAATATTACCATATGAATTTAATAAAAAGTTGCTGTCATTGGTATTTTTATAAATAAAATAGAGACTTTGTTATCTACACAAGAGGTGTTTTTCTGCTATCCTGATTCAGTCAGGCTCTAGTTAAGTGAAGCCTGAAACCATACTCTTCAGTTTTTCCAATTTAGCACGTGCATGGCATTGAACATATGCTATGATGAACAATGGCTTGCTGAGTTGGAACCTTGAAAATCACGCCTGTAGTATTTATTCATGAGAATAATCCTTTTTGCTTATCTATTTAAACCTATAAACAGATTGAAACTTAAAAGCATGACATTCAGTCATGTTTTTCTTGAGGAAATAAACCTTGCATGCAGCAGTAATAACTGTAGGGATGGTTCTTTCTAGTAAAAAGGGAACGACTTCTCTCTGAAACACACAGGACACTTCCAGCTCCATGTTGCACAGTGTCTGTTGTCCCTGTTATCCCTTGTTGGTAGCCTAAGTTCTGCTTGGTCCACAAATTTGAGCTGCCTTTACAGGACACAGTAAGAGAAACCTTCTGTGGAGGACATGAGTTCGCGTACTTGCCACAAACGATCAAAATGTGTTTCATGTGACACCTAAATATGTCACCTAGAAAGCTGGTTAAACCTGTTGTTTCCCAAACTACCCTCATTCATGGGGAGGAGACACTTGGGAGACATTTCTGACGTTAATTACAATGCCCAGTGACATGCAGCTCCCCCAAGAATAGAAATAGGTGGAGGCTATTTTGGGCTTGAATTTATGCACAGTGGCCATTGTCATTAGCTGTGGTGCACTACATTGGTTTTGTACATGTGCTTCCTGCACCCTTTGACATATCAGGGTCCTCCTTTCCTGCAGAAGATCCTGCTTTGGACCCTGTTGGCCCTGACTACATGCCCAGTTCCCCTGTGTAGATGGATCCATATCTGCATCATAAGAATTTTCCATTACGATGCCTCAGTAGGCTGCTCTCACCAACAACAGATGTTTTGCATCCAGCTGTCTCTTCTTTCTACCTTTCAAGTCAGGTATTTCCTTGAGAAGGGCCATGTCACAGGTGACCAAGGTCAGCCGCTGCGCTTGGGCTGTTCTCTCAAGTTTGGTCTCACCTTCCTCTCAATGGATCAAGTCTGAATGGAGCAGGAGCTCAAAGCCTGAGTAAACAAGAGGTCTAGTTAAAAGGCATATTTGATTTCCAGCTGATTAGGAATTTGCAATCAAATACTAAGTGATGTAATTTGAACAGATAGCTTATGTCCCTCCAGAACTTTCTGTTAATGTGAATACCAGCATGCAATCTCTGAAAAGGAACCAGCAGTCACAGTATTTCAGCCCAACACTGCCAACCTGTTCAATAGGACAGGGAGAAAATCAGCTCCTAGGTTCACATATAAAAACCTAAGAAACTGTCGAAATGCGAAGGAAGAAGCTATATATTAGGCATTTATTTTAAGTATCCATATGAAAGCTGTGATCGTTGATTCTTAGATACCAGTTCTCTAGTGTTAATTCTCATACTATTTGTGATATAACTAATGGTACTATACGATGACTCTCTGCTGCTCAACTGCATTTGTCTTCTGGTTGCTCTTAGCTCCCTGCCCTCCAGTTCCAGCATCTCACTGCTTCTTCTGTCCTTTTTTTTTCACATCGCGTTTTCTCCCAGACGCCAGAGGTCTGCTGTCGTGTTGCTCTTGCGTGAGAGAAGGACTATGTGGCCATTCAGTACTTGCCTGGTTGGACCTGGACCAACACAAGCCATTTTTCTGAAGGTCTCTTTAGACTGTGTGTTTGGTTTTAAGCCACCTGAAACAGTGATGTCTGTGCTACTACACTTGGGAGCTGAAATCTACATCTCTGGCAAGGTTCCTTTTGCTCTGATGCTTTATGTAAACAATAAGCATGCTGTGGCTTGGTCACTGTGCATTTGATGTGCTGTATTGCTGCAGTCATTTAATAAAACAATTAGAAAGGAAGACAAAATGTTAGGGGAAAAAAACATGCAAATAATGCGCTGGCCGTTATCTTCAGACATCTGTAACAGATCTTTAAAAGTGCACTGATCTTCTCCAGCAGCAAAATCATTTGCCTGTGTAAGATGGATATGCCAGTCTTGCTCTGTCTTCCGCCCAACAGTATTTCAGCAAAAGAGAAGAAATTAGGACCCTGCTTGCTCCAGCCCTCTTTAACTTCCTCCAGTCCCAGGAAACACAGGGCATTCTTCACCTTTAAGAGGCACTGCCTCGCACCAAGCGGCTTGTGCTCTGCACCTATTTGGTATTTGCGAAAATCTGTATGGAATAGCTGGCAAGAGCCATTGCAGCAAGAATTTTGTGCAGGACTAACCTTTACGTATATCCCCAGGGGTGTTTTCTTCCTCACGGAGCATGTCTGTTTCCTGTAATCCCTTTCAGTCCTTCCCATAGTGCTTATTCCATATATATTCTTCTTTCGCTGCTGTTTTTTATTTTGATTTTAATCTCCAAGAGGCAGACGCTTCCTCCTATTCTGTCTTTGTAAGGTGTCTAGCGCAAGGACACACTGTTTTCCATGGGCCTAAGCATCTCTGGCTGCTGTAAGCACGCAGTAAATTTGATTTGCTCTAGGGGCATGCTAGATTTATGGCTGCAAAGAATTTCAGCATGGACTGCTCAATATCTGGAAGTTCTGGACATGGACCACAGTGCATGCTCTACCATAATAATAATTTGTAGCACAAGTATGGTTTTCCTTTCCCAAAAGCCACAGAGAGGAGCTCACAGTGTGGCTTCATGGTGCATTTGAGATGGTAGCATCCTGCTCTTAACCAAAAGAAAATATTTTCTTTAATTGTCAAAAATGTGTTCCTGACCTATATTTCACTTTCTTTTGGGACTCTTTCCTTTCAAATATGGAATTGAAAAGGGATAGATTTTGCAAAATACAGCACAACTCAAAAAGGAAGAAATTTCTTGTCCTCTGCATCTAATTGCTAGCACTGTGTGGTTGATTATTATTATCACAGTGCAAAAGTGTGAGTTGGTAACAATAGAGACATATGCAAATTACACACTGTAATAACATGCAAATAATGAACAGATTTTAAAAGAAGTTCACCAGTACACCATGAAGTATGCCCTGATCTGCCTTGTTTGCACAATTATCCAATGTTTCTCTGTGCGAACTCAGATTGGTGTCTGACCTACAACTCTAGGTAGAACTTCACTTTGAAAAAATTAGCATAGGAGTGATTGCTTTCTATTAGATTCTGTGACCCACAGAAATGGTATTTTAGATTGCAAATGCTGGAAATAATTACTTGTCATAGAATCAATAGAAAGGTTAAAGTTGGGAAGGACCTTAAAGGTCATCTAGTTCCAACCCCCCTGCCATGGGCAGGGAAACCTCCCACTAGACCACGTTGCTCAAAGCCCCATCCAGCCTGGCCTTAAACACCTCCAGGGATGGGGCATCCACAGCTTCCCTGGGCAACCTGTGCCAGTGTCTCACCACCCTCAAAGTGAAAAGTTTCTTCCTAATATCTAGCCTAAATCTACCCTCTTTCAGTTTTAAACCATTCGCCCTCATCCTGACATTGCACTCCCTGATAAAGAGTCCCTCCCCACCTTTCCTGTAGGCCACTTTTAGGTAGTGGAAGGCTGCTATAAGGTCTCCCCAGAGCCTTCTCTTCTCCAGGCTGAACAGCCCCAACTCTGACAGCCTGTCCTCATTAGGAGAGGTGCTCTAGACCTCTGATCATCTTCATGGTCCTCCTCTGGACCTGCTCCAGCAGGTCCATGTCCTTCGCATGTTGGGGGCTCCAAAGCTGGACTCCTCCAGATGGGATCTCAGGATAAAATGCTGTAACTTGTGGTAAAATGATGACAGCTTTTGCCTGCTTCTTTAGCTACGATTTCCACAGTTTTCCTTCTTTTAAGTGAAAGACAGTGCATTATCTCTTACAGACGACAAATGTTCCTTTGCTAAAACAGCTCTGTTTTACAAAAAGCACCACCAACGCTTCTTGGTGACAACTTGAAGACAATGCCGAACAGGCAGGGTTTGAGAGATGGGGACTGACTCTTAGAAAGGAAAGGAGTCGGGATGGCTTTGATGTCTACTGGAGACCAGAGCTGAGAACATCTAGATTTAAGTATTTAACCACAGTTAAATGATGTTGGAATTTGGTCCTCTCTTTGTATTTTTAGTGACCTTGCTCTAGCTATTATACTGGGGCCCCTTGGTTGGCACAGAGTTGGATTTTCCTCCCCATCAGGGCTGCAAGGGAGTGGGAAGGCTGGCAGGCACATCTGGCAGCAGGACCCTCTTGCCCATGCCCAAATTATAGCTTTCTAAGAAAAGAGATGAAGGCTGTGCAAAGTACAATAATTAATAACTCCATTGCTGCCTCTCCTCTTCTTCCACTCTCTCAGCTCATTCCTCTCACAAAACCAGACATTTCTTCCTTGACAGCAGTCTGAAATACAGACTCACACAGCTTATATCTTGTCTGTCACCAGGATTTAAATATTTCAGGCCCTGGCAACAGAGCCGGTTCCTTGCTGATTACAGCCTGATGGGGCTGGTTTCCTAACAGGGTTGGGTTTTATTCATGGCCCTTCAGGTTCTCCATTTCCCATCTTTAGTTCTTTCATCGCTCTGGGTAATAGCTGACTTTCTTAACTGTCTTGAGAAGTGCTGCAAGAAGAGTCCCATTGTGCACAATCAATGGACACCTGGGCTCTCTCCTCCCCTGCCTGTTATGAGAAGGGAAGCCTCTTTAGTCCTTAGACAGACAAGACAGACATTGTCTTTTTTTTTTTTTTAATTATTATTACTTGAAAAAATGATCACGGAGCTGCACAAGCCCCTCATCACATTTTATATTCATACACGAAAACCTGCTTTCTGTGGAATTTATGCCCTGTACATCAGCTGATGATAAAAGTAAGTAATACTGGAAAAATTATTTGCAGCCTTCTGGGAAGAAAAGCTGTGGGCATCTGGGATTTGTTGTTTCACCGAACGCTTTAGCACTTGAAGGGTCAGTAAATAATTCAGATGCAGAACTAAGCTAATGGATTGACAGGTAAAAGATATACGCAGAGGCAAACAGAGCAAAAGGAATCGTGCTTTTTCCATATGAGTGTCTTCAAGAGGATGTTTTCTACCAGGAACAAATTTTCTGGAGAGCATGATGTGGCAGGAAGGGGACACCTTACTGCACTGCAGCCCACCAAAACAGAAAGGACCTGTCAATTGTTAAAGGAAATTAGAACTTTCCTGCTAGATCATTTGGGTCATTTTGCATGATCTAAGTGATAATCTAAACCCTACTGAGGGATTCCACTGAGTGATTCCAAAATCAGAAAAAAGCTGACCCTCTGCCCCACCATTTTGGAGCAAGGTTGATGGAAATTCTGGGATATCTCAGGAGTCCCCAGACCTGGAGACAGCGGCTCCTCTGAGGAGATAAATCTCATCCTCCAGCCATACTCAGATGCATGCGAACTGTGGTACTGACCAGCAGTGAACTTGCCATATAGGATCACAATAAATCCCAAGCCTCTCCTTTCTTCCCACAGGTAGGGGAGGCAAGGGAGAATAAGGGCCTCTGCAAGATTGATGCAATGAGCCCTTTGGAATACTCACACGGCTGATCATTAAGCTGATAAATGGTGATAAATGCAAGCTTTTCCCTTAAATCAGAGCAGTCTCCAGCTTCAGAAACAATATATAGGTAGAGCACAACCCCAGAACATCTATATGAAAGTAGTCTATTCATAACACGACACATAACACAGGGGGTGATTATGAACAGTATGTCTCTTTAACTACATTTCGGTGGTGCAGTAACTGCTCTTAATAAACATTGCCTGGCTTATCTCTTGGAAACTAAAAAAAAGTGATTGATGAGCTTCTGAACTTGTGTTTCATTTGAGAGGAGGTTTTCACTGACTGATAAATACACCAGACTCTCTCTGGTGTTCCAGCTTATCTCAGCTCCTCAGGAATACGCTGCAGAAATGTCTCCTCAGCCTTTAGGAGAAAAAGCAGGAAGATATTTCTGCGGCTTATCAGCCCACACTAGAGTCCGTGCAGCCTTTAAGTCTTACTGCTAATCTTCAGTAAAAACAGATGCAAAAGCTTGCTAATGTTTTTAAGGTTAACTGCAGACCCTTTTCTTCCACACGGCACCAAAAGCACCCTCGTTTGCTTTTCTCAGAGTGCTTGTCAGTTCTCCTTCCCCCGGTTTTCTCCAAATCCTCTTCTATGCTCTGGTGCAGGGTCTGGGCAGCAGACAGCAGAAAATACGGGGAGATGAAACCCGTCCAGGTACCTACAGTGCAGACTGGTAAAGTATTGAAATGGACTGAACTGGAGGCTGATCTCACTTTGCCCAGATAAAGTTGCTAATTGTCTAATCATACAGCTCTAACTTCAAGCAGTGCTTTGGCTTTCTTCGGGGTCTGCTTCACAAGCGTTTAAAACTTTAAAAATAGCATTTAAGGACATTGATTAAAGGGTTAATTGTGGTAGGAACTCCTTAAGAGTTTTAATATTATATTCTTTACCCAAGGCAATAGGCAGCTTCTTCAGAGTCATTCCATTCTAATGTGTAAATGCTGAAAGTAATTAGGCTCCGTCCTATGTGTATTAAAGTATTTAGGAGCAAAACTTTGGAAAAAGTGACTTTTCAAGAGCAACTGCCAAATATTTTGTAAAAGTTATTGCATTATTAATAATATAAGAAGTTTTAGTTTTTAAAGCAAAGGCTGTTTTGAAACATATAATTCCAGAAAAGTATTTTGGTGTGATAAACACTTTTTTTAACTCTTCATTACAGGAATGAACAATGCAACAGCATCCACTGCAATGTGTGTTGGCCAGAAAATGATGTTAAATAGAAATTTGCATGAGAAGAGTTTACATTTCTGTTAAAAAAGACAAACTATTTTGTTTTGAAGAACTGAAACACCCCTTTTATTTTTAAAACAACAGCCTGAAGTGCTCTGAAGAAATGCTTAGCTGTCATTGCCACTTTGAGGGAAAAATATTCCTTCAGCTCTGAATATCAAACGTGTTTTGTTAGAGATGTTTTGTATGGTGCACTGGGTTGCACATTTTACTGTTTCTTTTTAAAAGGCAATAAAGGGAAAGAGCCAGCATTTTTCTGTTTCCTCGTCCTTTGTTGCAGAGTGGATGTACAGACTCTCTAATGTTGTTTTATTTATAGATTTCAAATCCATCCAAAAGAATCACATGCCCTCTGATGCCTGCAATAAGCCTACTGGCTGTTTATGGCTAGAAAGTTAGTATTCATATAGAGACTAGGCATAAATGAGAACCAGACCCTACATTACTTCAATCACCAGGAGAGGGTGTCTAAATTAAATGTATGCTATAAAAAGACTTTAGTGTTAGTCATGACTGCTTGATGAAATAAGGCCATGTCTGCTTGATTAAATATTATCAATAGTCTTAAAATATTCTGCTGCCTAATGAAGCCAGTTACCACCTGAATTGTTTATACAGTTGCTTTCTCTGGCTTTTGATCCTCTCCATCCCACATACGCTGTCACTAAAAGGCAGAAGGTGGAGCCAAGGGTGCTCCTGAAGCTACCTTTCTTAATCATCACCTGCTAATTTCATCAACATAAATATGAAGCACGATGTCAAAAGACTAATATCAAGGATATCAGTCTCCTTCTAATATGTGCATTTTCACTGTGTATAAAAAGAAACATGTAAACACAAAAAATAGGTACCTTAAATCATAGTGTGCTTTGTCTTGCAGGTCTATCTTGTTAATACTTAAGGCAGTGCATAGACATCTTTCTGGCTAATGTAGGAGCTGCCAAATGACCATGGGGATTTTAATTATAAGCAGAAGTAATCATTCTGGAAAAAAAAAAAAAAAAAATTAAGAGGATGCAAACATTGAATCGTATTTAGTCACAAGGGTAAAACAGGGATCACCTGTCAGAAGCACACAGCTTCTTTTGAGTTCATGGAAGGGTCACATCTCTGTGGTTTGGACCATCTTTGCCCAGTGGAAGGTGCACCTTTACGCATTTGCATTTAGACACAGATCCTGGCCCCCTCTCTCTGCTTCCTTTGCTTTTCGGTGGTATTGCTGCCTTCTGCACTGAAAAAAGCAAGGAAAAGGACTCCTTGCATGCTCTCCTAGCGTGCAGAGCTCCAGAAGGCTGACTGTAAGTAGGCAAGGGGATTTACAGACATGGAGGTCCATCCTCTGGTGCCTGGGATATGAAGGGCCTATAGTGTCTGCCAGAAGTGTGCAGTCTGTGGGGGGTATGTGAACTCGGAATGTTTTGCTTTGACATAAATTTCATAAAATCCATTGAAGTGATTGTTTGAACAAAGTTGGACAGGAACTGGGCTGAATTTTAGAGAACAATCCAATACGGCTGAGAAGGGTAGATGAACAGGTTGGTTGGGAATTTAGTACTTGCAAAACTGGCAGCCAAAATTTCCAAAATGGCAATAGATTCTGATCTTCTGCATTTTACTCTATGCTCTCAGATAGCTTGTCAGCCAGGTCCCCAGATTTTTGGCTCACACCCTGCATAAACATCCAGCTCATGCGTATATGCAGAGGAGGTTGGGCAGGGAGAGCAACTCATACTCTTTTGGATATCCTTTGAAAAGGTGGACTTCCCAGAGAAGAGTTAAGTGCAAGAAATGCATGTTCATCTGAGGGCAAAACTGAATCATAAAGATATTTGAAGTCAGTATGTGTCATAGTCCCACATCAATGCTTGGACTTTTCACAGGCTGAGAGGGAAGTTGACTTATTCTCTTCTTTTTTTTTATTTCCCTCTGTCAAAGACTGGGACTGTGGAGGGTTATTAACTCACATGCTCATACCTTTTACCGGCTAAGCCCAATAGCAATGATACTGTTAACTGCTAATCTTAGAATGCCTTACGTACACTGAGAACATCTGTACATTTATCCTAGTAGTATAATGTTTATGTAAATCTTGTCAATGTACTATACACATACATTACACGTGTAGTCTTTATATTTAAAATTGTGCTTTCTTGAATATACATATCAATGCAAAATGTAATATTTTATATAAACACATATTTTACTGTTGTATATATTGTGTGTATACAGAATTTGTTAGGAGACAGATACCAAATGCATTTTTAAAGAAGATCTTACTGGGTAAGATGAGAGCTCACTTGAGACACTGAATGGCTTAGGCACATGGTAACGGGATACAAACCTTTACACCACCATATCACCATTTCAGATCCAGACAAAACCAGAAACAATCAAAAATTATTACCATCCTGACAGTTTTGTGGCCAAGAAGCTAGAGACTGCTTGTCTGGGTCCCTACTGGTGTGTGTCTGTCAGAGCTGTCAGTCCGGCTTGCACACAGCAGACAGAGAGGCCCAAAACCAGCATTAGCTTCCCCTCCCTGCCCCTGGCAGGGCAGGGATTGTCCCCTGGCAGGGTAGGGATTGTCCCCCAGGGGAATCCTGTGATTTCCCCCCCTGAGTGATACCCCCCTTAATTTTTCTACCTGAACAGGGAGAAGTTACAGTCCCGATGGTAAAGCTCAGCACCAGCTACGTGAGCTTTCTTTCAAGATCCTGTGCGTATAGGGATAAAGTCAGGCTCTTGAAAAGAGTGAATCACACAGAACATCCTCAAGCATAGCTGCCGCCTACAAGGTGTACCTCCATAAGCAAATAAAACATGTAGTGGTGCCAAAACATTACAAGACCTGAGCCTGTTCTGTGAATAGAGAGTGACTTTGTCTTGAGGGCTGTCATTATGGTGTCCTTTATGAGCATTAAATTAATCTAATTTCTGAAAGAAGACCGTAGCTACCAGGTTCATCCTTGAAACTCTTCCTCTCTTATCCTTTTTGGATTAAGCTGTCATTCTTATCATTGGGATCCTTTGGCAAAACAGATGGAAGGCAACAATGTAGTAACCCTAAGACTGAAAGATCTTCAGGATTGCCTTCCTTCCATCTGGGTTAGAACCTATAAACTAAGGTAAGCACAAAAGAAAAAATACATTCCTCCAGTGATCATTAAGGCAAGCACTGCCCAGATTCTGTACTTTTGGTCAGAAGAGGGGAAAGGACAACATGTATTCCTGGGCTACTAAAAAGATATTTTTAATACGTTAAAAAGTTTTGTTGTCATTCATTGCCAGCTATACACATTTGGATCTGATAGAGGTGACGCTGATGTGCCTGGATTAATTGCATGAGAAGTACTTGCTCAGGAAACTTGATTTACAGTGCTGGCTGGATTGGTATAGGATACTTGCAAAGAGATTGCAGATGACAGCAGTATTGGCAGGATTCACCTGAGTGGCTGAGGCAATACCCAACTCCGTACAGGAAAGCTACCAGGAGAAAGAAAAATACGCTCTATCAGAGAGAACAGGGGTTCCGCCTTGCCCTCATTTGTGCTGGTGAAAACTGAAGATCACTCACTGCCCTTCTTTTATGTCCTTCATCATTCACCCCCTTAAGCATGAGGACGCATTTTGATAATTATCCCACTTAACTGTAACAGCCACAGTGCAAATAAAACACGTACAGTGTGACCTCTGAAGTGGTTTGTAAGAGAATGGGATGTTCTTGCAACACCTACCAAGCAACCAACACATCACCTGTGCTAGGTTTTGCCGTATGGCAAGGCATCACATGCAGAAGAGGTGGAAGGGAAGGATGGGACACATGTGGGTTTCCCGTGATGCAAGTGACGTGGTGTCTGGACCCACATAACCCACAGTAAGCAGCCTGTCCAAAAGCAACACTGGCCGTAGACATGCAAGGGCTGGTGCAGAGGTAATTCAGAGTCAGCGTACCTTAAGCCTTGCTGTTCCTAAAAATGCAGGGTTAGCAGTGCGTTGCTGGGGTACTCTGAAGATAATGCAATAAAACAGCCATCCTATTGACGAAGACATGGTGTGACTGCATAATTTCCTTCCACCCAAATACCAGAAAGAACTGTTATTCTTGTTACTGTATTGTATGCATTTTTATTCATCTCTATGGCATCTGACTGCTTTTACCTATGCTTAGAATCCAAACTCTTAATTAGGTAGATCAAACAATGACATTATCCCTACTGCCTGCAAGTTTAAGCTGTTAGCTCGAAGACCAAGATTTAATCAGTGAGAATGCCTGAACAAAGCGCTATCATGTAGCTCCCAATAAGTGTTATAGTTGTATGAGCAATCTGCAAAAATTGGCAAAATTCTATGCTATACGTGCTCAGTTTTTATCTGCACTGGCTTTCCTATGACCCTCTTTCCTTCCCAATTTCTTATGTTTGTCTTAATTCAACAGGGTTTTTTTAATCCTGGTTTTTCTGCTTTACATTAATATATTTTCACTACAGCATTTTCCAAAGGGCTATTTCTAGAAAAAGAAAAAATTAAAGAATCTGAATTTTCAGATATTATTATCATCACTGTTCTCACTGTACATGGACTGCATGGCAGCAAACTAGCCAGATGTCATGATGAGCAAGAAGATCTTTTGCTTAGCTTGAGATTTTGTCACTTGCATGCCAGTTCTTCCAGCTGCCTACTAACAAAACAGGTAATTAAGCACTCAAGGCATATTAAAATATTATTATATTAATTAGTACAGATTTGCTGGTAGAATATTCTAACCCAATAAAATACGAACAGTGTCCTGCTGCTGTTACTGATGTACATTACCTGGTGGAGTCAATGTGTTTAAGCCTGTACTTGTTTATATGACAGCAAACCAGGGCAATTATTTTGCATCCTGCTCTACAGTGATGTAAAATGGATGTGACATTTATTGGAATAACAGATTGAAACTGGTTAGACTGAATCTTGCTGCAGAAGTTGATGACTCGTGCTAATATTGCTATCAGACAATTGGTCCGATTCTTGGAGATGTGGATGTGGATCTCTGCTTTTTATTTCTTCCTCCTCCCACACTTCCGTCAGATGACACGGCCAGAACATTGTCCAATAAAAGCATCTGTTTGTACAAGGGTCTGCAGTATACTTACAATACCCAAGCCATGTCATGTTTAAATAAAATCAGGATTCTCACCTTCTTCAGACTGAACTTCCTCAATGTGCCATAGGAGTGGGAAAAATAGTCCTCTAAGCAATGGCCAGATATGGCTTGTGAGATTAGAGATGGGCCCAGGATAAAGGCCAGATGTTAATGCTTCCAAACTTGGGCAGAGCCAACCCCTTGCAATCAAGTCCTCCAGCAAAAGGATTACAAATCAAGATATGCCATTTTCAAAAATAAGGTGGAGTCTGCTGACTTCTCCACTCTTTTAAAATGCTGGTCTTTGTCACCTGTGAGTAGTTTCTACACCAGAAGTCTTTCCTTTAATTTTTGGAAAACTTTTGTTAAACAAGTGTGAATATGATCGAAATACCTCAGGATGACTATACTGCCTATCGGAACACACTGAGCTCTCATTTTTTCATTTACTCTTACTGGACAGCCTTCTGCAGGCACATCACCTTCTGAGAAGTGTTCATGGGGCTCTGCATCACCAACGGCACTGTGACTGTTGGTGGAATTTAATAACTTTGGCACAAAATTACAGGATCTAGCTCTCTGATATTTGCCTTCCTCACCTGGGGCTTCAAGCTAAACATTTAACAAGGGAAACTCACCATCTCTTGTCTTCTCTTCACCAATATTCAATTAAGAAGTTTATTTAAGTAGACCAGCATTTGACCTCCCCTGCCACACTTCTCCCTGTAGTGGAGCTCTGCTGCTGCCCACCTGCTGCACGGCAAGATTGTACTTAGCCGTGATCCCTGGCACACACTGTGTGCTTATGGTTGATGGCTTGCTTGAAGGAGAACAGACCACTAATAAATTGCACAGTCATTACCCTTTATGCATACTTGTTCTAATAGGTGTCGCAGATTCCTGCCTCCTAATAAGGAAAGGAAGTAGAAAAACACATAAATTCTCCCAAGGGAGTCAGACAGCCTGAAGCCACGTTCGACAGCTGTTACTGTTACCATGAACACCAAGAGCAAAAAAAGGATTAGAGGGGGCGAGGGGGGTGGGGGGGAGAAAAAGAAAAAGAAAAGATGCATTGCCACGGATTTTGGCAAGATTTTCTTGGATACGGAATGTGTTTTGCACTGCCCCAATCTATAAAAGCTCAGCGCTCCTGCAGCACGTGATGGAATTTGGAGATTAAACAAACATTGGCATTAATTAGTCTAAAAATGAATCATTTCATTTATCCAAAGTTTGCATTTCTGTATCTTGATGTTTTTTTTAAAACTGTCACTTTAATCTCCAGCAGAAAGATTTTGGCATTAGTTGGAAGCTTGGATGCTATAGTGTTATTAAATCTAATTCACAAGAGGTTTCAGAAAATGTTTTCACAGGGTTTACCTTTCGTCTTCTACCCTCAGCTCTGGTCTTTCTCTTGGGGGCCAGCTAATAGGAATCGGGTGCTTCCCTGCCTGCCCTGCAGCTATGCTGAGTTACATCAGCTAAGCCTCTGTCCCTCCATATTATAGCTGAGAAATCCAAAGAGGAGATTCATGTCCTCTCTAAAGAGGTGTATTTAGTCTATCCCGCTGAGATAGTTTATGGCTTTGGCAGGGAAACTGTTGACAGTGCGTACTGTGAATAAAGTTCAAAGTGAATTTGAAGTCTTGGAGCTGCAACTCTCCCTATGCTTGTTACATTAATTTGTTAAAGGTGCTCAGTGTAGGTCGTATGTATCTATAGAGCCATACCATCAATTAAACACGCTCACTTGATATTCTACTGAAAGAGAGAATGGGGGACACCACAGCCTGCTGCTGCCTTTTGGAGCAAGGCGCAAAACCAAGGTCACAGCATAGCTAGGCACTAAGGCATCCACAACACATGTTGCAAGCCTCTTGGTCTCAGCATCCTGGCCAAGAGGGGCATTGCTCTGCTGTATTTAATGTCTGGTGCTTTTAATTCTCATGCTGGCTAACTTCAGGTGTAGACAAAATGATTTTTACTTTTCAGGCAAAAGTCACATCTGCTCTCATCAGAAGACCAATGTTACAACAGATCCCAAAAGCAGGAACAACTGAGGGCGAGAGTTTATATTCTCACAGAACAATCCACTGGAAGGGCTCAGGGGACATTTCTCTTCTAGCATCTCATGACTTCTATCGTTTTCCCTGTGTCCGCAGCTTTTTTTGCCTTGTAAGCCTCCTTGAACAAGAATACAGGTGGTGAACGGTACGTGGATGCTGACGAGTCCCCCATTCCATTCAGAGAGATATTTCCATCCTTCTTCAGGATTTGGCCTCTTATACACAACCACAAATCTTGCTTGCTCAGTTAATCAAAACACTGTGTGTCTGAGGTCCACTCTGGTGGAAGCATCAGGCCAAGAGATGGTATCTCTGTCTAGAGTGGAGTAAAGCAGTGTGTAGCTTAAACAACAAGTATTAATGCTGGCTGAAAGCTTAAAAAGATCATATAGTAATTCCTACCAGAGTTTAAAATAGGATTAAAAAAAATAATCCGTAAGGAACATTTTGATAGCAATTATCAAAACATACTTTTCTAAAAGTTTTTGTGACAAATGAGAGTAACTGGTAATATGGCTTAATATTCTAAACCAGTTTGAGTTCCCATCCAATGTCAGTCTTAACACAAACTAAAAATATGCTACTTATTGAGCTGGAAGAAGGTTTTGATTTACAATTATGCCTTGATGGATTACCTGAAAGCGCAACCTTCAGGCAAACTGTGATTAACTTGACCAAAGACATCTGGGAGAGCCATCTATGGCCTAAAATTATGACCTTGGTATTCTGGGCTGAAACTAGACACCATTTAAATTGCAGTGCTGAAAAACTCTTCTACAGAGGCCTTTGTTTAGGAGGCCAACAGGTTTTTTAGCTTCAGCAGTTCAGCAGAAACACCTCCTGTGAAGTTACAGGGGGGAAAGAAAGTACTTCCTATTTTTTTGCAGCCATTACTTTAAAACAAAACTCCAAACACTCCCAGCTTGTATGAATAAAGAAGCAAAAACAATTAATAACCTAATGATTAGCAAATGCTGCAGACATAGGTTTGGATTTCACTTAGCAAGATTTATGGAGTTAAATATAAAAGTATGACTCTTGAAAGCCATGTGCTCATAATTAGCTCAAGTTTTACCCCTGGATACTGTAAAATCACAACATGCTGTCAGAGCCCATTTTCTGATCCTGTTATCAGCATGGAATAAAGTTTTCCACTAAATGCAAAACAGATTTACAGGTGCTAAAACAGCTATTTTATCAGTGGGAAACAGGCTACCTTTTGTTCTCTAAAAAGGCATTTCATGATTTTACATTGGTCAATTGATCATACAACAAAGGGAAACAAAACAATTTTGGTCATCTACTGAAACTGAAGAAGATATAATGTGAAAATAAACACAAGGAAAGTGACGGCCTCTCTGAGTGTAGGATATACGTTCTTGCATATTGTCACCTACTGTAAGAAAAAAACAAACAAGAACAAGATCAAAGCAATGCTATTCCCTTCTTATTGCTGAGTACACTACATAAATCCTCCATGTTCCTACAGGAAAACTCAAAGGATAACTGCGTTCCAGGCAGCTGTGAACACTGGAAATTAAATTATTCCATTAAAAAAAAAAAAAATAAATAAGTCCTAACAAGATAGCAGTCTTTTCAGTGGATTAATTCCTGCCATAAGCCGTAATGTGAAGGGGCTCTTCTTGGACCAGCTCCAAAAGGAAGGAGATATCTGTACCCCTGCTATTGCATTCCCACCCCACAGCATAGGAGCATACTCCCTGCACCAGAAAGACAAGTGGCCTTCTCAGGGCAAGGAGCTAACAATTAACTTGCACTCCAGCAGCTGAAATGGAGATTTCAGTTTCTTGCTTGTTTGCAGGCTGGCAAGGGGCAGACAGCCTCTGAGGAGCGCTCCGAGTGGTTTGGGAGTAGAGGGGCTGAACAGTTTTTAACAACAGCTGCTTCAGAGTCTGGTGATGTTGGAGGAACTGTCTGCTCAAGAAGAAGCAACATCTATCCCTTGGCTTCCTGCAGCATGAATGGTTTAACATGATGGTTGATAGAAACTTTAAAGACTGTGTCTGAATACTATGCCTAGACATGCATGAACCTGAACTCCCAAGCTGTTTGCTAAGCAGATCAAGTCTTCAGATTGCAAGAAGTTACTTTTAATTTGTTTTATCTCCTAAAAGTTTAGATGGAGGTTTTGAAAGCACTCTAAGGGATTCAACGAATTTTTTCCTCTGACACAACCCAGGCAACTTAAAACAATCATGATGCAACTTCGTACCCAGGACAAAGAGTGTGAAAGTACAGAATGCAGGAGCCTCATGCAGAAACAATGCAAAGCAGTATATAAATGTTAAGTCTTGCTTTGTGTCCTTGGCAAAAGCAGAAGAATTAAAGAACGTAAGAGCAGTTACATTGAGTCACAGGGAGGCTCCATCTGACCCACTAGCTTATCACCCAGTTTCCTAAAAAGCAAAACTTACGGAAATGAGGTGATCCTTCCTCTGCCATAGCCTCAAAGCTTCCAAGACCCAGTAAGAGGGCAGCCTTCTGACCTGGAGATTGTTTAGTGGCCTCCAATTCATCTGTCCTCTATGTTTATCATTTTAACTCTCTGTTGGTTGAGTCCACATTGTCTGAAAAACAACCTCTTATTTGATTGAAGCCTGCTGTGTGGCAATTCCTCTAGATACTCAGTATATTATTATGAAAAAGACTCCACAGGCATTTCCTTTTTTCCCCTTGCCTTCTTTATTGCAGGAAGAGGGAAGACAAGCATGAGGTAAAGGGCCTGGTAGCATTTCCTTGAGCAGAAGATGGGATGTTTCAAACTTGCCAGGTCTCTGTTCAAGGGCAATTACATCTTCTAAACAGGGACTGCTATAAAAGGACTTCAGAGATCATTAAGGCTGTTACTGATGCTATCTGAGATAGTTTACAAGTAGGTGTACATGATGATCCTTTCCTGGTCAAATGGAGGGTAATGTAATTAACACAGTACACCATTCCTACATGATCTTCCAGATCTGAGAACAAACTTTTCTTGGCAGCATTTATACAAATACTGTACTGTGGTGGTGTCTGTCAGCACCTTTGCTCTAAAACACCAAATCAAAGGAAACAAAGAATGAAAGAACCATGTATTGATCATGGGTCAATAGGGTCAATCTCCTAGCCCAGCTAGGAGAAACTTCGATCAAAACATTCGCACATACCTCGTTTGCAGATGAACTCACAGGTTCATATACATAAGTGAAGGGAACCCATGAGATCCTAAGGCCTCTGAAAAAACTAGAAGGTGCAGTTATAAGTCAGCTTTCAAAAACTTGATCTACTTTGTTTTCCTGAAGGAGACAGAAAACAGGAGCCAAAGCTTTTGACCTGATGGAACATGACACAAAACTGGGAGGAGTGGCTGACACACCAGAAGGCTGTGCTGCCTTACAGCGTGACCTCGCCAGGCTGGAGAGTTGGGCAGAAAGAAACCTTATGAAGTTCAACAAGGGTAAGTGTAGGGTACTGCACCTGGGGAGGAATAACCCCATGCACCAGTACAGGTTGGGGGCTGACCTCCTGGAGAGCAGCTCTGTGGCGAGGGACCTGGGAGTCCTGGTGGACAACAGGATGACCATGAGCCACCAATGTACCCTGGCGGCCAAGAAGGCGAATGGCATCCTGGGGTGCATCAAGAAGAGTGTGGCCAGCAGGTCAAGGGAGGTCATCCTCAAAGGGCAACGAAGATGATTAGGGGACTGGAGCACCTTTCTTATGAGGAAAGGCTGAGGGACTTGGGTCTCTTTAGTCTAGAGAAAAGAAGATTGAGGGGGGATCTTATTAATACATACAAATACTTAATGGGAGGATGCCAGGGGGATGGGAGCAGTCTTTTTTCAGTGGTGCCCAGTGATAGGACGAGGGGTAATGGGCATAAACTTGAACATAGGAAGTTCCATCTTAACATGAGAAGGAACTTCTTTACTTTGAGGGTAGTGGAGCACTGGAACAGGCTGCCCAGAGAGGTGGTGGAGCCTCCCACTCTGGAGACATTCAAAACCCGCCTGGACGCTGTCCTGTGCAACATGCTGTAGGTGACCCTGCTCTGTCAGGGGGGTTGGACTAGATGATCTCCAGAGGTCCCTTCCAACCCTAACCATTCTGTGATTCTGTGATTCTGTGAACAAATGATGATACCTGGAATTGGCATTGTGTCTACCTTCATAGACCAGACAGCAGATACATAAGGCCTTAGGTTCCAGTGAAATCTTGCGTACCCCTGTATTTAATGCCATATCATTCTTCTTTTGGGTTGACCCAGAATCAACAGAACTTTGGTCTCTGTTTCCTGCAGCCCAAGAAACCATTTCTGAAGAGTGAACTTCAAAGGGCTTGGCCATTTGTCAGAAATTACCACAAAACTACAAAGAAATAACCCAACAGTAAATCAAAAATCTGAGAGAGAAACCTCTCGCAAGGACTACAAAGGAAGAAAAAAACAAATGGCATGGAAACCAGCAGTTTGCCACGGCAAAGGAGAAACTGATACCAGATGCTGCTGGGACCCCTTTCATTACCTTGTGCAAGACCTGCAGAGCCGTGAAGGGGCCCCATGCAGCACTACCTCTCTATCTGGGATAAATGTGCAGAGCCTGGGCACAGCGATTCATGCTGAAAAGAGATCTGCAGAGCCAATTATTATTTTATTTGAATGATGAATTCAGAGGCCAGCTCCTTGTAAGTGCTGCATCCTTTCATCATCTCCCAGCAAGTCTTTTGAAGTTAGCCTGTCTTGAAAAATTACACTGTTATGTCAGGGCTTTTAATGTCAGCAGCATTACTATTTAAACAAGTGAAAGTAACAGATGAAAAATTATTCAAAAATTGTTTAATATTGGAGGCACATATTGCCAGACCTTATGGCCACTGACATGTACTTTCTCACTTTTTAAATCCTTGGACATCTTTGTCTGGCTCTTTAAAACTTATTTTCAATTCAACTGGCTCTTCAGAAATTTGTGAATAACAGCAAGTAATATAGCCATTTTCTTCCACTCTTCTAGCAAGGGAAGGTTAGCTAGAAATGGCATGGTTTATGTTTAGGCAGTATTTGCTGCAACGTTACTTACTCACTCAGATTGCGTCAGATGAACAAAATGTACACTGCACTAAGGGAGGGAGGGATTTTTATTCTGATCTGATTTTTTTGATTAGCATAATTACAGAGAGTTGTACTCAGCATCTGCTCAAAGCTTTAAGTGTACTGCATACCAAAGCCATGAGGGAGGGCTGGAGAAAAAATTGCTATGATATTGTCTTAAAAATAATAGGTTGGTTTGGTTGGGTTTGGGTTTTTTGTTTTGTTTTGTTTTGTTTTTTTAATTAAGTCCCTTTTTAGTCGCCTTGTGCTTTCTGAGCTTTTCAGGTTCACTTGCTTTGTGTTTCCACGGTTTTCTCTGCAACCACGAGGGATACAAATGCTCTTTTCCTAAAAACTGAAAGCAGAGATTATATGGACTCACTAGAGTCTGGCAGCTGAGGCTTTTAGCAAAAGCGTATCAAATGTAACGGCTGTTGTAATACAACTGCTAAAACTGCCAATGCTGAGGCTGGGAATCAGGCAAAGGAGGACAGACATGCAAAGAGACAGCGGCAGCGAGCTGCAGCAAGCCGGGGGATAGTCGGTGGGGATGTTATGAACAGAACTGGTAACTCGAGAAGGCAAATGGCATCAGCGTTAATGATTTATATAATTCTGAGAGACACTTGGCAGCCTTTGTGGAAATGTGAAGGCTACAGGAGCTCACTGGAGGACATGGGCAAGTTTCCTCCTCTGAATATGCATCTCATGTGTGATGCTCTTCCAAAAAACATTATCACTTTAAAGGTTGCTGAACATTTTCAACAACTCCTGGTTATTGTGCTATTAACTTCCTGAGTGAAAGGGACAAAGACAGGACAGCATCAGTGACACTGGTGCTACTGTACCCCGGGAATACTCTAGCCCTTTCCAGACTCCCAAGTAAGTTCAGTTTCACTGAGTGGCTGAAGGCGGTATGGTGCCATAATTTAACTGGATTTGATGAAAAAAACTCTCTCTCCAAGTCTGTAAGGGAAGGAGAGATTACCTGATTCATCAGAAAGAGGCATACCGACTTGCCCTACATCAAGGAACCTACTTAAAGCAGTAGATACCTGTGGAATTTATTACTGAGTGAGACTTCATGTTGAAGTAATAAAAATTAAAAAGAATACTTTATAAGCTTACCCCAGTTTCTGCACTATGTTGGTCATTGTTTCTGAATAATAGCTTCTCAGGAAACAAAATGACATCACTGCAACACTGGGCATGTCAAGTATAATACTATCAACTTAAAGTATGGTGAATGTTTCCTTTGCAATTTCTAAATCATCTTCTTCTATTTCTTCTCATATTCATTCTCATTAAATGCATAGAAACAAAAGGAAAATGCTTCCCACTTTGCCACTTTGGTTGCAAAGCCATCTTCCTGTCCATTCATACATGCTGTGAGGGTTGTCTTAACATACCTTTAGGTCGTCACACAGACCAAGCCAGAAAGGGTTATAAATGGTGCTATAAATGTGACCAAACACCAGAGGAATAAAACGTAACAGGCAGGGTTTCTACTGTACTTAAGCACATATATTCTCATTCCTTTTAGGCAAGGAAACACTTCTTGCTGCCTTTTGTACAGTACCTAACACATGGTACTTGCATTGGGTACCTAGTCCTAGTTGTACTTTGGATACCTCCATAGCACAAATGATGAATAACAATTAGCTTTTGTGGCTGCTTTCCTCAGTGAGAAGCATGTGAAAACAGATCAAAAGTCTCACAAATAGCTGGAGGAATTTGTTCTTTTGGCCAAAACAGAAAGCAAACCCCAAGCAAACACTAGCTTTCTATTGCATTTTTCTCCCACCTAATTGTAAAACTAAATCAAGCTATAGAAAAATATTTTTCATTTTTCTTCTGGGGGCTTTTTTACAATACTGAGGAAAAACAATGGGGTTTTTACGGCTGCTGAAAAATCACCAGCCTCTTTCTGAACTTTCCATTTCTTAAGCAAGGGTCTAGGTCCAGAAAATTTCACATATTTGTAGCTGAATCAGCTGCACGGTGTAACATGGAACAGCGGCATTGAAGCTGATGGAATTTGCCTAGATTTCTTTTGGTGGAACTGACAGCAAAATTCAGCCTTTGTGATGACATACCTTCAAAGTTAGGAACCACACAAACTACATAACTGCTGTAAATGAACAAGGGTCTCATGATGCCTTTTTAAAAGGAAAGAAAACGATAGTAAAAATACAGTAGCAATACGAGAGTGGATTTTTTTCACTCATACTAAGTGGGTTTTTTTGTTTTTTACACTGTGAAATAATGTCGCTTGGGAAGTGGTCAAGAAAATGGTGGCTTGAGTCCCTTGAAACAAGTTTGCCTACCAGCGATAAGAAGAGTATTTTGGCAGAAAAAAAAAGAGTGAAAGGATACTATAGTCCCAAAGCTAGAGGTTTTCATTACACCTGACAGAAACCTCCATGTAATAGTCAGATCACTCTCTGAACCCACCCAAAATCTTTGGTTTCCATGTCACCTTGCGGCAATGAACTCAATGGTTTAAATATGAGTTGTCTGAGAGGCGACTTTCTTCAGTTCATTTCAAAGCTCCTGTCTAAAAATTTCATTTAGTTTTTCTGCAGTGAGGGTTAAGCAGTAGCATTTTGTTATTTTCTTCCTCTTTGTCACTTGCAATTTTTTAAAAATCTCTGTCATATCTCCCCCTCATCCAAGCCTATTTTTGCTCTTTCTTCATGGAAATTGTCTTGTACTTACATCAACTATTTTGCTCTTTTCTTTGCCTTTGCAAACGGGGCAATTTTTTTTGAAGTATGGTAACAAGAACTGAAGGTGGTACTCGAGAGATATGTGTACCAGAGCTATGTTTGGTAAGATAATGATATTTTCTGGTTTATTGGCTATTCTTTTACTAACAGTTCTTAGTATTTTCCTTACTGCTTTGGACCAAATGTGAACACATGCACCTCTCTTCTACTTTAAGACATCCTGCCCAAGAGCAATGCTGAGTCAGCATTATGGAAGAATGCCAACTGATTTAATCCAGCTTCAGAAGAGGATAACTGAGGGTTAATGTTTTAAAGCCTCATTTTCAAAAACTCAAATGATAAAAGAGTGGTATGAAAGAATACTGTAAACAAGCTCAAGACGTATTTACAATACAATGATAAAAGATATGCTATAGTGAAAATATATTTTTTTTCAAATATGTTGCTTACTATATTGTACCACAAAGCCACAGATAAGACATTCAATGATATCTGAACTCAATAGTAATAGAGAAAAATAGGAAGGAAGAAAAGAATGTAAATAAAACATAAAAGTTTGGGGAAAACATTTGAAAATCTGAAGAAACACTTGAGGCAGCCAGGTAGTTTGAAGGTATTATCTGTTGAAAATGTATAAAATATACTAAAAATATCCAAAGCCTAACAAAGAAAAAAATTGTGGAAGGTTGAATACTGAGATAAAAAAAGAATCTATTTACAAGCCCACTTGAAAAATACTACAACAGGAGGAAGATACTGTTTAAGCAATGAAGGTAATACATATGCAGAGGGAAAGGTGTTTGTTGAGCAAACTTGAGCATGGCTTTGGAGTGCTGGTGGAGTTTTGGGTGCTCCAGACATGAAACTTCAGTCCCTGACAGGCAGCTGGGGAAGCAAGAGTTTCCATAGCATCTGTAATAGCTGCTGCTGGGTACCTTGGAAAACTAAAGTTTTTTGGACATATTTGGCTCGGATAGTGAAAGTCGATACAGGGATTCAGGGATTCAGACAGGTCCCATGTCCAATGGAAATTATGTTGCATTGCCACCACAGACAAGGGGGTTATGTCTTGCTCCTTATGTAAATTCCTGCACGATACCGTGAATTTTATTCATTTGTCCTGTGTTCGAGGTCTTCACCTACAAAATGGGGTAAAGTTTCTTCTCTCTCAGGTGTAGGCATTTATGGTGGCAAGGGGTGTGCTGTAGCTATTCTGGTACTTGTAATGGAAGGTTCTTTGGTCCAACTTTTGCACCTATTCAAACTGGTTTGTGACTTTCCCACTGCCTGGTAAATGTAAAATGAAAGTTGGCAGATAGCTAAGACAAAATCCGTCCAAAAGCAAGAAGCCAAATAACCACTTGGCTGTATACTGAAAGTTAGAGCATGCCTAACGCCCCCAAATTTTCACGACAATTATCCGTTCTTTCCTAGAAGCAGTTGGCTAGTTAAGTCAAGAGAAGAAAAAAATGAAGCTTTAACAGACAGCCGTCAAGCACAAAGCAACACTATAGAAGAAGAGTGTAGAAAATCTAAAAACAACGGGAAAAATCCCTTTTGTCAGTGAAGTGGTGAGAGAATTGAAACCAAAGCATTTCATACTCAAAATCAAAGGAAAACAAGCTTGGCAAAACAAGCTTTCCAGTAAAAGTTTAAAAAGTCAGACTCTGTGGCAACATATAACATTGAATTTGCTTCTTGCATAGATACCCGCAGTTCTTCTTCAGTACAGGCTGTGAAAGTGTACATGAGCACACAGTTTCACTATATCACACATATCAGTTCACTAACTAAGCTACCAAGCACTTGCTTATTCTACGGACCTTGTTTGAATTTTGTAATCCAAACAGGGTGTATTAAGTGGTTTAGAGGAAATGCTTTCTACCAGTAAGGCTATAAAGCAATGCCATAGTGTGTACCAAGGGGTGTGGAAATACCATTACTGCAGGTTTCTAAAAGCAGGTTGAACAAGCTTCTGGCTGCAGTGACAGGGAACATTGCTGACCCTGCCTTCAGGCAAACTAGATGACTGCTCAGGATCCCTCCACAGAAATCCCTTCTCTGAGTTTTTTTAAAGGACCAACAATCTTTTCCCCATCTTATGTTACCTTTTCTCTAAATGAAGTTACTCTGTTTTGCAGGGTCTTCTCTACTCCTGAAGTGCATCCAGGTAGAAAGGGCAGAATTGTCCATGAAATATCCTTTCAATTACTCTTATAGCCAGGAAACCAAGGACACAGGCAGGACAAGGTGCAGGTGGCAATAACCCCGAAGACTGGGACAAATGACGACAGTGATTGGCTGCAGTCAAGGCATCCTGGGCTTGTTTGCCAACCTCCAGAGCACAGATTTCACAGAGAATCTTTATCCCAACTGTGTTATTTCACAGCAGACTCCATTCACATGTATCTTTGCTGAGGAAATTTTCTTTGAGCTTTAGATGGTGGCCCCGTCCTTAGTTGGTGAACATTAGTACTAGTCCCTGGGCTTAAAAGGGGCAGATTTATCTATACAGTCTGCAGGTTTGGCTCCATAATTTTATCTCAGCAGCTGAGAAAATCACTTTACTTTATCTTGTCAGAGGTATTTGGTGAATTACTGTTGATAAATAAGTGTTATTTTTGAAAGTGAAGGTGTTAATGAGGCAGGAAAGCCTCTGGAGATGGGGAAACGCACACACCACAAGCTGTTCCTAGTCCCTAATGACTCCCTGATGTTTCACCTGAAAATCTGGCCTGAAAGGAACTTGTTCCAGTACTGGGTGATGCAGGCTACTTCAGAAGGAGCTGAAGTAAATGCTCTAGATCTGCAAGGACACGTGGGGAAAAAACATCATCATTTCAAGGAAAATCTAAGCAAAACAAGCATTAGGTTTCTGGAAGTATTTTAATCACCTTTTTTATTTAACAAAGTTGGGAAAATAATGCTGGTTTATGAGCTTTTTTCCCCCCTCCAAAGAGTCATTTATTGCTTTTGAGGCTTTTTGTCCCTCTTTTTTTCAAACATGCTTTATATGTCTGCCAATAAAGGGGGAATATTATACCCTGGAATCTTCTTGTGTACATTAAAACAGTGCTTGGCAAAATGGTACTGGAATAACAAGTAACAGCTTTCTTAAGATAGGGTCAATCGATTCCAGGGGAGGCTATTTACTGGATTATATACAGTCCTCTTGGAAGAAGAAAAACTCTCAAGAGCTCTCAGTTTGACAAACATTTTTTCCATCATCTGGTTAGAATTTTTGTGCCAGTTAGCTTGCAGCCCTGCTATTTCCTCCGCATGTGTTCTGCAAACCGTAGGGAGGATACACTCGTTATTTTGAAGGAGTCAGGAGTGAGATGCAATTATGGGGGCCTAAGCACACAAGAGATAAAATCTCCTTCCTGCCAGCCAACATAGAGGGCAGTCTGTCTGGGCTCAGAGGCAGCTGATCAGATCTGAGTATTTGAAAAAAAAAAAAGTCTTAGCAGCCTATGAGCCCCATTTGTTTATTTAGAAAGAAGCCATTGTATCATTTGGTTATTCTAACGAGGCCTGTAAAGCAAGTGCTGGCTTCGATATGATGAATTTCAAATACATCCCGCCTGTGTTCAAGTGAAGTGGCTTCATATTGTGCTGCCTCTTGACGTGCATCAAATCCTGTGCAAGCTTGCCAAGGTCTTTCAAATGTACTTTTGACATTTCAGCGCAGCTTATACCTAGACTTCAAATGAGAGGTATGTTTGAATGAGAGCAATTTTTGGTAATTTGCCTGAATTCTGCATTTATGCTTTCTTTGGCCTAATCTGCTTAATTGAGATCTGTTCCCTGGCCAGCTGCCAGTATTAGCAGAGCATGTGGGTAGCAGATTGGTTTACCTACATGCTGCAGAAAGACTTTTTTTCACACTTTTAGAGTTGGACTTGCATATTAAGCTAGCATTGCTTCAACAAAATGTCACCAAAACTGAGTATTTACCATTTGCCCCCCAAAATGTTTCATTTTTCAACATGCAGGTGTGGCAGATAACTTTTCAAAATTATTTATTCAGTAGAGCCTACACCATTGTCTGACTTAGTGCAGTACTTACTTAATTTCATCCTTGAGACTAGAGAAATCAACAGTAACATTTTCTCTTACTAGGGTATTGGAGTGCTAAGAGTGCAGTGGGAGAACTCTGGAGGACTCGACCATCTTGATTACAAAGTCACACCAATTTATGTGAAAGATTTCAATGAATTTTAACATTCTGACAACTTTGGAGAACCTGTAAAAGTCTTTCCTTGTGATATTGAATGCTGTATTTCTTAAATTACCTACTTTACAACTAATTGTAAACTCTAATCTATTCTGAGTCTCTGAGAAAGATGCTTTTGTGAACGTGGAAGCTTCCATTTGGGAGCAAAGATGTTGACTTCATCCCATTTGACAAAGGGCTTTGAATCCTGTCAGTGTAGAACTTAGGCCATGGGAAATGCCTCCATTTCGTTCAAAAGTTTGTGAAATCAGCTGGTCTCCAGGACATCTCACCCAATAAACAATCGCTACTGGAAAGGAAGATGGCGGGAAAAATGTTTGACCTCGTTGCCTGCTGACCTCTCCAAAGCAGCATCCTCAAGCCCCCTGCCCTCACTTATGTGACTAGTGAATGCCTCTAAATATTGCCCATTACTTACCAAGGCATTGAGAATAATAACACAGGCACTGTTTGGCTTGCAGATTTAGCCCTCCTCCAAACTGAGCCTGACCCAGGTACCCATGATACTAGAAACACTGAGCTAACATCTACCTACCAGCTTTCCCAGCAAGAACTGCTCCCACTCTTGCCCCACCTTTGGCTGCAAAGGTTTTAGCAAGGCTCTGGAGGGGGTGAGATCACAGGTAGCCTTAAACCTCCTTCTGATCTAAGCCTGGACATTCAAAGTTGGCCGCAGCAAAAACATGAAAGGAGACTGCAGCTGATTGCTGGTGCTGGGGTCAGATGGCGTCACCTTCCCTTTTTATAAGAAAATGCACATTTCTGCCTCTTCATGGCACTGGGTCCCAAACTGAGGGACCACAAGTGTCACTGTTAACATGCAGGATTTCTCATGGACAATTCCCTCCCCATGCTGTTTCCCTTGGAAACGTTACCAGCATGACTGTGCTTCTGATGGGCACCCCGCACTGCCTAGGAGCCAAGGGGGAAGTCGCAGCCTGCGGTTTCTGAGCTGATCATCAAAATGTTTATAGGGATCTCACCAGAAAGGGCAAAAGTCAACATAATTTTCTGATCTGTGTCATCTAGGCAAAATGGAGAGGACTGCATGGCCAAGGCAGCATCTGACCTGGGATGGACAATGTTAGCTCAATACTCTCTTCCTATGGGCATTTAATGTTTTGTGTTTTCCTGATGCCATTAGTGAAAACACTGCTGTTTGCTTCTAGGGCTAACTATTCCCCACATGACAGTTCACCAATAAACATAGCTGTGAAGTCACAGAAAAACACATTTTTTTTGGACTTAACAAATACAGTGGGACTGGCTCTATTTTTCCTCACTTGGTATATTTCATGTTCATAAACCCTTTCAACTCAAAATACAAAACATGCATGAAATACATCTATTCATGACCTTGTTTCATCAGAGAAGAACCTGGTCAAAGGTGATGTGCCTGAAATGCTCACAGAAGGAGCCATGATAAGTGTGACAATGAGGAGAGTGTCCTAAAACCTCTTCGTCCTATGCTGTGGGTATTACGCAATGCTTCCCATTGCCCCAAATGGGCTGATAGGTAGTGAACGTCAGCAGGAGCCTTTTGCAATTTAAGTCACAGTATGAATGCAGACAATGTCCTTTTCTGATTACATCCCTTTAGTAAAAAAAATCTCTCTTCAGCCTGGAAAGACTACTTCCAACAATGACAATCACCCAGAGTAATTCCTACCACTGTAAAGTGGATACCAGATGTTTGCCAAAAGTTCAATGTTTCTTTCATTCCAAGTGCTTAGCTATTTCAACTAGCCTTTGGGAAACTACATATTTAACAGGAAAATGCCATAAACTGGGATCGCAAGAACTAAATCAGGCACAGAAATAAAGAATACACAGTTTTGAGATTAGTCAGAGACCCAAAACTTTGAAAGGACTTGACGAATGTGGCTCCTCTAAAGGCTTAGGAGAGCCTATTGATGTAAATTAATTGCACACATCCATAAATCAGAGAAATCTGATGAGCCTACCAGCACTCAAGTAGCAGGAAAGCTGTCTGGTTACAGAGTAGCTTTAGACAAGTACATGACCAGGTGCCTCATGTTGGAAAGGAGGAGACTGGGATTAGGGTTAGCAGCAAAGGAGGCTGGCATCCCAGCAGACTTGTCTGTGAGCACAGAGGTCAGGCTGAATGAGAGATGGGTGGCTGTGTAGATGTGGATAGAGAGAAATGGGAAAAGGACCAAAGCTAGACTCTGTCTGAGAGACAACCGAGCACAGAAATTCAGAGAAAAATGCTGGCTTATATTTTGGTTCTGCACTTGGAACCATACAGGTTTAAAAGGAGAAAAATGACTTAGGACTTCAAGGAAAAGGAGAGTAAAAAAATTTCAGTTCTCCACTTTGTGTGGCTCATGAACACCTCCAACAGCAGTGCAGGGCAAAAGTTCCACACATTGGAATAGAAGGCCTGCTGTGTTGTGCTCCCGATGATTTTCTCCATGAGTATATCAGGAATTTCCTCGCAGATTTTATTTTGCAAACTCTAGACGTCTCTTGAATGTGAATCCTTTCCCTTGCTCTGCTTTCCATAGCGTAGCTGTCTATTAGCATCATCTTCTGTGTGTTATTTGTAAGTAATCCCTGAAGCTTGTATAAATACACCTACTTGTGCTGTGTGCTGGAGCAGAGCTGTGCGTGTTATAACAGCTGGCATTCAACCGTCTAGTGAGTAAACATTATGTCCAGGGGTTAAAGTGGACTGGAATGGTTCCAGCTTATGTCTGCTAGAAAGCTACTGGGTTAAATATTTGGTTCTTATCCTCACCCTTTGAAAAGGTAAAGCACATCTAAAAACTAAACAGCGCCAGTTAGTTATAACCATCTTGAGAAAAGCTGTGTCTGTGGCAGCCTTCTGCGTCAACGAGCATTTCAGATTTTCAGTCCTTGCTGCCACAGTAGAACGGCCTTTAAATGTCAGAGAACGTGCACTTTAAATTTGTGTGTATACCACACAAATTCAACACGATACAAGCTACATCGGACTACTAGCAAACTATATAAACATGTCAAAGGCTGGTGTTAGATGATATGCTGGTACTAGGGGATGCTCTGACCCCTTCAGATGACTCCTGGTCCCAGTTCAGAGCTGGGTCTGCCTCCCTGGCAGCCAGGGCGATCCTGGGCTTGGCAGTCCCCACCGGCACATATGCAAGCTGGGAGAAGAGGCAGCTACAGAGTAAGTGCCCTCTGCTAAGTCAGGGTGTTTTGAGTGACAGGAGGATTTGCAGGCAGGAAGAAAGGGAGTAGGGGGGCTGGGCAGTGAACGCCAGGTCTGGGTGGTGGTGGGACAAACAGTTCCCTGCAGAAAGGGAAAGCTGGAAGCAAGCATGAGGCGTGAAAGAGGGGACACCGAGACAAGCTTCAGCCTCACATGAAGAATAACACACATCTAGTCATTCCCACCTAAACCATGAAATTATTTAGACAGACAGTATTTGTCAATTTGAGAAGTAGCTCATAGAAAGAAATACAGATTTTTAAGTGTCTGGTTGTTCTAATTACTGAAACAGAAAAGTTTTTTTCCTATAAATAAAAATTACAGTATTTACCCAACATAGCCATTGTGTTGTAATCCAGAGATAGAACTGCAGTTCTTTTATCCACTCTTTTATCACTTTTCTGTTGTTTCTGTATATCCTTCCAGACCTGTTACTACTTCCATCTGCAGCTGCCTTCACACAGTCATGGTGGGTTTCCTTCCAGGTCCAGACCAGTTACAGACTATGTCAGTGGGACTCTTTTTTTCTGTACTACGGGAGATGGACTAGCTCTTTCAACAGCTGAAAAATGAAAATAACATTATTAGGCACTGTTCTAGCTTTCACTCTGACAGATGCAGTATCTTAATAGTTTTTATCATGCAATTACCAGTGACCTTTTTACCTTGCTCTTGGTGCAACCAAGAAACTGTCCAACAAAAGAAGTGCTCCTCACAGCTGGCATGTGATAAGTTTTGACCTTCTAGACACCTGCACAGAGCTCAAAGGATTAGGCCAATATATTCAAAATTACTGCCTTATGGTGATGTGCTCTGTGTTGTCACAGATACCAAAGACGGCTTACAAAAGAGCCAAAAAACAGCTGACTGGACAAAATGTTGGAGAAGATGCCAGACAAGGTGCCTAACTCAGAGATCACTAAAATCTACAGTTAGCTGGATCTCACTGTAGTATTTTTGGCTATACTTGTTAACTCAGGAGAAGAAGCATTGCATTATTAGCAGGTCAACTGGATGAGCACTGGGAGTACAACATACCATGCCTGCACTCATAGAGTTTCAAGGGGGGTACTGATACCATAACCATCACTTTATTTTTTTTGTCTCTTCTTGCTTTACACATCTTTTCTTTAATAACTGCTAAAGGTTAAGTACCTATAAAATGTTGGGACTTGAAAATCCCTTCTGTTTAAGCATGAAGCTTTGCATTCCTTTCAGAACTACTTTTATACACAAAGTGTGTTTAAAAAAAAAAATATTTGAGCACCAACAATGTAATTATTCCAGTAATTCATATTCTGCTCTTTAAAACTTTTATATTGTTCAAAAATGGATCAAAAACAGTATCACGCTACTAGACTCCACTTCTACACTACAGCGTCTGAATATTGAGACAGAACAGCTAAATAACACCTAGTAGGAAGGCAACTGATTAATGAAATTACTCCAGTAATACCTGAGAATAACAAGCATGTTCAAAGAGAAGACATCAAACTATCCTCCTCTTCTGTTTTGCAACTGATATTATTAAAAAAAAATAAAATCAGTATTATTTTGATGCTAATGTTTTCTGTGTAGCCTACATCTGCTTATGACAATCAATGTGAAATCAGCTTTCTGTTTTTACAGAAAAAAAAAAAAATGAATTGGAGAAAAAAAATTAGTCATGACATAGAACTGAAGTCAGGAAACGGAGATTTTACTGGCCACCATTTTTTTTACCAGTTTGAGTAATTTTCTTAATTTCTCAATAGCTTGTGTTCTTGTGAAATAAAATGTCTTTTTAAAGAGTCTTAACCTTTGTTTACAAGGAACTGCATTATTAGAGTAATGGTCATCACAGAGAGGCTTTTCAGCAAACAAAGCTTTACTGGAGATCGGGGCTTTATCCAACAAAGGATGATTTAACGAGCAGAATTCAAGCAGAATGATGGAGAAACTAAGACAACCAGGGAAGGATGAAACACAGGAAGCAATGCATGACTCATTTCCACAGGGATTCTACCTGCCTCAGGATAGCAAAGGAAAGAGAAGGAGAGGTAAAAAGGGGAAAGAATAAGAAGTGGCTGTGAGCAGGCTAAAGGGAAGAGAAAAGGACAAGAAGGTCAACAGCAACGTAATTATCTGTCTTGGGATAGACTGTCAACTAAAGTGATAATACTCAGCTTTCTGAAAATCATAAGCTACCTTAATTCATTAAGCATCTACTAAGATGCTTTGCAGATGCTAAATAACCTCCTCTGGCTGCTCTGGTTTCAATTACAATGTAAATGCTACAAGCTGCGTGAGATGGTGCATGGCCTCCTTTGTCCTGCATGTAGAGAGGTGATTGAATTACTGTTCTCTACAGCTTTTGAGGGTTACATCCCCAAATCTGAGATGCTGCCTTGCCTTGGTTCTGAACCTACTATCACTGTAAGCTTTACTCAACCCTGGCCAAGCACTGTTGTGCAAGTTGTGTCTAATTTGTACTCCCAGGATACAGCAGTGAACTGTAGCTTAAGCAAGCTAAAAGCCAAAACAGTGCCAAGTTGTCACACGCCTTCAGTCTCATTTCATTATAACTATTAAAATCTTACACAGTAGAAAGCCTCTGCATACACCTAGCTTGTCCTCTGTATGTGTAATGTTTTATTGTCTTATTATTCAAAATATAAAAGCAAATTAACCCCAGGCACATATCTTGCCAACAAATGGACACTGCAACATAACATAATTGCGACATAAGCTTTCCATATTAAAGCTTCCTTCAGCTCAGAAGTCTTCAGCAATATACTGGCTTTAAATTTGCAAAGTCAGGTCATCAGTGTTCCCCTCCCATCCACTTTTTGGTATAGCTACTTGATGCGGTAGTTTTGTGTGTTGAAGGGGAAGCAATCAGCTTATTCCAAGTGATTTCTGAGTGAGTGCTAAGGATGAACTGATGTGGTGAAACATTTAAAGCAGACTCTAAACTTGATAATAAGCAAATTTACCATAGAGCTGATAAAATAATGGACAAAAATGTATGAAAACATTACAAATGTCTATGTGGTGGCTTGAATCCTCCCTGCCTGAGTCTCTTGGAGTTTGCATATTCACAGATATTCATATCCTCTCCACGTGATTCAGTCAAGTGTATATTTTGGGTTTCCATATACTCAGCCATTAGCAGGGGTATCTGTGACAGACTTTGTACTTTCACTTTAGTAGCGACCCTTTATTAGGCATTTTGAAGCGGGTACACAAAATGCCAGACATTGCAGCATGCATAATCCATGGACTGCTAGTTCTTTACTAGTAACATTCAGCAAACATTTTCAGATCTGGTGTAATCGCAGGTAACAACACTGTTTCCAGAATATAAACTCAAGAAAAATTCACAGAGAATTTAGGGAATATTTGGTATTTTCATGAAGCAGAAAGATTTTTTTTAGATTAATACTTGGGCTCCTATTGATGATATATGACACCTCTTTAGCAGCTACAGAAAACCCAGCACTGAATAGTCCACATTAAAAGAAATAGCCACTTGCTTTTAGAATTTTTGTTTGGATATACTTTAGACAAAAATCTAAACCCCAAAACCTTTTGGATGTTCGTGTTCTCAGCATTCTGATGAAAGATATTTTTGGTGAAACAACAGAATACTTTTTACAAACAAGTAATTAAAACCCAATTACCAAAAAGTAACTACAAGATGTTTTCAGCTATCTCTATTCACAAGTCTGACCCCAAAATAGCTCTGAAAATGTTGACCAGAGTATGTTTTCATCTGTCTTCAATTATGCAAGTCAGCCACTGAAGACAAAAAGAGTCAACACTCTGTAACCAGCTTTCTGCATTCCATTACAGTACTCTGAACTTCTAAAATAAAAAAAAAGTTGTGAGTCATACCCAAAATCATGAGATGGGCTTAAAATTACAAGATTTCAAAAAATAGATTTGGGGAACTTTAATTCATATGTTCAAGAGGGTTTTTTTCTAGGCTACCACAAAAATAGAAACATATTTTTTGAGTATAAGGTCAGATTCTTGTAAGAACACATCTAGACATCTGGGAATTTTAAGGAACCAGATATCAAAAGGTTTACGCTAAAATCACAAGAGTCTGTAGTACTATCAAGAGCCCTGCGGTTCCCCAGTATCGGGGCCAGTTCTCTTTAATATCTTTATCAATGACCTGGACGAGGGATCAAGTGCACCCTCATTAAGTTTGCAGATGACACCAAGTTGGGTGGGACTGTGGATCTGCTTGAGGGTAGGATGGCCCTACAGAGGGATCTGGACAGGCTGGATCGATGGGCCGAGGCCAATGGTATGAGGTTCAACAAGGACAAGTGCCGGGTCCTGCACTTTTGTCACAACCCCAACTACAGCCTTGGGGAAGAGTGGCTGGAAAACCGCTTGGTGGAGAACGACCTGGGGGTATTGATCAACGTCTGGCTGAATATGAGCCAGCAGTGTGCCCAGGTGGCCAAGAAGGCCAATCACATCCTGGCTTGTACCAGGAATAGTGTGGCCAGCAGGACCAGGGAAGTGATCATCCCCCTGTACTCAGCACTGTGAGGCTCCACCTCGAACACTGTGTTCAGTTTTGGGCTCTTCATTACAAGAAAGACATTGGGGTGCTGAAGTGTGTCAAGCGAAGGGCAACAAAGCTGGTGAGGAGTCTAGAGAGCAAGTTTTATGAGGTGCAGCTCAGGGAACTAGGGTTGTTTAGCCTGGAGAAAAGCAGGCTGAGGGGAGACCTTCTTGCTCTCTACAACTACCTGAAAGGAGGTTGTAGTGAGGTGGTGTTGGTCTCTTCTCCCAAGTAACAAGTGACAGGACAAGAGAAAATGGCCTCAAGTTGCACCAGGGAAGGTTTAGACTGGCTATTAGGAAAAATCTCTTCACAGAAAGCGTTATCAATCATTGGAACAGGCTGCCAAGGGAAGTGGTGCAATCACCAGCCCTGGAGGTATTTAAAAGATGCGTAGATGTGGTGCTGAGGTACATGGTTTAGCGGTGGTTTTGATAGTGTTAGGTTGATGGTTGGACGCAATGATCTTAAAGGTCCCTTCCAACTAGAATGATTCTACGATTCTAAATTCTGCCCAGCTGACCTATGATGCCCAGCTTCTGCCATAACACTAGAATTTATAGTTTGAAGAAGTTTGGCATCGTGGTCCAGAGCAAGGTGCTATTGTGAAAGAAAACCAATAAATCACCTGTAAAGAAAATGTGAGGCACACAGGAAAACATACGATTGCCAGGATGAATGCTGAGATTCCCTGCATTGATGGAGAAGTGATACACAGTGCTAAAAACTCAGTGCAAATGTCAAAGAACCAGACACTTCCCTTCTTCTTTCTGTATTTAAAAGGACAAAGGAAAACACTCAGCTTTAGTGCAGGGATGGCATAAGGGAAAGCCCAAATTAAATAACTGTTTTTTGGAAGATTACTTATATTGTTCTTCAAATAACAGTGTCTCAGTCTGTAGGACATCTGCTTTCTTTCTCTGTCTGCTCAGACTGACTTCTGGGATAATAGGAAGATATCACAAACACTCAATTCACTTGTTTGCAGCAAAGGGCCTTTAAAGAAAACAGCTTTTGGCTATCTTTTTTTCCCCAACTTGGATTTGAACGTCTAGCTTTCTAATCCAGAAAGCAGATGTTTTAACAGTGCCTGGGAAATGATTTTTAGCATGTTTTATATGATCTAAACATAATCCAACCAATAGAAACAACTATTCAATGTTTAACCTTTTCTTTGAGATTCTTTTCTCTAGTAGATTTAGTGTTTAACATGGAACAGCTGGAGACTGTAACATTTTTGGCACAAAAAGACAAAAATGGAAAGTTTTTTCCAGTACAAAATTGTTTGCACTCTTTGTCCTGACAGTGCCACCTGATTCCCTCTGGAAGGATTAAATTTCTCTACATCCATCATATCCAAATAGTGCAGTGTCAAGAGACCGGCAATACCCTTAGTTTGCCCATCCATGACTGACATTCAGTACATTTTTGCCTGAGTAGACCAGGAGGCTGACGTAAAGGTAAATTCCAGACTAACATCTTAAGACACAAGCCCTTTTGTGTACTGACTTTTGCTCTCACTTCTAGACTCTCCATAACCTCATTTGGCATGTAAAGCGGTTTCAAGCAGGAGCTTGCACATTGTCACTTTGTAAAAAAAACCCTGCCCCATAACCTACATGCATTCAGCTCTTAATAGTATTAATAATAAAAAAAAGTCCAGCAAAAATGCCGGGCATAATAATAAACATGTCAGGATCCAGAAGTGCATCTCGCAATACTGGATTATATTACAGCTGATGTCAAAGCTAAGACATTGTTAATGTAGTAAAAGTACACTGTAATTTATCAGACCATGTCTGCCTTGCTGATCCTAGTATGTTATTTAATCATTCTGAATTACAAAATAAGGCATGAATTTTAACTGGTATTTAATCTAAGTTAGTTAACCAGTGGGAAATAAATTGAAGAGTCTGGGAGTATTTAGAAAGTATCACCAAGCCTCCTGGCTCAACCGTAGTTCTCAAGAGTCTGTTAAAATAAAAAAGTGTAAAGTTTTTTGATTGCCAATGCTTATGACAGTCTGTTTCCATGAGGATGTTTTCTGTTTTCATGCTATCCATTAAAAAGATTCTACTTTTATTTTGGTGAATGCAAGTAAAAAAAAAAAAAAAAAAGTACAGTGATACTACTTATTTGTTAACTCTGGAAATCGCCCATAGGATTTCAGAGGAATGTGGACAATTCAGGGTATGTCTCTCTGGGTGCTCAAAAACAGAAGGCAATGAGAGTTTGCGGCCCTGTTTCAGAAGAGAAACGACAGCTTTCAGATTCATAGCTGCCATGCTGTTCTAAAACAAGAATCTGTACTTGCCAAGCAAAGCTACCAAATATTGTTGTTATTTTTCTATAGTGTTCAAGGTTTAGTTCTTGTTATGTGTGCTCTAACGTCCTCTTTTAAATTGTAGATAAACTGCAGTTCATTAAAAGTGTACGGTTTCAATAAAATTTCAATGTGCAGGTACTTTGAGAATTGCACAAGTGTCTTAACCCTTCTAAAAAAGTGTTTCTTTGAATCTTAGTCACACTCATTTTGCAGCTAAGCTCAGGATCCCAAATGGACCACACCAGGTCTGGAAGTGGGATGCAGCCTCACAATTCATATATGCAGTTTTGAAAAATAGGTTGAAAGACACTCCTTGAAACTGTGCTGAGCATGTACTCACATGTAGAAGCACAGAAATTACTTGTGAAATTGTAGCTTTTATTGCCCAGCCCATTTTGGTTGGCCCCTTTATTCAGGTACTCTTCAAACTTTTATCCTCATAAGCAGTCTCAAGCGTTTTTCTGTAGCTATAAGGCAGGCAGCATCTTCCAGAAAACAAACACGTAAAGCAACTTTCTAATGTTTAAAAAATATTTTAAAGTAAAATATAAGCATTCTTAGACATATTTGGCTTTATCCTATATGTAACAATATATACTTATTTTCAAGGTAAGGAATGGACTTTTTATTTGTGGTGAAACGCTGGCACAAGTTGCTCAGAGAGGTGGTAGATGCCCCATTCCTGGAAACATTCAAGGTCAGGTTGGACGGGGCTCTGAGCAACCTGATCATGTTGAAGATGTCCTTGCTCATTGCAGAGGGGGTTGGACTAGATGACCTTTAAAGGTCCATTCCAGCCCAAACTATTCTATGATCCTGATTCTATTTTGTGCATAGTATAATACCTTTTTCTCACATTTTAGGATCTATATTTTTAATTCAAATGTTTCTTCTCTCTCTGGAGGCTCAGGATACCTTCAGCACAGATGTAATATGGAGTTTCCCTAATGTTCCATTTCTTAGAAGCATCTACGGCATGATTAGCTTCTTGCTCAACCAATGGTATCCTAATGAATAAAGCAGACACAGCTCATGGGTAGAAAGGCAGAAGGAACTTGCCACAGCGCTTTGAAGTTTTCAAGTGTTTTTTCCTTACTGATGCAGCTGAACAGCTGCAGTTTTCTCAGAGATTGTGCAAATGAAATAATTTATTTTTATTGCACATTCCAGCATAATACACCATGGAATAGATCTAACCCCTAAAGAACAGGCTTTGGGCTAAGGTACTTGCCATGTTGAAAGGGAAAACAAATTGTGATGATGATTGCACTTGATTTGTTGAAATATTTCATCCTTAGCACTGTGTGAGACAACACAAGCAGAATAGCTCCACTGTTTCCTAAAGATTCACCATGTATGTGATCATCCATTAACTGGAAAAAAGCCCAGCCCAGATTTGTAGTCAATGTATTTTTTTCAAATTAAAAACTAAACGTGGTTACTAGCTAGAATAATAAGAGGCATACGGTCCACCCCTAATGGCCAGTATCACCTCCCTACCAAGAGGCAAAAAACCCCCTATGTATGATTGGTATGGATGTACAGAACTTGATCTATGAGCTTTTGGTATAGATGTACAGAACTTGAAGGAGTATTTCAAACTATCCCACAGAGAGGTACCTAAAGTTTCCATTAAAATATGTTGTTTGCTAATCAGCTGTACTGCATGCATGCATGGGACTGTTAATAATGAAGCCCAGGATGACTTCAGCGAAAGGCTGTGAGCTAGATGTTTAACTGAGTCAGCGCCAATCAGTGACTTTCAGACACCAGCTAATTTCAGTGGGGTAACATCAAGCCATGCATAAATTAATTATTTTCCTTCCACAACCTAAAGGTAACATCAGCCACAACTTCAAAAGGGGAACTGGCCTTTTGGATTCATTGTAAGAAAATAGCAGGCTGGTAAGGGGTTCTACCTCATTTATACACAATTTTAATTCATCTTTTGCTGCTCTGTCCTCCCTCTCTTTTCTTATCAAGATGTTCAAACAGCAAATAACAAGCAGCACACATTAGATATTCCTGAAAGACAAATATTACAAAGTAAAAGTAATTTAATATGTGTAACTTTGTTAGTAGGGATTAATTGGTGGAGATTGCATAGGCTAGCATCTTCAGCCTAAAAAAAAGAGAGGTCTGAGTGGGATATTGAGGAAATCATAGGTGCTGTGGAAAAAGTAAACCAAGAACGGCTGTTCATTACTTCCGAAAATACCAGATGTGTGAACATAGCAGGTAGCAGATATAAAACAAATCCCGTACACACTTCTTTACTTTAAAGATGTGGACTCCTCTGCCACAGTATGTGGTACACCCCAAAAGAATACAAACTCTTTTGAAAACGAATTGGATGACCATAATGGGCCAATGCAATGCAACTGCTGATGACAGAGGCTGGCAGGACTGATTCAGAAGAGCATCTTCCTGCACATGCTCTGCTCCTGACCTGCTCCACCGAGCATTGTAGGGCTAGACATCTCCAATATCTAGCATCATGATCTCTGCCAGAATTGCTCAGCAACCTGTGAGATTACCACACAGCTAATGTAGTAAGTGCCACTGAGCTCTCTGAATCCAGTCCTGATAGTTTGGTTTAGCCTGAAGAGATTATGATAAATGGATATAACCTGGAGACACGCTCACTCTGATTTATTAAATTGTGCTTAGCAGTGGTGGGGAGGAAACTTTGCATTCCACTGTCTGACTCCTGACACAATTTAGAGCAACCTTTTATGATATTATCTAAATGGAGAAAGATTTCCCATGAGTAAGCTTTGATTATGAAATGCCAGTGCAGAATTTTGACTGGTGCTTCCCTGTGCATGTGTTGGTGTTCAGGCTGGAGGCTGTCTACGTGGAGCAGGAGGCTGGCAGTAGGGAGGAGGAGTAAGGGCTCATTGCAGTAGTTGCATAAAAACAGAGGAGCTCATTAAATAATGCTCCAGAGAAGAGACAGCCTACTTCATCCTGGAAGCTCTTACAGAAGTTAGACGGCCAAGAGCACAGTTATTCAGTAGTTAGTCTTCAGAGCACCGTCATGGTTAAAAGGCCTGGCAATATTTGCATATGTAGCCTTTTAAAATGTATTTGTTAATTCTTTCTGTTTTTTTCCACAGAGCCTCAGTATGGCCGTTCTCAGACATTATTTGGGAAAAATCATAAAAGTTAATGAAAGGAGGATGAAAGAGCACTAAACTATGCTGCAGTAAAAATACAAAAATAAAGCAGCGTTGAAGGAACTAATTCAGGATAATCAAAATACAAGGATTTCACATTAAAAATTACTCAATGTCTGAACAGACCATAAAACTCAGATTATCCTTGTGGGCTGTTCGAAGGATGGGTCACCTGTGCAAAACATTCTGTGATCTGATTGGGGTGCCATGGCTAATCCATGGCCTGCTAAAAATATTTCTGGTTCTTTCTTTCATAAAGGAATTAGACACAGGAAAAGAGCAGAGAAAGCTGTAAAATATAATCAGAAGTTAGTGTGCAACCCTTAGGACATTATGATCAAAGTACAGCAATACTTGCATATGCCATTTCCCTGAGGCCCAGTGACTATATAATAATCCCTACCATTTTTACCAGGCAATAACTCACTGTTAACTGAACACTAAACCTGCAGTGATAATAGGCTGGACTAGAGAACGTTGGTCTGTTGAAGGTATGAATCTGCTCCGAGTACTGACTGCTCCACAACATGGACAGCAAAACCAATTCCCTGCCACTGGCTTCCACAACACAGCTGCTGTCAGGGCCCTGGGAGAGCTGGACACAAGTCCTCCTGAAGTCAGTCATGAAAGTACCTCAAGTGCTATGCTGGTCAGGATTATTGAGATTTCCTCTCATCCAGTCTTTGGTCTTCGCTGTAGGGGAGCATGCCATACCAAGAAGTGATTTCCTGAAATATGATTAAGGGGGAAGTAAATGGACAGGTGGCAAATGAAAGTGCCTCTTGTTTGGAGAGACGTCCAGGGAAAGGATGTCATGCTTCTAATTTAGGGATTGATGACTTCTAAAAGTGAGGCACATGCTCCCAGTTGAGTGTTGCATAAGTCAGAATTCAGCATATAAAGTCCCACTGGTCAACAGAAAATGGTGGATGTCTTCAAAGAGAGGTTCAAGACTCCCAGAGGCTGAGCAGGTGGACAGCAGACTACTTCATGGGAAGTGCTGATAGCAAATGGGTGCTTAAACACATGCGTACCTCTTAGATGTCCTACTTAAATACGAACATTATTCACATAGTCTAAAAGCACAGAGTCCATGCTTTGAGCCAACAAGAAGGTGCACGCTCCTGTCTCCCAGCTCCTGGGCAAACTCTTTAACCACCAAGTTAATGTGAAAAAGACCCAGCTTCAACCGTGGAAATATTTCTGAGCAAGAATGACCAGAGATGTTCTCCTCTGAAGCTGATTGTCAGACAGTACCATGTGCTCCAAGCTGAGGTCTGCCTGGGCACATATGGGATGCAATGCTGCTCTAGTTTGTCACTTTTTTAAATGTGAGCAAGGTGATGTGCACTAAGGTCTAAATTTAGGCATATGAGGAAAACATGTCCAGCACAGGAAGGTAGGTGATGCTTGCAGAGAAAGAGGCCTAGCACACAGATGGGACTGCTGTGCCTAATTTTGCAAAGGTCTTAGCCCAGGCACTGAAACAAATATTGTAGGTGCTAGAGGGCACGTAGAGGAGATAGCCCAAGGGCCTCCCAAACAGGTTGCTCTCAGGCTTCCCAAGAGCCAAGTGCTTCAAAATGTCAGATGGTTGTTATATGTTCACACACAGGCAGAAAGAAGACCCCCACTCTGGAAAGCAGTGACAGTGTTCTCTTCTTTCCAGGGGTGTGTGGACCAGGCCTTGAAGAAGAAATAGTTGTAATTTGTCCAAACAACAACATTGTAAACATTCTTTTTGCCAAAAGTAACATTTGGCTATGAGTATAACAAGCTCGTAAATTAAACTTCCCCTGGCAATGCAAAATTATGAGTTACTTACACCTCTAGTTGATCTGACTTCCCACTGAATATGTCAAACACTAGTTAAGTACAAAGGGAGGCCCCAGTCTGGCAAACACTTATGCAAGGAAAACTCCCTTCATTTTAGTGCTGCAAAAATTTGGTGGGAGTGGGAAGCAAGGTAAGGGAAATGTGGGCAGTCTTCACAGGACAGGGCCCTTACATACTAGTCAAGGTATTCCGTTTGCAATGGACTTATCTCAGTGTCTTTCTTTTAAGTTTTAAGAAAAATGGTTTTTGCTTTCAGCTTCATTAATGAGACTTCACTTGAGTGAATGTTTTTTGAGCATACCTAACTTCTGGCTCTTGGCCAGCCCTAAAAGCAGTTGCGGTTTCTTCACAGAAATACAGATCTTCACAAAAAATAAAACTTTTCAGCTTGTAATTCCCCAGTGTTCGCCTCTCCAGCCAAATCACCCTTGGAAACATATTTTAAACCATTTGAGCAGGGAAAAATATTTGGAACTTTGCCTGTTTTGCTAAGGCTCAGCATCAAATTACACAGACAGAGCTTCTGTTTTTTTTAAAAATATTTTATGTCTATACTATTTTAAAGTACATGGAAAGTAGTATTTTTTTAAATAAAATAAAGCTTACTGGCGCCAGTATTACATCAGTGACTGTAACCATTGTGTGCGTTGTATCCTTGGTAAGGATTTCTCAATCTTAATGCATCTGACTCAAGACACCAGGCTAGATGCAGTAGGAGATGTGAACGCAATTAAGTCCTTCCCTGAGTTCTTTAGGAAAACAACAGCACTATTACTATTTGATTTATGCTTCTCAGGTGATGTATGCCACATCCTTCATCTTTTAATGGAGACTATGACTGAAAACTGGGATCTAAGCCCAGTTTCATGTTAGAACATTTTTTTTTCATTAGCAAGTAAGAGCCAGAAACTTGCAACACTTACTAAGACGAATAATCATCAGTTTGGTCTGCAGCTTAGTGAGCATAGATGGAGACAAAGGGGCCAAGTCCCTAACTGGTACAAAATGGCAAAGCTCCAGGACTTAAAGGGGCTTTGGGGGAGCTCAGTCAACTTATGCTTGCTGAGGATCTGGCCCAAGATGTCTGCCTATGTGTATGTAAGCTATGTGAGTATGTGTGACAATTGTGTGACATATAGTACTGCAGGGCATTTGATAAAGAAATAATGAAGCAATTTATCATACAAATATGATTGCGTCACCTGCCAAAAATAAAACTGCTTCAAACAGCACCATTTATATTTTAAAGCCAACCTGCCACGGAAGTATTTCCGCCTTGCCCCCACCAAAGAAGTGGAATTTCCTCAGAAATTATACCTCCATGCAGTCCAGGACAGGCCAGATTAATTCTGAAAATTATGGAATTGTTCTGGTTTTAAAGCCATATGTGTATATTGTCCTAGTCAATGAAACAGGAAGAACATTAGTAGCTTCCCAGCAGACCAACTCACTGAAATGCAGGGAGTCTGAGACGTTGGGCTTTAAACCAGTGAATTTTTATTCATGGAAGTGATCTTTAATTATTTTAGATATGTTCTAAAAGTACTAGTTTTAATTTTTCTCTTCCTCGTGACAGTCAAGGCACTTTGCTTAACAGGCCAAGAGACACAAGGAACAGTCTCCCAAAAATATTTTTCAAAGTTCCAAAGTATTTTAGAAGAGTTTTTATATAACATACATGGCAGGAATAGCAAATCCCAAACCTATGCTAATGAAACTGAGCTGCCACAGACTGTACATGTCTCCTACATTCTTAAACACCTATGTCAAAAGATTGTTCAGCCTGGAAAGTCAGGCTCTCAAGAATTAGAAACGGGAAGCTGCAAGATTTCCCAATCTTAAAGTCATTTGTCCAAACCGTATTATATATAAGTTACCACACAGCCACACAAACCTCCCTCTGACCCATCCAAGCAGTGCTTCATTCAGTAAGCAGATGGCTATTCTTTATTTCTTCTTAGTCTTCCCACATGGGCCTCCAATTTATTTGACACGACGTACTTAAGCTCTGCATCACATACACAAGTATCGGCTCCCTCCTGGCTGCTTGTAGGGATGTTCTCACCTCTCACCGTGCCTTTGCTAGACCAGTTGCAGGTTCAATGCTCTCTGTTCCCACCCTACAGCCTGGGAGTGTGAAGTACCAAAAAAGGAACGCCAGACCTGTCAAAACCAAGTTGCTGGCATTTGATTTTTTGGCATACCTGGGGCTTGACTGCATACTGCACATACGGAGCATCTGCAATCAGCCTCACTCGCTTCTGTAAGCTCTAAGCCATTCTGCACACCTGTCTGCAGAAGTGTTCCCTGGATGGGCAGGAAAATATCTAGCTAATGGTTGTACAAGAAAAAACTGACTCAAATGGTGGTGTGGCAGGAGATGTAGAGACACAATCCAGTTGCTGAAGAAGCCATCATCTGCCTTAATCAGGAGACTAGCCTTTTTTTTTACTGCAATTCCCTACCCAAAGGACCCAAAGAAAGACCCAAAAGAACAAACTGAGAAAAAAGAAAATTGTATCCAGTGCCTGCTTGTCTGCTGTGGGCCATGATCAGCAGAGAAGGACTCCATAGCAAAAGTGTCTGCTTAATTCTGAAGTTTCTGCTGAATTATTTAAAAAGAAAACAAAACAAAAAAAATCCCAAACATGACCAAGTATATATGGAGTGTTTTCCCCACCCAACACAAGTAAGCAAAGGGCACATTCTGGCACAAGGGCAACATGTCCTCTTCTTTATTTGCCACGAAATTCAAAGTCTTGCTTCAAATTGTAGGATTGAAGAGTCAACTGAAAAAGAATTAATTTAAACATTAATAGCTTACTTTATTTCCTCTAAAGCCCCTCTAAATTCAACCTGAAGTAGATACCCAGAATGGAAAACTTTCAGACTGCACAGTTAAAACAATTTGGCAAACTTAGCAGCAATCGTTACAAGGGGCCTTAAATGGGAAACACACAGAAACTGTAGGTGTAGTTAACACATCTGCTTATGAAACGGGGAACAGAAGATAGATGCTAAGTAGAACATCAGATTCCAGCTTTGCCGAGAGTGTGATCTGTATCTATTTAATCGGAGCTTATTATCACTGCTTTCCTGCATTCTTTTCACATCCCACACTGACACTTTGCTGCAGACCAAGTGGAGAGAAAACAATACAACACAACACTTTCTTGAGGAAATTTTCTTATCTGTATAAATGATAACAAAAGAGAAAAGAGGAACTGTGAAAGAAAAGGAGCAAGGGCTACAAATGAAGACACTGACATGGCATGTATGGTACATTTATTCTTTAATGAGCGTGTTGTTCACAAAGAAATACAATGTGGACGTGAGAGTGGCACAGGTTGTGCAAGCTGAAAGAGAGTATGGAGGGCATGGTAGATGGAGTGATTGGAGAGGAATGAAAAGGAAGGGGGCTGAGGAGCTCTGAAGCCAGGGGCTGGGGAAGTGAAGACTGACGAGTTGGACAGAATATAGTTACCAAACTAGAACACCACAACTAACCCTACTCCTCTCTCTCCTTCCCTCCTCCCTCTCTCTCTCATCTCATCTCTGAGAGAGAGAACAAGCAGTTTTATTGCATTCATTAATTTGTTTTCAGGAGTCACAAATTATGCTGTGATTTTTTATCTGCCAAGTCTGTGCATGGATCTGGAATGCTACAGTCAAGACCCACTTTATCAGAACTTAAGTCAGCAGCACCCAGGGATTTCAGATAGCATGAGCTCTTCTTCTTTTACATCACTTCTTTGTTCAGAAGGACAGATGGGAGGGTTCAGCATTTGTCCACCACTTTGTTTCTTCACTGCCAAGCTGAAGAACCCAGCGAGGAATCCTTTGTGCAAATTCCTCCACACCCCATCTGCTTCAAGGCAGAGAGAAACTTCGTCCTTCAAGGTTAATTTGCTGCATAAACTGTGTTTGATAAATCAAGTATTTCTTTTTCACCAGCTCTTCTCAAACCCAAGTTCAAGACATGCCCAGGAAAAACTGCCACGGTCTGTAAAAAACCTCTCCAATCCCATTCTTTTTGGCCAGAATGCTAACAGCCAACTCATAGCCCATGTTTTTGAAGTAAGCCTTTCTCCCTGCCACATACTCTCTGGTTTTGCCTAGTCTAGGATTGAAACACAGAAATAACAAAGCTTTCATCACCCTCTAGTGATTTTCTCCAAGGTGAGAATGACTTTTCTTTCCTGATTTCCTCCCACTGCTCCTGGTCCAATTCTGAGTGCTGCCCAAAATACCTTAGTCTTTCTATAGACATGCACAGGTGCACACAGAGCCTGGAAGTCCTGGAAGTAGAATTCCACTAACCCATGTTCCTTGGGAACTGCACAAACTGCAGTGCCCCTGAAGAGGAGCTCGCTTGACGATGTTTCAAGTCCTTGACGATGAGGTTCTCTCCCTTCCCTTACACACACATCGCTGCTTCGTGAAGCTACACAGTCTCTGCTTTGCTGAGGCCACAGTGCATGGATATGTGGTACCTCTGGGTCTTGTCTAGGTCACATTTAGCAGCTGTTTTGGTCACCCTAACTACTCCATACTAGATGGTAAGGTATTTATTTAACTGCAGGCACACGGCAACTATCTCTTCTTCTGCCTTTGTACTCAGGCCTCAGCAATAAGATTGTGTATTTGATACCTCTATGTCCTGCTATGGGCTGCCACATTATCTGGGGTCTTGCCTAGCCAGTTATTATGGACAATGTAGAAGACAGACAACAACTGATCATGTGGGACAGGGTTGAAACTCACAAATCCCCCCCATTCTATAACATCCTACAACACATGCCTTTTCAGATGCCATTGTGTCCAGCCAACACAGACAAAATGCTTCAGTCCATGATGATAGCAACTGTACCTATGTGGTGGCTACCATACACCTTTGGTTGTGCAAGCCAGCTCCTGTGCCAACTACCAAGCCACTGTGCACAGTCCACCCTGGTGAGCACAGGGGCAGCTCTCCTGTGACCATACAGAAACATATGGCTGCTTCCATTTGCAAATCCAACACCTCACTGCCAGTCAGAGAAGAACCAAACTGATGTGGGAAGATGGGCTGTGAGGCCATTGCTGTGAAGTGTTCATTACCACTCGGTCGCTATCTTGTCTCATACCCTATCTCATATGGCTTACCAATGCTTGGAAGGTTACTGAAAGCCAAGACCAGGTTATACCTGCGACTCTCTGCATTGGATGTTATTCAAGGACTTCATATTCTTTGCTCCTTCACCTTCTATCTGTCCTTTGTACTCTTTATAAAGACAAAAATGTCCTTTCCCATGGTGCTCCACAGGCTATTTGATGACTGTCAGAGTCTGTTAATTATGTTCATGGCAATATTTCAATTCAAGGATTTCCTGATCCTTCGGTTCTCCTCAGATGGCAAGCAGAAGCAGTTCCTCTTTATGTCTGAGGGCAGGTGTAGAAAACACAGTTCAGCAATATAGTGCACAGATGTGAATGGACCAAACCCGAGCAGAGCTAGCACTTAGGTAGATGATACCTCATCACCATGAAAAGAACTGTAGATTCTGCTGCATCCTGGTAAGGATGAAAAATGGAGGACTGCCAAAAGAGCACTCAGAGCAGATGGACAAACACAGGCATCTGCACACTGACTTAATACTCGGTAAACCAACTGCACTTTCAAAATAGCAATACAGAACACGCATTATCTCACCAGCTAATTCATGCTAAAATATTGTCATGTAAATGGTGGTCATTTCAAATGAACCGTCCATCCCCTTCCACTACCTTGTATGCAAGTCTTTAGCATATGTTTTTCCAAACAGTCATCGGCAGTTCTATATACCATGCCTTAGTACTTTTAAAAAGGACAGAAAATTGTTTTGGAAAAGGACCAAACATTAACTGTTAAAACTCAAACAAAGGAGTATGAGTCAGGAAACTAATCTTTTTTTATATATCTGAAAAGAGAAATGAAATTTGGTTTGGAAAACATTTTTATTAAAAACTGTAGCTGTCTGTACTCTGAAACACCCTGGAGGTCTAAAGATGATATCAGTATATAAATATTCAGGGCTTCCTGAATATTTCTTTTCAGAAAAGACTTTTTTCCCCCCCTTACAATTTCTTTGACCTTTAGAAAACAGTCACTATTTGTAGCTTGATTTTTTCAAGATGTTCTCCGGTACATAAAGATGGCAGGGAATTCAATTTAGAAGTCAGCTCATGAAACACCATATAATAGTCAGAAGATAGCATCGCTTTAGGCGATATTTTATTAAGTGAACAGCCATTCAAAGCATTTTGGAGCATATTATATCCTATTCAAAGGCGTTAACTTCCTTCAATGCTACAGCAAAAGTATTTTACAAGAGAGATAATATTTGAACTGTCCACAGGCATATGGATAAAATGCACAGTACTCAGCTGTCACAGAGATGAGTTGTCTTCTTGCTTTACAGAGGACTGTCAAAAGGACTGATGCATAAAAAGGTCTTCCTGTTGGGTTGTTTTGGTTTTTTTTCCCTTTAAAGGGAACAAGACTTTCATGAGCTCCCATAGAACAGCTGCAAAAATACCTTCAGTCTGTCATCTGGAATTCCTGAAGGTGACTTGTGGATTTGTGGCTAATGAAACATTGCAAAATAGCACTCACCATGTTGTAAAATACTCTTAATGGTTTATTAGCCTCTTACAGGACAAAAAACGAAAGGTGTCCCAAGCATGTTATTCTGTTATAATTATATAAAGCACAAAGTTAGAAAGAAACTATGTCAGAACAGAACCAAACATAGGGAGGTTTCTCTGTGACCTCAAAAGTGGATTACGGATGATTTGTGGCATTACAAAGTGATCAGTAGAGACCTGGTGTCCAATTAAGTATTCTCACTGATGAAAATCAGTATGCTTTCTCATGATTTACAACAAAGCAAGATTAAAATTTTGTCACCAAAAACTTTTTCCACTTGACCTTATCCAGCACAAGAATTTGTTCCAGAAACAGGACTAGCTCGTTCCACAGAGAAGCCATCTGATAAGAGCAGCAGTGGGTAATAGATTACTTAGGGTTGAGAGCAAGGAGAGGACACTGAAAGAACTGTTCTTTCCAAGGTTCAGAAAACACAGTATGCATTATATATCATACAGTCTTTTTGATATTTCTGTTTTTCTACCTTTACAAGACAAGATTTGGTAAAGTACAGGAAATTACCTTGTTTCTAAACGAATGACCTTGTATGCTACCTCTTAGCTGAATAAAGAGGGAAGCTGTTTCCTCCTCAACAACTCTATTTTTGTCAAATACACATCAGTTTTAACAATTTTCATTTACTGAATTCAGCTCTGTTTAATATGTTCTGATGAAAAATTCTATGACAGTGCTTCACATGGGGAGAACAACCAAGAAAGCTCGCAGGGACATGATGAATGGCTTTACATTCCTGAGGAAATATTGACCCAAATTGCAGGACAGTGCTTGCTGATGCAATTGATAACCATGGTTCTAACAGCCACGACACAACTGCAATTGGATTTTTACCATGTTGCTAGTGCGGAGATAAGTTTCCCTCTTCTCACTGTTTCCAGGGCATGTTCCATGAACAAAGTCCATTTCCATCAGATTTCCTTAGGGACAAAGATCTGTTCCTTGCATAAAATCTTTTCCTGACATAGATGGATCGTATAGACAGACACTCCCCTTCAACCTCAAATATGCCCAGTTTTAAGTGTTTAAGTTGGAGTTCTGGGAAGAGGATTTTTGCTGGCTATTTGTACAGGGGTGATTTTCATTTACAACAACCACAAATACCCACTTCTTTCAAAAGAAACGTAACTTGTATTTTCCTGTGCCTTTTCAGGTGTGCAGTCTGAGTACATTAACTTATTTATAACATAGCTGTACTTATCAAATGGCAATTCTCCCATGCAGGGACATCCTGCAGATGTGAACATTACTGGGATTACACTGAATCAAAAAGGTCAAAAGTGGAGAAAAATGATGATGCTTTTCACCTGTGATCAGGACATTCTCCCTACAACATTGATATTTTCTGAAGAAAACCCCTGTTTCTCTTTTGCTGAGTTGTCAAATCAAAACAGGTAGAAGACAAGTATTTTATTCCTTGCTAAATGGTCCAGCACAGTAAATGTTAACGCCATAAGGATGACAGTTCAATATATATTTATCACTTATTCAAAAACAAGGGAGAAGATAGGAGAAAAGAGATTAGTCTTCTTCTCATCTCCCTGTTATCTCTACAGTTTTCTTTCCTTCCTATTTTCATCATTTTTCTTTATTTTTTAAGGAACAGATAGATGTCTTGCCACCTCTCGCCCAAATCTTCAAACTATTCTACTAATTCTAGTCCTCAGTTTCAAGGCTGGTTTGACTGAAAGGGAGAGTTTGCACCAGTCACACACTACTGTCTCAGGCTGGATAAACTCTGGCTGCCTAATTCTGAATCCCCTAGAACATCAAAGGTCTAACTCACACTTCAGGGTTAGCAGGGTCACATTCCACCTAAAGGAAGACTAATACTGCCTGAATCGTTCATGACAAGCTTCTTATTTGACAGTTTTCGACCCATTTTCTGTTCTCAAATGATGTGCAAGCAAACTTATATTTTGTCACATTCTTTAATAATTCACTAAACACGTTCTGTGAATTCATTTGAAGAATGGCTTGCTCTGAACTGTCTGCTCTGACCTGAGCTGTAAGCCTTGACAAGTAATTTTGTGAAGGGAAATTCAGTTAAGGAAGTTGGCAAAAGGCAACCGGAGAGGCCATATCAATAAGCATGGTCAAAAGGAGGACCTATTCCCTGCTGTTTTTTCCTGAATGTCAGCGAGGACTGGAAAAAAACCACAACACCACAATGAAGAAAGGGCTTGAGAGAGAAAAATGTAAGAGGAAAAAATGGAGGTATAGGAAAAACAAGTATAAAGATGTTATCACAAAGGGACAACCATTCCACAATGGCATAAAGAATGGTGAAAAAATGTAAAAGACACTGGTACTACCTACATGTATATATGATCCTTTGATCTCACCTTGAGGAAACTCAGTACCTTTCAGTAAGTGTCAGATTATCCGCATCAGAACACACTGCTAAGCTTTTCAGTCCAGCTGAGGAGAAATAACATGTTGGAAGTCATAAAGCCCAGCTAACCCAAAGCAAGCAATCAGCTAATGATCCCACTTTTCTGTCAAAAAAACAATGCCTAGAGCAGCTACAGAACTCAGGTTAAAAATGACTATGAAATAGACACATCTTTTGCAAACAGGGCATTATAAAAAGTTTTCAAGCAGGACTAGCTTTGCAATCCCAAAAGATATACCATGAGTGTATTGCAAAACCTCATCTCTATAGCATCTCTACAGCCTTTTCCCACTGGAATGAAACAAATATAACAAAAGCAAGTGTTCTGTGAACTTCCCTCAGACTGTTGCTGGAACAAATCCAACTTGGACCTTAAGAAAGAGGCAGGCAGAGAATAGGGAACTTTCTCTCTTTTACAGCTAAATTAAAGAAGCAAATGCCAAACGAGTGAAGGCAAGGACAGGGTATAAAATTGTAAGGCTATTTTTCTCCTATGACATGAACCTTAATTTAGGGAATATCCTTTCCACTATTTCTGAGACTCTGTATTACAGCTTGTAACCCATAAGCACAAGCAGGGTATGCAGAATAGGGTAAAGACTGTGAACATAGGAAGAAACAGGTGCTAAATAGATTTGTGGAGTGAATGTATAAAACCAGTGGAAGAACAGAACGAAACAAATGTAAATGCTGTTGACTGGATTTTACAAAACTGTTTGTGATGGCGTTATACTAAATCTTAACCCTAGTCTCCTTTAGCTCTACTTAAGTTCTGAATGCTAACACATCAGATAAAAGTGACTAGACAATGCTACACAAACAGCAGTTTCACCTGCAGCATAATGAACTGAATTTGGATCAGTATCATGAATAACTAATTATCTGATGATTACACTAATAATTAATCTTATGAATACCACAGGAATTAACGTTGACAGAAAATGACCTGGGTGGGAAAATGAAATATAGCTATGCACAATGGTATTTAAAGGTGCTAAAAATTTGCATCAGTTATAAGAGATGTTTCCAAACAAACAAATCTATTGAAAGAAAGTGACAGAACCCCCTTAACTTATCACTAAGGACACTTAAAAATAGGCCAAAATAAACCACTGGAAAATTTAACACAATGACTAATCTCACACTGACTCCATAATCTTGCAATAGGGATGGAGAATGTTCCAAAACCTCTTTTCCATCTCTAATGTCTAATATCTGTAAGCCTCTGGACATGTTTGGGCTATCCAGCCACGGATATTAGGTCTGGCTCCAGAAAGCAGCATGATGCCAGCGTACAACTCAGTTCCCAGAGTTTGGGAAATCTCCAAAGCACCACTGTTGCTAACCACTTTCCCAAAAGTGCCGACTTCAGTCTCATCTTTATAGTAAACCTAATCTGATCCATCCCTTTTAGGGAACGTTGAAAAGAGCAGTCACCTCAGGCAAGCAGAAAGATGACAGCATAGCTCACCTCCATGATGCACACAGAGAATGATTGCTGTTTATTAGGAAGAACAAAATACTCATTTGGGACATGTCTGGGAATGGCTGATGGCTTAGTGTATTTTGATGTATCAAAGACCTGAACACAATATTTCACCTGAAAAGAAAACCACAGTTATTATGCGGTGCTGTTATTGAGATCTCCCAGTTCAATATTTTAATGCTTACTATTGGCACAGTGACAAGTTTATGACTGACGGTGTTTCTCCATCATTTCTGAAGCCCTTAATTTTTGTTAGCTGCGGGAAGGAGAAACATTTTCAAAGCTATCCGTGACTGTGAGTGATTCCTTTTTGAATGTCAAACTAGAAAATCGGATTTTCAAAGGTTACGTGCTCAACATTTTCTAAAAATCAGGCTGTCTGGAAATGTCTCAGACTGTGCCCCTAATATGGAAGTAACTGAATCATTCATCACTTTTGCAAATTAAAGTTTTAAGACACAAAGACATTTTTCTTTCATCCCAGCATTCAGATACCACAGCTAAGGGCATAGTAGAGGAATGGAGCGGAACTCTACTAACTGCTTTGACGTCTTTTAATTTTAGGTGAAGTGTAGGAAGAAAGATGCATGTACCTGCATGAATGTAGCTGCTGTTCTTGTCATAAAATCTGATAATTATCCAAGCTACCTCCCTCCATATAAAAATCCACCTTAATTCATTCTTCTCTGGTATTTCAAGCAAATGAACAAATGAAAAAAAAGGGAGTTTAGGCTGCTGACCTAAACTGCTGACCAGTGCAAAAGTTGCACTAACTACAACTGCCTTTTAAAGGACCTAGTTAAATCACAGCAAATCCTTGCCCAAGCACACTTAAATTAGTTTATTTATTGAGTAACACTGATTTATTTTAATTTGGTAATCTGGGTCAGGACTCTGAAATATTTGCATGCCTTCTTCATGTTTAGCATACTATTTAGTCTATACACATTTTGTTTTAGTACAATGAAAGAATGAAACTCTTCTAAGAAGGTGTAATAAACAAGTCTGACACTCTTTTATAGCAGGTCAACTCAATAAAGACATCACCATTTCTTGATGATGTGAAGCCAGCTGTGCTTAAAAAGACCTATTGAAACACACCCAAAATCAGTTTGCTAACTCCAAATTTATGTTGAATTAGATTTTTATCACTTTAATCAAATTGTTTTGAAAGGCAGTTTTACTTTAACCACAGCTACTTTTGTGTGTAAACAAGGCCGTATGCAAATATCATCACAGGATACGCCAAAGATACTTACTAAATTGAACAGATTGGGGATATGCTTTTCAATGGTATGTTTCACTGCAGCCATCTTCAAATTCTAGTACAGAAATTGAATTTCAATGTAGAAGGAGACCAAATTAGGTATTACCCTTCCAGAGTACATTACATTTGTGTTGCTGTAATCTGAAACCACAAAAATGAAACTGCTACTCATATTTTTGTCCTTCAGACTGTATACAGTGGAAGTCTGCTTACCTACAAAGCTACTAATTTCTTCATGCTTCTCATACAGGAAAACTCAGAATTTCCTATTTCTTGCGAACTTGTGTTATATGAATTTCAAAGAAGTACACGCAAAAAATGAAACACAAACCTATTAGCTGCTTCAGGGAATATCTGGTTGCAAACATACAAAAAATTTGACAATAAAATAAAAATAAAAATCAACCAACCAGAAACAACCACCAAACAAAAAACATCTAACTGCTTTTGTGTGTATGTATATATTGACACGTCCAACAAAGAACTCCATAATACTGTGATGGTTGAAATTGGTTTGACATAGAGACAGCATGTGTGGTTTATGTTCATCTTTGTAGAACATGGTTATTTAAAACCTTTATCTAACTGGTTTAACAGGTGACCAGAAATGTGTTGCCTTCACAATCAATTTTGCCTTTGTTAGGACCAAAAAAGGGCTGGAGGCCTACTCTATTCTTAGATGTGTTTTAACAGCATGTGTGGTCTAGTTTGTAGTTTAGATTGGAACAGAGTTCAAAAAAGCAGAAGTCCAGCAAAGTATTGTGCAATAATTCCATGTTTACTGTACTGGATGCACTGGGTAAATACTCTCAATGATACTTACTATTTCATATATAAATAACAATCTCCAAATTTACAAGGATGCTACTCAGTTTTCATGTAAATATAAGAAAGATGGGGACAGCCTTTTTAGTAGAGCCCGTAGTGATAGGACAAGGGGTAATGGATTTAAACCAAAAGAGGGAAGATTTAGACTAGATATAAGGAAGACATTTTTTTCAACGACGGTCATAAAACACTGGAAGAGGTTGCGCAGAGAGGTGGTAGATGCCTCATCCCTGGAAACATTCAAGGTCAGGTTGGACAGGGCTCTGAGCAACCTGATCTAGTTGAAGATGTCCCCGGTCATTGCAGGGGGAGGTTGGACTAGGTGACCTTTAAAGGCCTGTTCCAACACAAACCATTCTATGATTCTATGATTCTATGGTTCTGTGCGGGCAGTTAACTGTTACAGCACTGTATTGGAAGGACCCAACTCATTAATATTCCAAAATTACTAATGATATCTGGCCTCCAACACTTCCAAACAGGCCCATTCCACATTCTGTTTGTATGTCCGTCCCGTTCCTGGAATAAGACATGACTACACTTCTTATTCTCTGCTGCCATAACACCTCAGAGATTGAAGTACAGTCACAGACTGAGCCACTCCGATCCATCCAGCATACATGTAGTTCATTCCCAGGCTGTCTTCTGGGAGGCAATCAGGGAGCACCTCCACATGTAGCACACTCCAGAGTGAACACAGTTGATCCCACACAGTCCTCCAATGCTACATCAGCATGCTTTGCTCTGCTACACATTCCCAACTCACGCCCCATAGCATGCAACACATAGTCTCAAGAACCACGCTATAAACAAATTACACTGGCAGTCTGCAGCATGCATTGGGTGGAAAAAAAAGCTATAAAGTATCATAGGGTGCCAACAGGAGCCCCAGACTGATCAGTGTGCAAGCAGACATGTGCAGCCTTTTCCAGAAGGGATCAATCCTTTATTATATATAGGTAAATCAATTCAAAATAATTGGCCTGAAGGCCAGGTGTTGAATGCACTCAACAATGTTCACAGCACTTTACACTGGCAAAGATGTTAACCTTAAAAATGTACAGCCAGCATAGCAATGTCTAACTGATCCTACAGCATGAAGTGCAGTAGACACATCAGCTACAAGCTTCAACTCAGTGGGGTGACTGCCGATCAATACAACTACTTGCTCACACTGGAAAGCGCTGCACGTTCTAGTGAATAAATTACTATTTTGGGGAGTATTCACATCTAGTTTAGGTGGCTAACTTAGACACCAATCTTCCAAACAGCTTTGCACAGTCAATAAAAGGATAAACTACTCCAGATGCGGAGCAAGAACCTACTTTAGATGCCTTCACTTGCCCTTACTTCTCCATTGAAACAGACACCGCTTGGGAAAGCGTTACATTCATTCCCAGCACACACAGACACACACAGTCTGGTAAGTCACTAGGTTTTTCTTTTGTAACTTTAGAGTGCAGAAGTTACTATTTATGGGTCTCTGAGGGTACATCAAATCCAAGAATTCAGCAGTATGCACATGTCCGTATTCAGTCATCTGCACAGGCTACTGTGAGTGACATCTTACTGCGCCATTTCTACTGGATGAATGTTGGTGTATGAGTAGGACTTTTACTGCCTCCCTTGACCCCCATGCACCGTAATGCCAAGCTTCTGAGAACTCCTAACAGTTTGGTAAGAGGCTACCTTTCACTGACAGGTGAAATCCTCTATCAGTAGAGAATTCAGTTCCTTCTTCAAGAAGGAAAAGTGCTCTTTCACTGTGTATCTCCATCAGGCACATACTAAGATACTACTGGATGCACAAACTGAAATTTTATCAGCTAATAAATTCACGGGACTCCTGCCAGACATTTTTAATTGCAGTTGTAAATCTCTTGAAATGTAGAAAAAGCAATATAATCCAATAAAAGAAATGTGCTTAGAAATCATTTGAGAGGAATTAACTACATATATGGGCCACGTATTTTTAATTACATCTGAATATGAACCACTAAATTTTAAGGTCAACTGTTCCTGTGCCTATCGGATTTTCTTATCTTGTATTTCTAAACACTCTCAATGTGAAATAGGTCAGAGAAAGAATTAAAGAACCATGTGTTGGAAAGGACATCCTTTAGGAAAAGGTGTGAAATAGAAAGGAAAAGACATCAGAATTAAGCAAAAAGATGCCCAGGAGTCTTTCCAATAAATCCAGATGAGATACATACTGGCTTTTCTGGCTGCCAAAATGACTGCCAGTGATGGAAGACTGCTACTCCATAATAATTTGGAGAGCTGAGGGTAGTGGTCAACAGCTCAATGTCCAGATGAGTGAGAACTGGTGTCCCTCAGGGGTCTGTGTTGGGACCAGTACTGTTCAATATCTTCATTAATGACACAGACAGTGGAATCGAGTGCACCCTCAGCAAGTTTGCAGGTGACACCATGCTGAGCAGTTCAGTTGACACGCCTGAGGGATGGGATGCCATCCAGAGCGACCTGGGCAGGCTCAAGAAGAGGCCCTGTGTGAACCTCACGAAGTTCAACAAGGCCAAGTACACAGTCCTGCACCTGGGTCAGGGCAACCCCCAGTATCAATACAGGCTGGGAGATGAAGGGACTGAGAGCAGCCCTGCTGAGAAGGACTTGGGGGTACTGGTGGATGAAAAGCTGTATATGAGCCAACAATGTGCACTCACAGGCTATAGGACCAGCCGTATCCTGGGCTGCATCAAAAGAAGTGTAGCCAGCATGTCGAGGGAGGGCATTCCACACCTCTGCTCTGGTGAGACCCCACCTGGAGTATGCGTCCAGCTCTAGAACCCTCAGCACAGGAAAGATACAGACCTGTTGGAGAGGGTCTAGAGGAGGGCCACAAAAATGACCAAAGAGCCGGAGCACCTCTCCTATGAAGACAGGCTGAGAGAGTTGGGGTTGTTCAGCCTGGAGAAGAGAAGGCTATGGGGAGACCTTATTGGTGCCTTTCAGTACATAAAATTGGCTTACAAGTGAGATGGGGAAAAATGTTTTAGCAGGGCCTGTTGCTGTAGGACAAGGGTTAATGGCTTTAAATTAAAAGAGGGTAGATTTAGACTAGGTAGAAGGAAGAAATTTTTCACAATGGGGGTAGTGAAACACTGGCACATGTTGCCCAGAGAGGTGGTAGATGCTCCATCCCTGGAAACATTCAAGGTCACAGAATCACAGAATCACAGAATGGTCAGGGTTGGAAGGGACCTCTGGAGATCATCTAGTCCAACCCCCCTGACAGAGCAGGGTCACCTACAACAGGTTGCACAGGATGGTGTCCAGGCGGGTTTTGAATGTCTCCAG
>NW_009648536.1:2503247-2505884 GCF_000708025.1 Charadrius vociferus
TCAACCAAGGGAAAGTCTTGCTTCCCCCAGACTTTCTCTGTTACCTGCAAAGTCTGGGTCTCCCGAGGACTGGCCTGAACAGTGAAGACAGAAGCAAAGAAGGCATTTAGCAACTCCGCCTTCTCTGCATCATCTGTCACCACAGCACCTGTCTCGTTCAACAGCGGGCCCACATTTTTCCTTTTGTCTCCTATATACTTAAAGAAACCCTTCCTGTTGGCCTTGACATCCCTCGCCAGGTTCAATTCCAAGGCTGCCTTGGCTTTCCTTGTTTCCTCCCTGCATACCCTGACAGCATTCTTGTATTCCTCCCAAGCAGTCAGCCCTTCTTCCACCTATTGTAAACTCTCTTCTTCCACCTGAGCCTTTTCAGAAGGTCCCCGCTCAGCCATGCAGGTGTCCTTCTTCCCTTGCCTGATTTCTTTCTCTTTGGGATGCACTGATCCTGAGCTTGGAGGAGGTGACGCTTAAATAGCAGCCAGCTCTCTTGAGCCCCCTTACCCTCTAGAGCCCTCTCCCATGGGATTTGCCCAAGCAATTCCTTGAAACGATCAAAGTTAGCCCTCAGGTCAGGTTGAATGGCTGATCTAGTTGAAGGTGTCCCTGCTTATTGCAGGCGGGTTGGACTAGATGACCTTTAAAGGTTCTTTCCAGTGCAAACTATTCTATGATTCTATGATTTTCTGCTATGATTTTTGTCGGTTGTATGATACCACAGATAATTCCAAATTCCAAACTTCAATGTCAACATTTCCATTATTATTATTATTACTGTATGAGACTTGCATTTCTTTAACTGAAAGGTATGTGAAAATCTCTGCCTATGAATGATGCAATGCTTCATGCCATGCCCTGGCTTTCAGACCAGCAGGCAAAATGAATACTGTGCCCAGCCAGGGAAGCCTGTCGGCACTAGCGGGACCATGCACTAATCCTCCTGCTCAGGCACAGCAGCCTCCTCCCAGGCACAGAAAGATGCAAGGCCGGCAGTGAAGGCTCCTCGACTCCCCCTCCTGGGAGGTCTGAAGTTCAGCTGCTGACATTCATCACAAAGTAATCGGCCTGCTTTCTGCTCCAGACATGAAGGACAAGCCGAGCTAGATGGATTCTGCAGATGAAGGCAGGAGCTGGGAGGAGGCAGAGCTCATCCCCCAGATGTTCGCAGAAGGCAGCCCCACTGGGACAGATAGCCAGCCTTTCCTGCTGTCCCATGCTGGGGAAGCTCAGGAGGCCCCTGTCCCACGCCAAGGTATGATCTTGTCCCATTGCAATCCCCTCTCTCAGACTTTCTATGCCCGAAACATCCCAGTATCCAGGGTCCCTTCTCTCCAGCTGTGCCAATGTGGACCAGCTTCCTTAGGAATCAGGCAGTACGGCTGCAGTTTGTACAGCATCTGCAATGTCATCTCCAACTTACCTACCCCAAACTAGCTGAGTTCCACCAATAACAGTGTTATCATCAGTGAACAGGGCTGCAAAGTAATGCATGAACGAGCCCAGTGTAGACAGCAATGTGTATTTACTCCACCCTGCCCGAATGGCATCTGGCATTTTTAATAACACTGTTAAACAACAATTAAAAGAAACGGCTCTAAAGTAGGTGGATGAAGGCAGGGTTTCTGAATGCAGTTTTCACGGATTTAAAAACACAAGCAAACACAATTTTTGCACCAGGAGCGGTGAAACTGTGCTGAAGGAGGAACACAGGCAGCCTGTAAAACTGATGACAATGGAGCAAATCCTTATGAATGCTTCTCAACACATCAATCATACTGTCTCCCAGCCACACCACACCGCCATTCCACGTTCATCGCACTTTCAGACAGACATCAGTCCACACCACATAGGATCCCAAGATCCCCGAGTTTCTGGAAAATAGATTTAGTCCTAATTTTTGTGACAGATGGAGTTGATAGTCTCAGGACGAAAAAAGCGCCAGTTTTGACAGGCAGCAGATACCGATGCCCCTTGTGGTTGGAGACGATGTTGCTCTGGAATTAAGGTAGCACCAAAACGAAAGGCAACGGGTAAATGCACCACTACTTATTTTGTTACGCTCCTCTCGTCGTGCCTTAATTTTTTGTGTATGTGTGTCTATTTCCTTGCAAACAAAGCAAAGCGAACGGAGAATGTAACAGAAAGGCAGGACGTCAGCAAGGTATTTTACTTTCAATGAAAACACATTTCATCTTTTTAACTAACAGACTTTAAACAACTTTTTACTAGTTGGAAGATCTTCATAAAGTATCAAAGAACTATACTGAGATCTACCGTATTTCTGTCAACAGGCATTCTCGTAGGTCTGTGTCTTAAATCCGTGCACAAAACCTCAGGCGAGAAACTGAGCAGAATGAGTTTAAAATCGGTGGGGGAGGCGATAAGCGGAAAGAAAGTTGCAATACTGCAGGCATAGCAAAGCAGTACTTACACATCGGCGCAGTACCCCACTAACAGAGTTAGCTTTGCTCTCCCTCAGTGCACTAACGCACTGAAACCCGCAGCTCTCTAGATTTCAGTAAGATGAAAGTCGGTCCCATTTTGAGCCTGATCCTCCCTGCCTTTCGGGGAGCAGCTCTGCCCTCACTTGAATCAGTGAGAAGTTTGGGTACAAATCACTCAGGCTAGAGACTTTTTTTT
>NW_009648536.1:2508864-2509275 GCF_000708025.1 Charadrius vociferus
CCCTATCCCCATCCCCCTCCCCGTGCGGGGAGGAACCAGGAGTAATGGCATGGTGGTAAGGGCTTTTTTTAAGCGTTTTGACATGAAGGTTAGGAAGAGGTGAGCGACCCAAACTTGCTGCCAAAGCTGTTCGCCGTGCTGGTTAGTCAGCAGCTTGGTTATTTGCCGAGTCCCGCTCTTCGTGATGCGAGTGGCGCCCGAAAGGGGGTTACCCCGCATCTGCCGTTAATTAAATTTAAGGAAATAGCGGACTGAATAAATTCTGTGGTTTACAGCACTCCCTCTTGCACACACATCTTCCCTATAACAAAAGCATGCCAGCAGCCGTCTCTTCCTTTTAAACATAGCGACACAAAAAAAAAAATCTTTTTTTTTTTTTTTTTTTTTGGTGTCTGCGCTGAATGACAAACA
>NW_009648536.1:2509363-2509927 GCF_000708025.1 Charadrius vociferus
CGCTCATCATATCAGGGTGCTGACCTCTGGTAAATCTTATATAAAAAAAAAAAAAGTGTATTTAAAACTGGGATTTGTTACCAGTCGCTCTTCTTTGTATATAGAATTTTATAAATTGTATGCTTTGGGGATAACTTATTTAAAAAAAATAATAAAAGTTTTAAATGCACATTCTATTTGCCAGATAATTGCATTTGCTGTTCTTTTGTGGAAAGGTACAGATTTCATTTTATGTTTAAAGGGATACCAGCAACAGTGATTCAGTGAAGTATTCTCTAGAACATCAAATGTACAGTGTATTTTATAGATTGGAGGTTAACTTTCTTATTTGGAGAGACTTTATGAACGTTGTAGAATTGTATAAACACATTTCTGAGCTGCCTTAAACCTTGTATTTTTTGTAGGAGGCGTAAAAAAGGCCTGTGTTTTAAATATGTACGGCTTTTTGTATTTTCTAAACGTGTAAATTAGTAAAGAAAGAGCTTTAAATAATGGATGTGGTGAAATTGTTTTGCAGGGACACTTGAACTCTCAGCACCCGAGGTTGAGGCGGGGGGTGGGGGG
>NW_009648536.1:2509949-2529179 GCF_000708025.1 Charadrius vociferus
GGGGACGGGGACGGGGAGAGGGGGGAGTGAACCACAGGATAACAAACCAAAAACAATCAACAAACAAAAATCTCTGTCTGCCTGTAATACTTTACATAGATGTAAATTACTGCTATTCTTACTTTAATGAATAATTACATGCAAGAAGTAAATACAGCTTTGAAAGTACTACTTTAAAAGAGTGGTTGATTTTATAATGCGTTGGCATGGTAACTTGCCAGTGCCAGAAGAGAGTTAAAGCAATTCAAGGACGCTGCTCCCGTATGTAGTGCGCTGCGCTTTCTTCGTGAAGTGGAGGCATGTTGCTCTCGCTGACACTCTTAGAAATGCTCCTAGGCGTGCAAACAAGTAAATGGTGAGAAATACATCACACAGAGGTGGCAAGCGTTTCGAACAAGGCTGCGCTCGGGCAGTGGTGCACGCATCAAGGGGGCTGCGACAAAACACACGCAAGTTTGCCATTCAGCCCGCCTTCTCCCACAACGAAGAATGCAAAAGAAAACACACTGGAGGGATCAGCAATTACTAGATCTTGTAATATTGTTCTTAGGGGTTGCTTTGCATCGTGCTGACGCCTGGTTTGCTGCCAGAGCTACTGATCTACACTCAAAACGCCCTTAGATAAATAATTACTCTCTTAAGCTGTGTCGAGTGCTGATACACTTGACCTTGTAAATAGAAATGTTTGCAGTAGGAATAAACTCCAGCATTGGAAAATCTTTTAAACATTAACACAAAAGAGAGAGCTCAGTCCTCTGGGGGGGGGGGGAGGGAAGTTTATTTATCTTCTATTCATGGTGTTTATTTAAACCTTTTCGTTTTAAATGCCGTGATTGGAAAGCGAGTCAGAAGTTTAAAAGCTACCACAAATAAACTTTGACTGAGGGGGCGACAGATTAGTAAGATAGTGTCTTTTTCATCTTAGGAAATCTCAACAGAGGGCAAATCCACATCTGTCTGTTGTATAAATCAACAAAATTAGAAATCCCTGCTTCTGGATTAGTTTTTCAGGAGCAGATTATTTTATTATTTCTTTAGGGTGTGAATTTGATTAGGTTGCCCAGCAATGAATGCACACAAGCACATGTGCACAGGCATAAACCAACCTCCAAATAGTTGTGATACCAAACAAGTGCATGAGTATGGTGCACGGCTATGATCTGAAGTTCGTTTTTAAAGTCATCTTAACGGTTGAGTAAGCTTATTGTTAAAACAAAGATGGAAACGTTGTTTCTTCAGGAAGAGGACAGAGTAGTTGGGTGAGACTTGTAAATAAAGTCAGCTTTCTTTACCAAGTGCTGAGTTCACAATTGCGCAGGGATGATCTTAAATATTTTCTCCAGTTCTTCAGGAGATGTTCAGAAACATATTTTCAGTTTGTCAACAGTTAGCACCCACAAGGACTATTTAACTCGTTGTTGATGAAAAATTAAGTCCCAGCTAAAAGCCTTTATTTTTCTTCAGTTAGGAGTAAAGACATTAGCACTAGAAAAGGACTGATAATTAACTGCTACAATAAACTCAAGACTTGATTTTACAGGCTCCTGTCAAAAGCATCTGCCTGGAATAAATCAACACTGAGCATCACTACACAGGGAGGACTCTTCTGTGTGCTTTCTTCCCCACAGAAAGTGGATTGTTTTAATTTAAATAATTGTACAATGAGTACAGCTGAACTAATTCTGTCCTGTGAGCTCCTCCCCATAAGGAGATAACTCTGTGGGTTTTGTCGTGTCATCGGAGTAAGCACAATTTCCAGGAGGAATGGCTTCCTGTATGGGTATGTGTCCCAGCCTACAGAGCCTGTGCAGATGTTGATGTCCATCAAATTCGTATTTCTTTTGCTTGATTTTGAGACAAATGGAAATTCTTGAAATGTCAAGGGATGTAGCAAGGACAGCTTTAAGCAAGGAAAAGACTTCACGTTCCCCAACAAAGGGAGATTTTCCACAGGCAAGGAAGTTCTCTCATTTGTCTGGGTATTTGAAAGTGCTCCTCACCAAGGTCCTGTCCAGCCAATCTCTTCTGGGGGGAGAAGGAACTCTCCACCACTTCATATAAAATAATCCAGTAGGTTCTGCTCCCTTTTCATTCCCGTTACCAGGTTTGAATTCTTGGTGACACTTTATTTGTCTTTGGAGGCACTTCAGTGACAAATGTTTAAGGGAGTGTGGGACAATGGTGGAGAACAAGGAGGCAGTTCATTGAACTGACAGTGACCATACAGTAAATAGAGGGAGATTCAAGCTTCACTGATCACCCAAGCGCACAGCAAAGCTTTTGTATGCAATCACAATGGACATAACATAAGGTCTCTGTTTATTTTTAACAATATACACCAATGTATACAGGCAGGCATACATAACTTTCAAAATTGTTATGAAATGAAGGCTTACAATGAGGGAAAGCAAAGCTCTAGTTCGGCCAAGTCTTTCACGGCTAGATTGGAAAGCACGATGAATTTTAGTTACAATCTCCTCTCCAGTCCTCGTAAGAGCTGTTAGTGTACTGCATCTCTCACTGCAGGCATGCGTGTGTAGTGCGTATCTATGGTAGGGCTGCAATGGTGGCTGCAGACAACTTTGCAGGTGCAGAACCAGCATTTCCAACTCAATGCAATGCAAAACCAGTACTTGCTTTTTGTTGTTTTTGTTTTTTTTCTTTTTTTTCTTTTGAGTACACTGGAGGAGGGTGAGAAGAACTCCAAAATAGCCAAGGCGCACGTATAAAAAGTAGTGGGACAGAAAACCATCACCAGCTGAGTCATGGAAAACACTGCTTGAGTGGCTGAATTGCATTGCATCTTCAATGTCACTAAAACAAGGTCAGACCTTCAGTCGATTTTGTTCCTGTCCCCAGTAATAACATTACACACCACCACACTGCCTGTGGTAATATACCCATTGCAGGAAAAGCAGGTAGTCTTGCAACATAAAACATTCTCAAAGGGGAAGAGCAGTGCTTCTCTGTGAGATTTCAAGTCTGTGATACAGATTTGTAAGCAGTGAAGTCGAAAGTTACTGTATTTTACTCGAGGCATTGGCTGTGGTAGACAGTTGAAAAGACTCACATTGACTGTCTGAATGACATAAGTAATGTGCGATTAGCATAAATACTTTCTAAGACATCCATTTAATCAATTTCTTAAATAACAGAATGATCTACTACAAAATAGTGGACTGTATACACTATATTTTGGCACAAAGATGGTCATTCTCCCACTAGTAACCAGGGGCTCTAAATAAATGATTTCAACAATGTTTTATTAAAGGAGGACAAGAGCCCTCGAGCTGCATTAATCGGGGAGAAGTCGAGTGGCACTTTTGTTATGGAAATGTTAAACACATAATAGTTCAGGCAAACAATGTGGAGCCACTTCATTCTCTCAGCCATGCTGACACCTCTTAAAGAGGAACTGCAGGGAAGGATGTGGGAAAGATTTGCTTTCTGAGGAAGCTTTCAGCTGATATTTTGGATATTTACCTCCAAAACCCAGGCAGTGCAAATGTAACCAAAGGGCATAAAAATAAAACAATAAAGAGGGATGATTTATGCAGCTACTACTAGTGATCAGCACTTGATGCCCAAAATCAAAATGGTCATTGACAAAACCCCCCTTTTTTTTAAAGTTCTTTTCATTAATTTGTTATGAGCCAAGTGGATATTATAGTTGTAAGTGAATGTGCATGAAGAGAGATTTTTGTAAACACGATGACATAGTGCTGATACTATACCTTGGACATACCTCAGAGAGGGGAAGGAGCAACACCCTGGAGCCAGGAAGTAGATGGACTGAAGTTTAGTAGGATGGGTCAGAAGGTGAAGTGTGAGGTGTAGGCAACCCAGAAACACATTAATAAAGTGATATAGAGCAAAGGTATGGTGGTGTAGAGATTCACTTTCAAAAGTGGCATTTTGAATAGGTGAGAGGAAAAAAGGGTGAGGAAAGGAGATGACCGTTGTGTAGAGAAGGTTTGCAGAATGAACAAATAGTGCACTTGCTAATAAGGAGAAAGAAGCTACAACAAATTTTCAAGAGGTTACCTGAGACACAGATTGAAAATAACAGAGGGAGGGGAAAGAAAAGTAACTGGCCTTATTAATGTTGACAAGGCTAGAAAAGGAAGAGTAATGTGGAAGTAAGATGAATATTCAGCTTTGGAGAGAATTTTTTCCATCTCCAGAAACTGGAGAAGGAAGTTATCATCCCCATGTTCTTGGCGTTCATGACACTGCACGTCGATGACTGTGTCCAGTGTTGAAACAGCTCCTCCCTCAACTTCAAGAAGGATATTGAGAAACTGGAGGGGCTAGTGGAAGGCTGCCAGGATAGCTAGAATTTGTGACCAATGAGGAAAAGATGAAGAAGCTGAACTTTAGTCCAGCTAAGAGGCTACCAGTAATCTAATCACAGCCTATATCCACTGGAAGGGGACTTGTAAAGACTACAGGGTCAAACTGTTCTTGGTAGCGTTAGAAGGTATGACAAGGTGCAGCAGGCACAAACTATGGCTGAGAGGTTCAGGCTGAACATTAGGAAGAATTTCACCAGGAGGGGTAGTGCAGCACTGGGATAGGTTTCCCAGAGAAACTCCGTTGCCTCCATCCTTAGATGCTTTCAAGAGTTGGCTAGCAAGAGCTATAGCTGACTTCACCTAGTGTTGGCTGGAATTACTTCTACCTTCTAATTACCTTCTACCAGAGGGTGGGAGTAGGTGATCTCCAGAGGTCCTATCTAAATAACTTTCTATAATTCTGTGATTTTAATGTTGACATGACAATGGGAAATCCGAGATGCTCTTTGGGTAGTTCTAGAGTGAGATCAGGCTCAGGAATACACATGGCACGTTTTGGTGGAGATGGTGAAGCAGGGAGGTAGCTGTTGCACGTGCCCACAAGGCCAGAGAGGGTGGAAAAGAATTGGGAAGGGATCAATGGAAGTTTAGGAGGAGAGCTGAGAACAAAACATATAATTTAGTCCAGGATTTGGAGACAAGAGGGAGAGAGGAAGTATAGTACATGGGAAATACTGAAATGTGAGGGAGTATAATGAGGAAAAGGAAAGCATCTGTCTGATGGTAACACGAATTGGAAGATGGGCAGTTTGACTGGAAAAGGGAAGGACAGAACTGGGAAGAGAATTTGCAGGAAAATGAAAGTGCGTAAGGGACCTCTCTTTTCTTACCAACAGAGAAACACTTTTCTATAAACATGTCTTTGGCACTCATCACCACAGTATCTTGCTGCCTCAAACCAACAGAAATACAAGACAACTCAGTCTTCTCCCTTATGCATATGTCTACATATAAATATAGACAGTGCGGGCACAGTCTGTATTTTTAACATAGCACTGTCTGAGAGATTACAGTGCTCTGTGTAGTCACAAAACACACATCCTCATGGAAATAATCGTAGCTTGCTAGATGTCCTCTCTTAATACAAAAATCCAGCCACATCTGTTTGCAATGTCCTACACTAAAATAATGCAATCACCTACTATTTTATGGTGTGGCTGTATATCTGGCTTGCGCTAGTTGTCATTGTTTAAAAAATATATAAGGTTACATGGTTTAATCAGAACAAATACAACACTACAGTTTTCTGTCATTTACTGGCAATGGTGCTGAGCCGCCTTCTCATTCAACCAGCGGTAGCAGTTGAGAAAGTGCTATTGTAGGCAGGATTTTTGTAGGTTTAGTATGGTGACACCTAAACCTGAAAAACTTCTCTACCAGGATACTTTCCTGTGTTCTGAAATCCTATTGCATTCTGACACAGGAGAGTGAAATCACAAAATGTTTTTTAGACTGTGGAAAACAAAGTGCCATCAGAATAATTACACAGTAGTGATGGTCTCCGTGTTATCTCTTTTCAGGAGTTGTGGTGTCATTGTAAACTCATTAAAACATTTTGGATGTCATGTAAAAGTGGATTATAACAGGAAGTAAGGCAGCAGTTCATATAAAGTTTTGTGCTATCTTACTTTTCTTTTTCATATTAGTATATTCAGGTGTATACCATACACTTGCAAATAAGTTTAAAGGACATGGGTAAGCATAGACATACCTCTTGGTCTGTGCATCTCAGGAATTGAGGTCACGGAAGCGAATGCAATATAGGAGAGTGTATTGTATAGAAAAGACTGAAAGAACATTTGTGACAAATTGCTTGTCCGAAACATCTCACCTTTTAATGATGTGGAGTCTTGTTTGCATAGTTCCAAATCATTGACTCAGTTAGAGGTAGTCTGTGTTTGCAGTGGTGTAACTGATGTCAGTATTCAGCCTACGGATTTATTTCTGTACTTAGAGTGAAAGATTACTCAGATAAATGGTTAGAAGACACAGGTTATATGAATCAACAGGCAACTAACGCTTGGGCTTGGCCTGGTGTAGCTTAGAGAGTTTGCCAAAAACCTTCTGAGGTGAGTAAAACTGAGTGCTTCAACATGTGTTGAAGAACATGTTACTATGGAAAAGCTATTGCTAGAGTGGAGAGGACATGTTTGAAAAAGAGCAGATAAGAAAGATATGGAAATCTGAGAAACTGAAACCTTTTCCCTTTCGGGCTGTACAGACCTTGAGTGGTTTCATTTTTGGCACTATTAGGCTAAATTTTAGAACATAGTGGCTGCATGTAGAGTCTGAATATAACCCCTGCCGTTATATTCAGAAATAATTCTGACTCTTTTCAGAGGTCATTTGGAACACTTTGGTCTGTATATTGTCTAGTTTGCCCACATCTGTGTGCAGTAAGCAAGGAAAACAGCTGTAGCAACCAAGTGCTTTCTCTATCGAGAATCATCCTGTCCTGTAAGCTCTATGTACAAGCTAGCTGAAGTCTGCCTTTTCAATATTCATGGGAACAAATTGGATTTTCTCAAACAATTTGGTAGGGAAAATTTGCTAAATTTATGAGAACAAGTGAAAGCATTGTGTGGTGATGCTCTGTCAGCCCAGATTTGAAGCCCAGCATGGACTTAGTGCTCTGCTGTGCACGTCAAGGGTGATGGCTGCACATTGGTAGCTCTGACTCATCAGATATTCCTGTTTTGCAGGAGGGAGAGCGGAGGCAAAAATTGTTCCTAACCCTGGCCGTGATTCTGCCCAGCCCCTACTCTCATACCAGGGTATGAAAACTGCTTTAAACTCCACTTGCATTTCAGTTGTCTCCTAGGATGCTACCTGAGCTGGACACGGCTGCTTGGAAAAGTGTTCCAGCCTTAATCCCTTTTACCCCATCTGTCCTGTGTGAGAAGATTAATACAAAGTACAGAAAGCTGGTTAAGCTAGCTCAGCTCTGTCTGGAGAGTATTCTACACTGGGTCAGTTCTACATACCATGTCTGCTGCCAAAACAGACAGGAACCCCACCATAGACTTTTGCCGGCAGGACTTGTTTTTAGAAAATGCTAATAACTATAGTAAGCCAGATACAGCCTTTTGAAATGGTACAAATATAACCTTCATTCATTGCAGTCTATAGGAATCCTTTAGCTTCCATTTGTTTGGACTATTTTTGTGATCCTTCAGTGGGCAAGCTATATGGCAAAATAGGTCTGCAAGCAATTAAGGCAGCTTTATATTTTGTGTTGTCTCTTTTGGGAGGAGTAGTGGGAAGAAGAGATAAAAATGTACTCAGAACTTTACCTAAAATTTGGAGATAATAATGGTAAACATTTTGTCCCAATTCTTTGGTTCTCAGTGATGATAATAAGCTAAGTGAACACATAACGTTATTTTGGAAACGTTTCCCTAACTATTTATAACTTTTATGAGTTTCAACATTTAAGTTACCAGGAGCGTGTAAATATTGACAAAATTGCAATGAATGTGTCAAGACTCTAGGTCAGAAGTAATGAAAAAGAAAATAGTATTTTCTACACAGTTATGAATTGTTTACCTTGGGAGATAACCTATAAGTAGCCCTGGGCCAGCAAGACAATCTAATGTATTCTGGAGAAAGAAAAACATTATTTCAGATTCATTATGCTAAAAACATAAATCCTAACAAGGATATGTGATTTCAGAACTGATTTAATCTTTCAAACAATGGCAGTTTTATTAAAAATTGCATTTCACTTTTCTGAATTTCCTTGAATAACTCTGAGGATATACATACCTTCAAAGAAAATAATTTAATATCACACCAGGGCTGACACTTTAAACATAAAAACCTTCAGGAAATTCTGATCTAAATGAGTGATTTTTTTTTTTTTTTTAATTTACTTTAAGTAGCTACCTGCATGTAACAATAGCTAAATACTTACTGTGATGAAAAAGTGATGAACAGTGTAATATACCAGCCAAGCTTGCTTTTCTCCTAAGATTTCTATTCTTCCATTTGTTTCAGATTTGCTTAAGAAAAAGAATGTGAAAGACACGGTTTCAGAAACAGACTGCCACTTTAAGAGGATACAACATGCCTATTAATAATTGTATTACTCCTCTATTATTGTTAAGAATAATGAAGGAATGGGAGCATTGGCCCCCAAGCTGAATTTATCCTGAAATGTTTTCAATTAACTCTTGGCACCAGCAGGAAAGCATCAAACCTTTCCCATGCTGAAATATGGAAAATCTGCAGGGAACATCCCAGCAGGAGTGGAATTTCATTAAAACAAGCACATCATAATTCAACGACTTCTGCACCCTCTTTAAGCCTTTCTATTGATAAGGAGTCCGAGGCGATTTTTATGGATTTGCAAGGAGAAATGATTTCATAAGATCTTTTCGAAGAGTTTGTTTTGGCTGGAGCTTTTGAGTTATTATCTGCTCCCTGATGAAAAAACAGTAAGACATTTGGCATAACTGTGACTACTAGATAAGAGGCAGAACTGAAGAGACTTTAAGCAAAATTTTATCCTTCAGACAACTGCTTTCTGTAATCTCTATAGGAACCAACTCCACAACTATTTTCCCAGATCTTTTAAGAAAGTATTGCCATTAAAACCTGCACTTTTGAACAACTAAATGTGGAGACTGAAACAGGCTTGGGGATAATTAGACATTCAAATACAGACACAGACATTTTAATATGACATATACCCACAAATTTAGTAGCAAATTATTAAATTGATTTGTGTATTGGTTTAATAAAATGCATATTGTTTTGCCCAGACATGGGTTGTCTTAAAATGGCTGGCTATACTATATGTAAATAAAATTAACACATATGTGAGGAAGAGTACATTTTTAAACACCGCTGAATACTTAACACTTTTTTGCTACAAAGTGGTTTATGATTTTATCTTGACATAACTCTCCACCCCCGGTAAAATCACAAAATCATTCTTCCAGCAGGATATAGCTAGGATACAGAGACACGAGTTGTTGTTCTTTACAAAACACTAGCATTCATGTTTATTAACCTATATTATAGTCAAGTATTTATACTAATCCCCACAAAAGACACAGGCTGTGTTTAAACTGTAAGACTGAGTATCTGTCAGTCTTGGTTTCCCTGTTTTGAAGTGGTGTTGAAAACCTACAGGAATGTCTTGTCTTTTTTCTAGCCAGTGTTCACAAAACCACCTACTACTTTGCTGCCATTCCCTCGGCCACACCACTGCTCCTGAGGCAGGAAGAGCATTACGGAGACAGGCGAGCAAGTTTCCGAGGCTGGCACCACACAGAGACAGGTTTTGGGGAAGATACTGAAGAAGGAGATGGTACCTTGGGTGTGGTTGCTGTTGGCAGGGGCATCTTTCTGCACTGCTCCAAAAAGGCCCCCTGGCTAAGTGTTTCCAGTGCTGATTTAAGCACACAGCCTCTCTTCCTGAGACTGGAGTGGTGCATGTAAACGTGATGCCTCTATTTGCCACACTAACAAGTGATCGCTAGAGTCACATGGTTATTCTTGAGCGACCTTGCACCGCAGGAGCCCTTTCCAGTTAGGCAGGGACAGGAAAGCTCATATAACCAAATCAGCTCATGTGATTCGAATTCACACTGCCACAATTTCACTGCATGTCTTTCATTCAACATGAACAGGAGGACTTCGCAGACACACATATACCCATATTTTTACAGCAATCTATTTTTGTCTTCGGCAACCAAGATTTATTCTGAGATTTCAGCACAGTAATACTAATTTGTAGCTTATGGTTTGTCTTTCACATATATGATAGATAAAGAAACAGTGTAAGAGTTAGAGTACTAATGCGTCTTTTTTTCTGGAAGTACTGCAGGATTTTTCTGCCTTCAGTTTGCCATGTTACACCCACACCTTCTGTGTCCTCAGCACCCTGCAGCAAGGAGTTCCACTGCTTAACTATGCAGTCCGAAGTAGATTTTCCTTTTCTTTGGTGGGACTTTGCCACCTGAAACCATACTTTTTTTGTGGGAAAAAAAAAGTTTCTTGACACCTCTCCCTCGCCCTACAGTGATTTTATAATGCTTTTCCACATCCCTTCTCAATTCTCCTTTCTCCATGGATCCATTCCCTCCCTGTGATCATTCTTCCTGCTCTTTTCTGTACTACCTCTAGTTTTATTCTCTTACTTTGGGGATCAAATTCAAGAATATGTGGGTGGATTTAAACCTGTTGATTCAGAGCGTTAATCATAGCAGTGTTTTTAGCTTGGGGTATCTGAAAAATCATGACCACAAACGGCTACTACTGCCCTAAATGCAATGACTTGAGTGTGTCAGTTCAGTTTGCAGTAAATGAATCTAGTTGAGAATAGGAATGTAATGAATGCAAAAGGTTTAGATTTTTCATTTCTGTCAGTTTGTTGCATGATAGGACAAGCCCTTCAGTCTTTTTTTTTCCTTTGATTTCTTTAAAAGATGGCTAACATGCTGTGACCCATACAAAGACGGAAATTTAAAATCACTCATTTTTGTGATACTTTTGATGCCTAGTAACTGAGAAGATTTACCAGGGAAAGGATTGCACTGCATATTCCCCAGTTTGTACACATTTTCATTCTTTTCTACCATTATAATCCAGGCCATCTGCTGCCTTGGTAGTCTTACTGTAGTCCATTCAATGAGCATGACATAGATTAGAAAAGAAAGAAACATTGAGCACTGCTAGTTATTAAGGACAATTTCACTTTGATCTCTTACCTTTTTAAAAGAGTTTTTTGCTGTTCTCATCATTAGGATTCTCACAATGCACTTACCCATAAAATGTCCAGCACTGCTTGCTACCCTTTCCATTTAGACTCCTGTCATGATGTTCCTACTTAAATACAAAAACTTGCATTTTGTCTTTCCTACTCTGGGCAGTATAGCACCCTGGCATTCAGCCAAAAGGTCACAATGTGCTCTGCTTCTTCTTGTGATTTCCGGCTATAAGGAGTGTTTGGAACAGTGCTGTATTTTGCAGGATATTGCCAGAACTCACTCACTTATCATGAACTCAGTATTATGTTTAGCCTTATTAAGGTAGAGCTTTATGACACGAGATCAATGATCTGGGTCCTGTTCAATGAGAGAGGTATTCAAAATGCATTTCTTACCAAGCCAGAAATGCCTTTTGGACCAAATCCTCAGGTCTAGAACACCTCATCTAGCCTACTGATGACATATGTATGATGACATAAAGCTTTATGAAATTAGGATATTTGCTTTTACAGGTTATTGTCAAAAAGCTTTTCAAAATGGTGACTGGGACAGCAGAGTTAACACTGTCAGCACAGACAATAGTGTTTAACAGTACTAAGATAGTCATTACTTGGAGTTTAATTCTCTGGAAAAGTCAGGTATTCACCATTTCTATTGATGCCAGTTGCCTTCTATAACTCAGCAAGGGTGGCTTATTAATTACAATTTTACCCAAGATCCTTCACTAGCCTGCCCTGCCTTCCCACAGAGCCACTAGAAACATGAAGGGAAAATCCTCTTTTCTTATTGTTTTAAACAGGTTTTGATTTTTGATGTCTGAAGTATAATGCAATATTAGCCTGGGGAACGCCCACAATTTCTCCTGTCAGGAGATCTTATGGTTAAAGACAGTTTGAATGAGATTGATTATGAAACTATTTCTGTGGTGGAAAGAGACACATGAGCAGTATGGTCAAACTGTGATATCCTCAAAGATGTCTAACACAAGTGGGAGTGCAAAAGAGAAAAAGTAAATTATCTCAAGTGATTACAGCATAGAAGATCAACACAGAAACATAGGACTAAAATCAGAAAATCTGATGTGTAAGCTAAGAGATAAACAAGGTGCATCAAGAAATAATTCTGTAAGCACATAAGGGATCCAAGAAGACAAAAAATGGCCTTGATGCACTGCTTACCTTTTGAGATGTAATGGTGAGAATGACATAATGCTTAATTCCATTTATAGTTTCCTTAACTGCAAATTGTTCCTTAAAAAGGTCATTTACAGACAGTGTTAGTTTAATGTATCAGTAAGTAAAGTGGAAGAACTAAAGCCAGAATAGAGAAATGCAGCTTGATACAGTAGTTAAATCAATTAGATACTTATACATCTATAGGAAATTAATCCAATACATTGTTGGATGAAGCAATTTCAGACAGAAACTTTAGCCATTATTTCCAGTAATTCACAAAGAGTAAATGAAACTTTAGAAACCAAACCAAGCCAAACTCTTTGTGAAACTAGGGAGAAGGAAGGAAAGGAGAATAGTAAGGAGTGGTAATAAGAGTTTTCAACAACAAAAAAGGCTCTTGCAAGGAGGAAGGGAATAATTTATTTCTTGTGGTTGGAGTTGGACACATATCTACTCAGGACTAGATTTCCACTCACTGACAATTTTTAAGAACATCTAACAAGATGTAGCTGATCTGGACTAGTGTTGTGAGTTAACCCTGGTAGGCACTGAGCCCCACACAGCCCCTCACTCACTCCCCACCAGGGAATGGGGAAGAGAATCAGAAGGGCAAAAGCGAGAAAACTCACGGTTTGAGATAAGGACAGTTTATGTTTTAATGGGTATAGCAAAGCAAAATAAAGAATTAATTCCCTACTTCCCATCAGCAGGCAGGTGTTCAGCCACCTCCAGGACAGCAAGCCTTCATCATGCATAATGTTTTCTTGGGAAGACAAATGCCATAACCATGAGTGTCACCCCCTTTCTCCTCCTTTTGTTCAGTTTTTATTCCTGAGCATGATGTCATATGGCATGGGATATGCCCCTGGTCAGCTGGGGTCAACTGTCCTGGCTGTGTCCCCTCACAATCTCTTATCCACCCTTACCCTACTTCACTGGAGGACAGTGGGAGAAACAGAGAAAGCCTTGACACTGTAAGCACTGTTGAGCAGTAGCCAAAAACATCTTCTGTCAAAACTGTTTTGGTCAGAAATCCAAAACCTAGCACTATATGAGCTGTTATGAGTAAAATTAACTCCATGCCAGCCAAACCCAGTAGAACTAGGCATAGAGGATGGGACTAGATGATTCAGAGGCACTCTGGAAAACTTGAGATTTTGCCATAGTAGGTGTCTACACAAGGTAAAACTTAATAGTTTATTAACACCACAGCATATTTCTCTATCCTTTTGCATATTACCTTGCACAGGTTCTGTTATGCTGAATTCTGTTTACATATGTACGTAATGCACTGCTACTTTTTGTATGCTGTTATTCATTTTTCTTTGGAGGTAAAATTCAACAGCTGGTATATTTAAAACACAAGTCTGGAACTCAGTCACCTCAAGAAACATCCCTAAATTGTTCAAGATTTTCCCAAGGATACAGGCTGAGTGACATCCCTTGTGTGAAGTTTTCCGTCTTTATCTTACAGAGAATTTTGCAGAAGACATCCTTTTTTTCATTCTCTTCTTGTATATATTTATACTTTTGCAGACACTCATATATGTATTATATGCTATGTGTTTATCTTAGCAAGAAAAGTTCAAAGTGGATCTGCACTTAGAATGAAAAGTGCTGGGGTTTCTTATGCTCTAATATGTGCAGTGCATGGTTCTACAGGCTGGCACTGGTCTTCGAGAAAGGTCTGTTGCTTGGAAAGTTAAGTTTCACTCTTCTGTAGGTGATTCCAAAGTGTCATCAGTGAAAAGCTGTTGATGTTTTTCCTTCTCATGCATGGTGAGCTTTTTGGGGTACTCTTGATAAGTTTTCACAGTCTTTCATTATAAACCTACAAAAAAAAAAAACCCTTTTATGCCTCAGGGAGAGATCTTGTAGTCCATTCTTTATACTATATGATGCTTTTGTGTAAGTTAAACAAAAATATCTGCTAGAAGGTGGAATCTGAGGATTTTTCACCTTCCCATGTACAAAGAAACGGGCATAATTTCTTCTGCGTAAAAGTTATGACCTTGTATCATGTGAAAACCGTAGTGAATTTCAGTAGGTGTGGAATAGGACATATGGCTAATACATCCCACATGAACAGTATATGATGATTACAAAAAGGGCAGCATTGATTGTCTTGTTTGCCTTTTAAGGTTGAAGTATTTTGGCCCTTTGTACATATAGCATGTTTTCATTGTGATTACCTACCTTTTAAGGGGTTATATGCACAATTTCTTTCTGTATACTTTCTTATAAATGTATAACTTAGTTTGTTAACCCTTCCTCTAAGCTTGTGTTTCTAACTGTATGTGAAATTACACCTGGAGCTATAGACTATTATTTGCTTTTACGGAGAACTTGATTTGTGTTTAATTCAAAAAATGCATGAACTTGTTGCAAAGCTTCATCCCAAAGACTGCAAATGTCTCAAAGCTTTGTGGCACATTTCCCTCAGAAAGCCTTTGTGAAATAGGTATGCTATTATTATCCCCACCTTGCAGATTAGGAACCGAGGTTGAGAAAGAGGGAAGGTGACTTGCTCAAAATCACGTGGGATCTGCCCTTCCCTGGGATAGGTCAGTAAACTGCTCTCAAGTCTTTGGGGTCCTCAAACACTAGGTAGTGACAAGGACAACAAAATAATAGTCTTAATTACCATATAATACATAATTTTTGTAGCTGTTATTATTTTAGCTTCACCTGTGTTAAGACAAAGTTGTCTTCTATTATCGTCACTGAGGCACTGTGTTAAAATCAGATAGCACAAGAGCCACCTATCATGAGTTAAGAAAAGTTATTTTACCATAAGGTTATTCTGACGATAATCGGTATTATTTTAGAAATGGGATATTTTTATATTTCCTCAAGCATAACTTTCTTCTTTATACAGGCATTAGTGCAGTTACCACACATTCATATCCACCCCGGCCATTCCCTCAGATCTAGACTTCAGGAAGTTAAAATCCAAATAGTTTTCAAATCCAAGCTGCCACTTTGATTTCATCACATCAAACCCTTGTTGAGATCAAACCTTTGAAATGAGAAAAGATTTTTAATCCAGTTACCCCAGATGGGGTACAACTCTCCAGGTCCTGAGAGCTGCAGGATTACAAATTCTCAAACTCCCCTCACCCACCCATGCACACACATGCAGGCACAAACAAACTGCCCAACTTTACACGCTTTGCTCACAAACACTACTCCAAGCAAGCTGGTGTCTGAGAACTGGGAAATGTCTTTCTCCCTTCCTCTTTCTGACATAAAGGAACATCCACACCCCCTAGGATGGTCAGCTCTGTCCTTATTTTGCAGGTCTAATTTTTCTTATTCAGTCAAATGATTTTGAGAACTGGACGAAATTCATAGTAACTGTAAATGGTGCAATTTGCTGTTTACCTGTAACATTGTTTGCAAATGGATGAAGTGAGCTTTCTATTTCAAAATATCTCCGCTTCACTTTCATAATAAAATGCTTAGTCTTGGATTCAGTCTTCAGACAACTTTCTCCTTAAGACAAATGCTGAAAGACCGTGGATAATTTGCTGTGCACGAAAGCTGAAATTAACAATTCCATTATCCTGTTTGTAATTTTGAGAATCAGAAATTGTCCATTGTGCTCTCAGATTCAAATTACATGGTGGAGTAATTTGTGGAGATAAAAATTATGTTTTACAGCAATAAAGCTGGATAATCCATTATTACAACTATAAGAATTTACATGCATTGGTGATATTTAGTAATACTCCGTATTCTTATAAATTTGGTGACGTCATACTCAAACTATATCCCAAAAGAAAGTATGTACTGCTACTAAATGGGTTGGTATGTTGCTCTGTGACCCATGAAATGGGATCAAGAAATTAGTCATGAGCAGAAAGGCTGAATATGATGGGTAAAAGCATCAGTGAGAAAACATAAAGCCATGTTTAGTTTGTGGCAATTACAGCTGGCATTTCTCCAAGGTATCAAGTGTGTGTGTGCCTGTGTCTGTGTATCTGTGTGCCTGTGTGTATGCATGTATGTATTTATACACAGAGGCACACAGGATTTATAATCACTTTAAAATTTCTTTTTTATTATTTTGATACTAGTTGTCTTGGTCTTTCTAGGATGAGCAGTGGCTGTTTATATTCTCACAAATGTTGAGTGACTTAATATGGTTTCCATTTTATAAACAGCAGCATAAGGACAGAGGAATAAAGAAAATTAGGCAATAAACAAAGTAGAAAAAAATGTGTCAATTGCTTTTCTAAGGAAATAATGATGAAGGAAACAAATACCTTTGAAAACGATAAAGAAATAAAGCAATATCCATAAACCTCAGGTTTATGTGATTTTTTTTTTCTCCTGAATGAAAGTAAAGCAGTTAAGCTTTCGTCACAATGAGCAGCAGCCCAGAAGTAGACAGACAGCCTCCTCTGTGTGGGGAAGATTTATAGGGACCCCTCCCGGGCCCTTTGCAAGTCCAATTCATGGGCTCCCCTGACCAAGGCTCAGAGCTGTCGCTCCAAAAAGGGAAGAAGGGAAGGCTTGTCTTTTTCTTTTTTTTTTTTTCTTTTTTTTTTTTTTAAACACCATTTGTTATTAGAACACAGGCTTCCAAATGACGAAGGAGAGAAAGGGTTGAGGGAAAAATATTTCTCCCCTCTCCCTTGTGTGGTCCGGTGTATTCAAAGCAGGGGCCTGTCTAGTTTACTGAGAAGGAGGAATGAGCTGATTTAACATGGATTGCAGCACCGCTGAGAGAGGGGGGAGAGCAACTTCCAATCAAAGTGTGAGCTGTTTTGGTGTCCATGTGTGTGGACGTACAAGCAAGAGAAGTGGCCAGTCTCTAGGCACCTTCTTTCTAAGAGCCCAAGGGCAGATAATTGATGTGACAGACAATTCTCCTTAACCCCCTGCCAACAAAACAGCTCTTGGGCAGCTCACAGCTCTCCTCACTCAATAAAGGCCTGAACCTATCACAAAAAAACATGGGAAAGATTTACTTGTTGTGAATAGCAACAATGCAAATAGGAACAGCAACCAGCTCTCCCCCCATACTGATGTGTATTAAGAAACTGAGGTATGCAAGAAAACAAGTGCAATGGTAAATCTGTGGGATGAGTTGGTCCCAAATGTCATTGTCTCCCCTACTACTCATGCAGGATTATTGTAGTGCTGTGAAAGTTGCTCTTATTTCATACATCACCTATCTAGGAGATAAGTTGCAAAACCATGATTCTGACCCTGTCCCCATCTAATGGTATCACAGAGATTCAATTCTCAATTCATTTTCACAACCACAAATGGCAAGTACATAAGGAGGCACACGGCTACTAAAACTTCTTAGTCAGTGTGTCCTGATCCAGAGTCCTTTGGCTAAAAGTCCCCTCTTCTCATGAACTCGTGTCATGCCTGGGAAAAGCATTGCAAGAAACCACTCAAGAATAATGGCAAAAATTTTATTTTGTCCCAAGTCCAGACACTTTCTGGTGAACTGGGGAAGTTTGGCTCATACCATGTTGGAAAATGTCCTTAACGTTTTGTGTACTTAAGTTTCATGCCCATGATTTTGGGAATACAAGGCAGCATACAAGTGATTTCATCCTGCAGTGTTTAAACTATTATTACAATCATTTAAAAAATCCTTGCTTCTAGCATATTGAGTGATATGCTGGCTATGAACAGCAGGTTGTACCTAGGAACAACTGAAGAAACCTAGGAAAAATTGCCAAGTCCTATTAGTGAGTTAATTTCAATGTAGAATACTTTGATAGTTAATCAAACATTCATAAACTAGAGGTGACAGAATATGCAGGTAGTCAGACTTTATCCTCTACTATCATACACACAGAAACAGTGGAATGAATAAAGGGCTTAATCAAAGTATCCCTGCCTTAGTGAGCCCTGGCACAAATAATCCTGTTGAAATCATTGTCCTGGGTTAGAATAGCAGGCTAACTGCAAAGTGTGCAAGTCTAAAGCCAGAAGCATTTGGATAAGTTACTGCATATGGTGTAATGCAAGCACTTCAGGTGGACAAAATTGTGTCTATGTAAAGTGTATATATATATCTCCATTAAAGATAGGCCCAGACTGAAAGAGATAAACTAGTCAACGTATTGGCTTCATATCAGAATGGATATTTCTACTCAAAGTCTTAATTAACGTACTAGTTTTCCAAAACAAAGATTTACCAAACAGCTCTGACTTGACTGAAGAGGCATAGGGGTTATCTCCTGTCATATGTCAGTATCTCGAGGCATTAAAAATATTACATAGAGCAATAATTTTCAACTGGTGGCCCTCTGTGATTGTGAGCATCTCTCAGGAGGTCCCTTAAAGAAATCAGACCATCGAGCCGCACATCAATATGTTTAAATTACTACTCAGAGATCAAAGTTTCTAAGGTCATAAAAATGAAGAGCAGAATGGAAATGATTGACCCAGAATATCTGTAGACATGTTTGCTAATTATTCTTTCCTTCTTTGCTTCCTCATCTCTTGTGTCCATTCACACATCCCCACTCTGCTACTAACGTGGCAAGTTTCTCATCCTGCAGTAAGCTCTTTGCTCTCTCCTTCTTTGCAGAGGTGAAGATAGGGAGCTAGAAGAATAGCGGGGCGGGAGGGGAGGGGGGCTGCCAGCTTGTATTGCTATGGCTTTTAATGCGAGAAGCTGCATGGGTGTGCTTGCGCGTGCACGTGTGGACCAATGCACAGGCCTCGACCTGTGGGAAAAAGGCATCTCCGGCAAGGAGAGCACAAGCCTGAAAAAGGCGTCTGGGGCAAGGAAAGCACAAGCCTCCTGTGACAGTACTCAGTGGCAAAAAGGGGCTGGCTGGTGCATGAGCCGCGGAGTGGAGGGGTGGACAACACGGACCCACTGGGGTGCAGAAGAGAAGGATGAAGAGCATCCGGTGGTGCTGGGAAGGCAGAGTAGGTGCTTGCGTGTGAGTGAGCAGGGAGGGCCGCCTCTGCCACCGGGCCCTGGCGAGGGGCGGGGGAGAAAAA
>NW_009648536.1:2530205-2536013 GCF_000708025.1 Charadrius vociferus
AGGGAAAGAAAAGGGAAAAAAACCTTGCTGACACGGGGCATAACTTAATTTTCACGGTGCCGGGACAGCTGTATCGTGTAATCTGCCATGGCATGCCATTAAAACTTCAATGCCTTTACTGACCCAGAAGGGAAACTCAGACCGTGGAGAGCCTTTTGAAAAGAAGTGGTGATCTTTCACGATTTATGAGCTTGTCTTAAAGAAACAGACTCCACTCACTTTAAATTAATCACCCTTTTCAGGGTACATTGAAATCTGGGGTCTCTCAGCTGAAGACTGTGGAGACCTGGTACCTTATGAATGCCTGCCCTGTCTTTATTATTATTTTTATTTCATTTTATTTTTATGCCCACCAAAATGGGTTGGTTTTCAGAGGAACTGTATCTTGCAAATTGAGGTGCAAAATCCAATTACACCAATTCAGTGAAAGTCTGAATGGGGTAGCTGTGGCACTTACACATTCTTGTCCCCGCATACATTGTGCAAAGGGGAAAAGAACCTGAGAAATATGAGGAGTTAAGGACTCAAACACTAATGAAATGTGAGACATCCTCTATGATTCACCAGCTAAAAGTATAATAGCAGCGAGTCCCCCTGCTTCCATTCTTCACACGGTCCAGGGAACAAAGAGCTGTAAACTCATACTAATAAAACCTAAACAATTTTGAAATCATAAAAAAGCCCCGTGTGTTACAAGAAAGTGTAGATAAAACACTTCCTTACTATGTTCCCAGAAAACTGGTGTGATTTACAAGAAAAATGCCTGGGTTTTGGATTTGCAGAGGATGTATATCAGCATCCTTCCATTGTCTGCCATTAGTATAATATCTGATTTACTCCAGCTGTTTTTCTGGACTTGTCTCTCAAGCACTTGCTTTCCTTGGCCAGCAGCATTTCTTAATTGGCATTTTTTTGCAAAGATAATAAGTGACCAGCAATATGAAGATTCAAAGCAATGTAATAGTGATTTTCACATCCTTAAAACTTTCCATATCTAGCAGCAGCAACACGCTTTTTGTTCCTTTAGTGAACTAATTATGGAGTAACTTAAACCAAAGCAAAAACTTCACAAACTCACAGGCAGTGACGGAAATAAAGTAATAGATGGAAATAAGATCTGAGATCAGAGTGAAACTTGTATATGGAACCTGAACATCTGAATTAATTAAGCAGCTGCCTGCCTTAGAAGACTGGACCCATGAATCCCCTAATGCACTTAAGTGCCATTCACTCTACTTTTGTTAGAAGTCTGACTTCTGACAATCTTTTTAATTGTTACTTATGATAAATACCAGAAGTTAGTACTCAAAGCAAAAATGGCTCCTTTTTTTCCATACCTTTTAGGGTTTAGAAGTTTTGCTTATTTCGCTGGAGTCTATATCAGCCAGAGGTACGGCGTGCAATCTCCTTTGCATGTCCAACTGTTCTTTATACACAGCTCTAAAGAACTGTGCATGGGTGTGTGTATCACCTATACATACCCAGATATACATGCCCGTATTTTTCTGAGATACGGTACCCTCCAGAACTCTAGTTTATATAAGGCAGGTTTGTTTGTTTGCCTTACCTGTCTCCTTATCTATACATTGGCATGCTCTCCAGTGGCCCTGATATGAATTTCTACTAGTTCAGGTGTTCTTTTTTTAAGTTTTCAGATTGTCAGCTGCTGCTGGTGTAGTTTCTGTGAGGCAGCTGTAAAACACAGAGGAGAGGAGAGGAGAGGAGAGGAGAGGAGAGAAGAGAAGAGAAGAGAAGAGAAGAGAAGAGAAGAGAAGAGAAGAGAAGAGAAGAGAAGAGAAGAGGAGAGAAGAGAAGAGAAGAGAAGAGAAGAGAAGAGAAGAGAAGAGAAGAGAAGAGAAGAGAAGAGAAGAGAAGCTGATGCCCCATCTTCATTTTGTAGATGGTCTATATTATTTTGGAACTATGTTCCATGAGCTTGTTAGACTCACAATAATGACACTTTACAGTCACATTTGTAAACTCACATATTTCATTACAAGCAGTTCACACTCTTACTCACTGGACTGTGGCCCACTGTGAGACATTATAATGGCAGACACATCAGTTCTAGGAAAAAAATACTATGTGGGTTTAATTACCATAAAATATTTTGGTGAGTCTATCTCAGGGAAGTAAGCTTAACGGTACTGCGAAAAATCTATGTTTCCCATCAACAGAAAGAAAGGTACCTATTTTTCTGCAGAATGTTCGTTTTTTCACATCCCTCCAGACCTTTTTGTTTGATGGTTTGTACTTCTCATGCACATCAAGCTTAATAACATCACAACAATATTCTTCATTTGAGGCCTGTAGAAAATGAATTTAATTATTGGATTTTTTGATCCCTACATTGTTGCTGGCATTTGTACTTTTTTAAAAACCTCAGGCTACTTCAGGCCTACTATGGGGATGCATGTAAACAAACAACACTTACTAGTGGCCTCCCAAACACTGATAACTGGCGGAGGGAAGATGCTTTCTGGCTATACCTTGTCAATCTCTTCAACGAGGTCTAGTGCTGCAGTCAGTGACATTACACTTTTCATCTAAGTGTGGACACATAGATAATGTAATTCTGGACTGTTACGGTACTTGACCCTGTATTTCTGTCAAGATACACATACACATCTTTTCCCATTCACTGCAATAAAAGTGAAGATCTGGCCAATAAATGCCAATAACCAGCCATTGACAGCCATTAAATCCAGCTAAGGCCCTGTTGTTTTCCTATCCGCCAAAACTGGCCGCAAATGCCTGACTGCAGGCATTTACAGTTGGTGAAAAGTTTTCAGTTTTCCAGTGTTTGGGAGACCTAAACTCTATTAGGTGGAAAGTGAATGACTTTATGCAGCTAATTACAGCTGTATTTTTGTAACGTGGCACCAGAGTCTACTCTGTGTCTTCTGATGCCTTTATTTGTTTATCCACCCCGGCCTGAGCTGTCAGTTTGCAGTGGGAACCAGCAGTGCTGGCAGCCAGCCACTGAGGTGGTGAGGGGACAACTTTAGAGGCCCTTCAAGTGGCAGGGTTCACTACTGCTGTGGTGGGCCCTGTTGCAGAGTGCAGGACGACACCGTGCTCATCATTTTTGCCTGATGGCTTTCCCTTTTTTTCCAGCAGGACTACCAATGCTTTAAAGACAGAATACACGTAGGGTGAGACTCTAGCTAAAATTAAGGCCTAACATTTAAGTTCATTCTTCCTCAGTACAATTGCAGTAAAAGCAGCTGGATTCTTTGATTTTGGGGTAGCTTTGTTCCCCTGAAGGTGCAGGAAATGGAAGCCATTACATTGGGAAAACATGTGGACGACCTGATTAAGAATACATGTGGACTACCTTATTGTGGCCTTTCAGCACTTGAAGGAGGCCTAAAGGAAAGATGGGGACAAACTTTTTAGCAGGATCTGTTGCAATGGAACAAGGGGTAATGGCTTTAAACAAAAAGAGGGAAAAATTAGACTAGATGTGAGGAAGACATTTTTTACGGTGAGGGTGGTGAAACCCTGGAACAGGTTGCCCAGAGAGGTGGTAGATGCCCCATCCCTGGAAACATTCAAGGTCAGGTTGGACAGGGCTCTGAGCAACCTGATCTCATTGAAGATATCCCTGGTCATTGCAAGGGGGGTTGGACTAGGTGAACTTTGGAGGTCCCTCCCAACCCAAACTATTGATTCTATGATTCTTTACAGGATTGAAAACTGGTATAAATCCTGGAAAGGCAAGTAAACTCCTCAGAGTTAATGTTACCTGGGTACAGAAATCCGTTCTGGTACTTTGGTTGTCATGGTCACAGGCCACACACTGCTGGCACTGTTGATGCAGGGCACAGGCTCTGAAGGAAGTGGCCCAGTCTAGAAAGTTTTATGTAGGCAAGAAGTCCAATAAAATCCTAACTTTAAAGTGCTAAAAAATTTCCAAAAGGACTCTTACACCACAGCTAATAAATTATGCTATAAAAGAAAGGTCATATTTGAAAAATTTGCAAGGATTACGGATACACATGCCAAGGAATCACTCTGACCATGGAGCAGCCATCTGGTATGTCATAATGTTTAAATATTTTTTTATCTCATGGAAGAAAGAGCAATTTATGTCACAGAGGAACAGGTATTTGGGAATCTGAGTCAGAGTGTGGTGTGGTAAGCAGTGTATTGATAAATAGAATATAGAACAGGAATAGAATAGGAACACTCTTGCTCAACTTTTGAACAGCTAAGTTGTGTTTCTACTCACCTGAAAATTATCTTCATTTTGAGCACAATATATATTTAAAGCATTATATTAGATATTTTTTAAAAAATAGTCAACATTTGTTATTGGCCTATTTTCTACAAACAGAGACTAATTAAAGATGCTCTAGTCTGTTTGAAAATAAACATGCTAAATGCTAAAAAAGACATTTGACATTAATAAACTTCAGACACAGCATGCAACAATATTTAAAATAGATGCAGCAGTCTAGGTATTATCCTGGGTTACAGAAAGAAATTGTGGAGACTGCCTGAAGAATTATTCTGGTGTTTATTGGTAAAAGCACCGTCCGTCCCAGTAGTTTCTGACATGTAGGAGAACATGGGTTTTTAAGAGGTCTCTTGATTCAGCTGGAGCAAAATCTGAGATTATGATGGTGGGAGAGAGAAGATTGCAGGTATAGGGGAGATTTTTAAGAGATTAAGCACCTCTTAATCTGCAGCTCAGATTATCCAAAGAAGCCTTTCAAACTCTTTGGTGTTCTTCCAGCGCTAATCAGAAGTGGCTCCTTGGAAATATTTTTTGACCCAGAAGGCACCCAGAGAATTCTAGTTCTTTAGTCAGGCTGCAATTTTAGTGAAGGCTCATGTGCCTAAAAAGACTCTCAAAGGAGGTAAAATCAGTTTTCATGATTACAGGTTGATTTTCCTGTCTCTGAACCTTTCACCTTTCATGTCTGGATAGAAATTCTGCCCTAAATTCTAGTTGGTATGTTAAGCCTGAGGAAACTAAATTTCCTGTGAAGTATTGTACTCCATTGGACCCTTTCATTTTCTGGGCCCAGATTTTTTTGGTGGGTTAGTGAAGCCAGACTACAGCTCTATGAAGAAAAATATTTGCATACTTGGAAGTAAAACTGCATTAGGTCCAAGCCTTCAGGTTGTTTAGACCTGTGCCAGTTAAATATCCATTCGTTATAATAAAGACTTTGTCCTTTGTATGAAATTTCATTTTCTCCCTGGTTTGCCTTGTCTTATTGCAGTTCTCTGTCCTGCAGCAAGCATCCTGCCTTCTGATAAAAAGTAGTTAAATGACCCCAGGCCATTGTTTCACATGAAGATTATGTTTTTCAGAGCGCAGGACCATGTGGTATATGGGGTTGTGTGCAGAGATTAAGCCAGTTACATAGAGGATGCTGCTGCATTCACAGGAGAAGCTGGGAAATGTCAGAAGAGGCGCGTGGGAGGAGAAAGAACTGCCCATCCGCCAGCTGATGGGAAGGCAGGAGAATCTTGCTCCATCTTTGGCTGTCTTAGACTATGAGGCTGGATAACCATAGGACGGGTGTATGTTTCTCATGTTCTTTGTTCATCTCTTCGGACACCTGAGGTGAAATTAATCTTACCAAACATAGATGTCTTAGATATTTAATCTAAGTGATACATGAACCTTTCAGGTCAATAGAAAGGTACAGCCATATCTGAAAGATGACTCATTCCACTGCCAGGAACATACCTAAGCTAAGCGATACAAAGTGCCCTCAGGAAATACCGGGGTTTCTCCATTGAGTAGGTGAAATCAGGTGAGATGATGCCAAGAGATGTGCTGGCAGGAAT
>NW_009648536.1:2536100-2537495 GCF_000708025.1 Charadrius vociferus
TGCGGAGCAGTGAGAATGCCAGCAAGAGTCAGTAGAAGTAAGGAACATTTAAGACTGCTGAAAGATCAGATTAGGCCAATGACTTCAGAATAACAGAAAATAAGCGGACACCACCCTGTTTTAGCTCTTATTTGTCAGTGTATACATTACCAAAGGCTAAAATCAAAATCTTGATAATTCTCAGTATCAGGAGGAAGTTTGAAATATAACTTCATTAAAGTTTGAATTTCATTCGGGGTACAAAGTGGTTTTAACTACCATGTTTTAGTCACTGGAGATGTAAGAAAGTAGACTTAAGATGACCTAGCCAGCAATCCTGCAAGCAAATCTATCATATCTAGTCATGTACTACTCCTTACTTGTCCTTTGAAGTCATGAAGTATTGAGCATGTTGAAAACCACAGAATGAATCATACTTTTCTAAACTTGTAGAATCCAAAGGACCGAAGAGAATTAGTATGCATAATTTGTTTAGACTTTCTGCAGGTAACTGATACCTAAACGGTATGTTAAAACAATCAGAAATGCTGATTATCTGGTTTCTAATAACGATGGAAAAGGGTATGATATAAATATTTACATGGGATTATGTGCATCAATCACATAATCTGATCATTCAATTTCAAAAAGAGAAAAACTAGCACAGAGTAGTTATTTATGTAAGGACATAGCAGGATTTTAAACAGGATGTTAAAATATGAGATCTCTTTGGTTCTGCAGTTCTCAGTGTTTCTAATGAACATCTTTGAGTGTAATATGAGAAAAAACTGGGAACAGATACCAGCCTTATAACAATACTAAAGCTGATATTTATTCTTTCTGTTTTAAAACCTACTTTTTAACCTTCTATTGCAGCACTTTTACTTTCCCCTTACTTTTCTGAGCATTTAATTTTGCCTCCACTTTGTATGGTGCCTTCAACCCTCCTTCCCTTCCTTTGCCTCCTGCTCCCCACTAAATGTGCTATTTGGTTTGGAAGTTGTCCTAATGACTTTAAGGATTAGAAAAGCAAAAGGGAAAGTGGGTGATCTGAAGGGTACCAATACAACCTTTCAGAGGGTAGTACAGGGGAGTGCAGCACATAGGCAAGGATGGAGAAAATCAGTACCTGCACAAACATTCCCAGAACACTAGTCCACTTAGCAGAACTGATGTGGAGATTTGTCATTGTTCCTCGCAGATACCCTGCAGTTGTTTGAAAAAATGTTCATACTGAACAGGTGTGCGCCAGTGTAGATCCCTGAGCACAAGGTATTCCCAGGCTGAAAGGAATGATTTATTTTCTTAATATTGTATCTATACGGCCTTTTGAAAACATCAGGTGCTACTTAAGTATTATTACATTCAAATAATAAAATAAATACTTGAAGCACAAAATATTTAACCCTCTCTTTC
>NW_009648536.1:2537561-2547159 GCF_000708025.1 Charadrius vociferus
TCTGACTAACGGTAAGTTATTTGTTCAGAAAGATTTTATGGTGCTCATAAAAACTCAATTACAGTTTTAAAATAACTTGTAGTTTTTCTGTAACGTGATGCTGCCATCTCAGTTCCCAGAGGGTATATTAAATTCAAGTAGCAATAACAAATCATTTAAGCAATAAATAAATAACCTGAGACTGAGTTGTTAAGAGTTAATAGTCTCCCATACACTCAATAGAGACTGAGGCTCCACTCTATTAAAGTGACCCCCGGGGCCATGGGCCAAATTGCACCCAGTTGTTTTGTGGAAGGTATTCATCCCTCACACATTCATTTCCTTCTTTATGTTGTCTCTTTTCATCAGTGAAGGCACTCTGCAGTGCCTGAGTCCAGAGAACAATTACGGTACAGTCTCAGAGAAAAGAAAGAAAACTGGGGTCATAAATATGTTAAATGGGTACGTGGGTTTAAGTGGCTTTGTAAACTAAACACGAGGGAAACCTCAGACTAATTAATGAATATGAAGCAGCATGATAGGAATGTTTTAAGGGGAAATTCACATTACATTCCCCCCCCCTCAAAGTTTAAAAAAAATTTTTTTTCTTCCCTTTTAAAAATTAATTCCAGCAGGACAGTCATGACACAACACATCCTTATGTTTTACTGAAATGGTATTCAAGTAGGAACTGGTTGCAGAGATAACTGAACTGATAATTCATTCTCAACATCTTATTGGAAACTGAATTCTTTCCTCCACAAAGATCAGCCATTTATCATGATAGCGAAGCTATGCAAAAGTGCAGGAAGATTTAGGATTCGAGCCAAGATCACTGCTTAGCTTTACATTATGTGTCAATTCCTGACCTGACTTACACTCACCACTAAAATAAACATGGATTCATTGAGAGTCAGTGGTGTCAGGATTTGGCCCTGTAATAATAAGATTACGGGCCCAGAACAGTAGTCTTCATTCAGTCCTAGCAGTGGGACAAATTTTGCTCTCAGGGTCTTCTGTCCTCCTGTGGGAAAACCGGCAGGAGGCAGAAGAGGGGGAAAAGGATCTGTGGGCTTTCTCTTTCCTATAAAGCTTTCTCCTATATTTATATTAGTCCAGATCCTGGGGAATTTTGTTCTCAAGATCTACTACAGGCTTCTGCTACCAGCTTCGATTGCTGCCTCCAGGTCCATAGTTTGCTTCAAAATACTAGTTGATTTCCATGGGGAGTTCTTTGGGTTTCACTTTTGGAAAAAAAAAAACATGTTAGAAAACAAAGCTATTTGTTTTAGCTGAACCCAAAATCTGAATGGGAAAAGACCAAAATATTGGGGAAATATTTTTTTCCACTGGAAGTTCTGAAGAAAATTGATATTTCTGTGCAGATTATTTTTTTTTGGTACCTGATATAGTGTTCCCAGAGTCGATCAAATGCAGGGTGCCATCACCAGCAGCACAGTAGAACCTTGCTCTGAAGGTCCTTGTCATATTTGCCTTCCTCAGAGCCCCCTCAGGACACCGCTCGCTTGTCATGAGATTGATGCTGTCTCTGTGCCTAGTGGATGTACCAAATGCCAGGTTACCTGAGTGAAGTCCAAAGCGGAAACAGAGTCCATGGAAACAGTAGCTGCTTCAGCAGCAGTGGGACAGGCAAGCCCCATGTCCTGCTGGCACAACAAGAGATGAGATGACTGGAATGAAGGAGAGACAAGTTCCAGTTCCTGCGGCCATTTGTAACTCCGTTGCAGTTACCACCAGTGTTTCTGTAAAAAGTGAGATCTCTCCTCTCTCAGCAGTATGACTACCTGCTTCTTGCAGGACAGGGACCATCTCATCTGAAGGGAGATGGAGGAGCAGAAACTAACCTGTGTCTCCACACTGCCTTCCTGTAGACAGGGTGGAGGGGCTGCAGTAGGATGCCTCCTTTGTTCAAGTCACAAAGTCATGGCTCTGCAGATTTTGGGTGCTCTTCATGATCAATGACATGTCTTGGCTAGCGGGCATTATGAGAATGTCTCCGCCTGTGAAAGATAACTAGTCGGTATTCCCTTGTCCCCTTCAGGAAGAATGGGATAGGTCACCTTAAACTGCTGGTAGAAGTGGTTTGAGCTGATCTGTCTGACTGCCTGAGGCAGGCCTGGAAGTGGCCGCATGATCCGTGCCACCTGCAGTACTGCAGGGATGGTGACCTCTGCCTTATTGGTGGTGGTAAGGTGTTTATAGGGCACCACTCTGATCCTACTGGACGTTGTAGACCAGGCCTGCTCATGTTCTAAGCCTTTGTTCTTCCCCTTACTCCATAGGGTCTGCAGGTTGCACAAACTGCTCCTTAGCAGGGAAGGTTTCAAACTCCATCAAGAATATTTCAGAAGGCTACAAACAAGCATAGCAGAGGCTTACTATATATGTTATCACTGCTGCAATTAATACATGTATATGACAGCATTAATGTCTACGATTGCCGTGTTGGTTTTGTTATAATCCTCTGCTTTCATTTGTTCCTAATTCTCCAGAACAGGATACCTACCAGATTTGATCAAGTCAGTTTTTAGAAAGGCATAAACTCCCTGGATGCAGAGGCTAGGTGGCTGCCGTTGGTGTCCCAGATAGGTACCCACACTGCTCCTCACGTTAGGCACCAGGTTCAGACTGCTCTCCATAGAAAAGGCCTCGCTCCTGCACGATTAATGTCAAGAACTTCTTCAGTTTAGTTCAAATGGGTGAAGTTTGAAATCCCAGTTCAGAAGGATGATAAAGCTTCAGCCACCGCTCCTGCTAGGCATGGAGGGGAAAACCTTTCAACAAGCCCTTATCCCAGGGTTTCAGAATATGGATTTTTAATTTCTCTGTTTAAAAGTACTGTTGAAAAGCAGCTATAGCATAGAAAGAGGTGCAATGACAAAATTAAACCTGCGCAGTTAGCCTTTAATACTTTGAGTACATTACTAACATAGTTACACAGAAATGTATTTATAGTGTTTATTCACCAACATTCAAAATATTCCCAAGTCAAAGTTTTCCACTTAAGGCAGTGGAAAGAAGTTTTCAGAAAGGAGTAAGTGAGCTGGTTAAACTCTTTGCCAGGAAAAGACCATTTTCTTTCTGTCCACTTGGCCAGCTTCTCAGCTGACAAACCACCATTGTCTTCAATGCAGTGACACTGATCTATACCAGCTTTTCAGCTGTTGGATAGTTCACAGGCCACTTCTGGTTTTTGTCAAGTGTAGTCACGATTTGTAAGTATTTTCAGCTCCTTTTTTTTCATAATTTTTTTCCCAACTCTTTTACTTGCTGTCTTATCAGCTTGCTGATCTACTGGCTTAAATGATCTGAGCAAGAGTAGAAAGGGTAATTTGCTCCCTATAGATGAATTTAAGGGGGGGAATTAATGCAAAAGGACTCAAATGAGCAGAAAACATTAAAGATCAAAAGCCACTTTCCAAACACCAACATGCAACAAGTGACACTGCTCCACGTACAGGACAGAAACAAAGGCACTGCTTTCATTTGGTCATCTTTTTCATGGTTATTATTTATTTATTTTTACTATTCATTGAGCTCGAGGACTGAGCATGGGCTGAAAAAGGAATTTAGGATTTCAGCCACCCTCTCAACAGCAGCAAAACTATAAATAGTGTTCAGTCTTTTATCCTTTGAACACTCCGAAGGCCCTTGTAGTCAGCGGAAGTGTTAAGCGTGCCAAAGAAGCCTGGAGTGGGGCCTTTAATGAATAGACTTCGTTGTGACTGGTGATTACACAGGTAGATGGTGACAAGGCAGACAGTGTCCAGTTCTAACAGCAGTCCTTGTGTTTGGGAGATGATCCTTTCGAACCCTCTGTTCTGCTCTGTCTGATCTTTCTGTGCTCTTCCTAGATGGGAACAAAACTGCATCTCCTTCCTTTCTGGCTCCGGCAAGGGGACAGGCATGACACTGGTGATCCTGCATCACTGGTGAGCAGCGAGCATGCTGACAATAAGGATAAGTGAGACCTTGCGCCTGTCCCTGTTCACCTGGTGTCTCCAGCTCCCAGCACGTGGCTGTGCTTTGTAACTGTGCAAGCACTATAACATTTGAATATAAATAATTTTTTTTTTTTTTTAATGATAAAGAGAGAAATTTGGCCTCTGTGTGTGTTTCTATTCAAGCTAAATAGATTGCTATGTGTTATCTTGGCAGGCTTTCCTCTTTGGTAGCATTTCAAGGAAATGTGGAAAGGAGAAAAATTCAGCAATACACCTCTGTCTCTTTCACTATTAAAATTGTCAGGATAGTAAATCAAGTTTTTAATGGTGAGGAAAAAAATTCAGTACATTTAAGAAACCAAGAGAATGTCTCTTGTGGCATCTGTAAAAATATCATCTGGTACCATTTAACTTGGGGAGAGACACATGTGACAAAGTTTATAGAGAAAATGTTAGTGTGCAGTTCAACTTGAAACAGAAAGCCTCAAAACACACTCTTCATATTTCCAAATTGTTTCATGTGTGATGTGATCTGTGGCAAGAAGGATAAGCATTGTCATCTAGTCAGTATTTACTTAGAGCTTCATAAATACCAGCACAAATATCCAATTGAGTTTTTTTAGCCTAATATGATTTTTATATACAGTGACTGATGAAGATCACATAAAAAAACACAACTCAATTTGCATGATAAATTATGGTGCACAGAAAGAATAATGCACAAGTGAAAGAGAAAAACAAAATCTGCCTTTGACATGATTGATTGATCCTACAGTCCTGGCTTCACCTGAAGAGAGGTGAAAAGGAGTTTTGGCTAAGGGAGGCTGGAGGCAATGAAAGTTTATGCCTAGTAGCCTTCTTGCCTTTTTTTTTTTTTTTTCCTGTGGAAGATAGATCTGTCAAACTAAAAGAAAAATAGACTTCCTGTCCATTACATATACAAATCCTTGAATTATCTTTAGCGGTTGCCTTTTCACTGAACTGTGAGACAACTTAATTTGAAATTACTCTTTTTGGAAATCCTAAACCCTTGACACATTTCATTAGGCACAAAATGATTATAGTTATCAGTTAATTTGTTTGAAGACTTGGTAAACACTTGTTACAAAGAGTTTTAGAGACGTCTAGTAGTTAGCAGAAAAGGGAAGCTGTCTCCAATCCTTAGTTTATTTACTTAGCACTTATTAAGCACCACTTCTGTATCTACCCAAAAAAGAAATATTTTAAGCAAACCGTAAAAGTAGGCTTGACCCTTTCACGGGCACGTCATAAATCAATTGTTAAAGCAAGGGTGAAAACTCTGAAAGAGGTCAAAGGTGGAAGAGAGGTCATCTCTGAGAAGGGACAGTGTGAAAATCCATGAGGGGTGGAGCTTAGGTGGAGATAAAGGCCTGAAAAAGGAAATTCTAGAAGTTGCAAGGCTCTTACACCATGAAAGCACCAATAAAATCATAGCTATCAGAGTGCTGAGGTTATTCACAGATCATTTCTAAGCCTGCAGCTCCAATTGCCAGATCAGTGATGCCAGCTCATCTGCCTAGTGACAAAAGGGCAATTTTTTAAGTGCCGGGTTTACTTTTAGTTATATGCAAAGTAAGAACAATACTTCTAACAGTTTCTCAAAAACTGTACCATTTCTTTTGCTTTGCTTGACCTTGCTGTCATCAAGTCAGAGAGGTTTATCCCAATGACATAACAGTTTCTCTGGACAACCTTTGATAACTTGGGAGCAAGCATTGTATAAAAATGTTTTATGCTATTCCCTGAGCGAGCAAGGAAGCCTGCTAATGTTTGACTTCAGTGATTTCAACTTTATGTGCTAACTACTAATACAGCACTATGTTCAGGACTGAGACTCCAGACAGAGTTAAGGGAACTGTGTAGTTATATGAAATGGAGATAACACTCTGAATGCATTTGCAATAGCATAAATAAAGCACTATCAGCCTCACTAATTTGCCATATTGTCATATCTGGGTTTTGGCTCATCTTCAGTCAAAAGGTATTAAATTATGTAACGGTAAGATTTGCTCAGTCTTTAACCAGCCTCAGTTTTTTTATGGAGGTTTCAGCTCAAACCCAGAATTTCAATGAAGAGCTCTATTTAAGCATTTGTTTCACTCAATGGACTAAAGTTTAAATTCCAAACAATTAAAGTTATTCAGATTTAAATGGGAAGATTTCCTGATTGTTTTGTAACTGCACAATTTATAAGTCATAATGACATTCCTTCACTTTGTCCAGAAAAAACAAAGGCTGATTTATTTCCTAATAACAAAGGCAAATGGTGAGGCTGTATGAAACTGCTTCCTTATTTTCAATGGGTCAGTGCCAGGCTGTTAGGTATCTTTGAACCCCTCCTCCCATCCCTGTGCCGTCCTGTGAAGCAAAGCACCCCAAAACATCGCTAATCTGCGGAGAACACCACGTATTGAGTTATACTAAGCACCTAGTTACAGTGCAGCTAATACCTGCACAGTCTGTTGCGAGAGATCTGCTTGATATTCATTGTATCAGCATTGATTGCGCTGGGCTTACTGAAACACAGTAGAATGCATTCATCTGGCTAATGTATATACCTTCATTGATGCTGCATTGTGATGTAAACAATGTCCTGTTCCTTCCTTATAGTAACCTAATTGACAGCCAGGCATTTTGAGCACTCCAAAGGGCTATTGTTGTGGTGAATGCCGTAACAATAGGATTTCATATAGGTTGGGGCTTAAGAAAAGTACAATGTCCTTTTCCTGATATAAAACCAAGAATTGTGTACCAGTTGAGAGCGGGATAATGGGTTCATCATGGAATTAAGGCTTTGGCTTTGTTGGGAATCAGCTACTTAATTTTTATAGATACACTTGTTTAAAAACTCTTCTTTAATTGAACTCATGTATTGTCTCTGTAGCTCTAAACATATATTTTTTTAAAAAGATGCCTCTTACTCTCCTTAATCATAGACTCACACGATGTGTCATTGCTGTGTGTTGTCTGTCAGTGATGAATCTTCTGGTGGTCTCCGCATGGAGCAGAGTGAAAGGCAACAAAATCACACCCTTCGTTTGAAGAACAATTTTGTGATAATATTACTACAGCTCAACCCAGAAATGAGAGAACTAGGTACGGGGATTATTTCAAAATGTCCCTTAAGTTTAAGTGCTTTCCATTTTTTGCCTCCCTCTGGAGACAGAATCCCTTCCTCTTCCGTCTTGCAAATTGAGATACTGCCAGTCATAGGCTCTGTTTGAAGATCTGGCCCTTAACCTCCGGGGTTGTGAGAAAATATTAAAAAACAAAGTTGAAAAAAACTGATGTTTGGAAGGATTTCAACTAAATAAAATGATCCTCACTGGTTAGAGCCCTCTGGTAATGAGGGCACTGCGGTGCCTCCTGGTTATTGAACTTGAAGACATTTCTCTGATTGCTGTGCGTTTTGTGGGGACAGAGGAATTGAGGAGTGGTGGATGAGAAAATGTCATCAAAATACGGAATGGCCACAAATCAAAGCGTGCGAGGTGCTGTCATTTGTGCTGCTTCAAAAAAGGTGCTTCCAGACCCCAGCTGATATTGAACAGACACTCAGCCCACCCTCTACCTCCAGGCAAATTCTTGAAAAAACATTTTAAAAGCCTCCCTCCCTCCTGGGAAAGTTTGGGTCCCAAAATTGAGAGGATTTTCTTGAGTGGCTGTGGTCTTTTTGCCCTACAGAAGCCACACCTGTGGAGTGCTGAACATCCAAAACTTCAAGTGAAATCGGCAGGTTTGACCTGGTTTCAAGTAAGACAGAATTTTCAGTTCCGATGTGTTAAAATGATCTAGGCTGAGATTCTCAAAACCACTGAAGTAGCTTAGGCATGCTCTTCCCACTGAAGATGAATGGATCTTGTGTTTTCAGACAAACATTCAACTACACATGAAGATCCAGTCTGTAACATGAAGTGGGACGACAGCATAATCCAATGCACGTGGACTCTGGCAGCAGTAAAAAGCCCACAACTCCTGTTCTGCCAGGTTCCAACAGATGTAGAGTATATGTGAAGTTTGTACCTTCAAGGGCATGGAAGTAAATCAAGCCCAGATATTGAGATTTCTTTCTCTCATATGTATGTGTTCAGGCATGTGTTTGAATGATCTTTTCCAAAACACAACATATTTTAAATCATCAAGTTTTTCCCACACATACATTCATATGGTCAAAATTAATCTTTACTGATTATTTTAATTGGTTGAGTATGTTTTAAGGGGTGGGGAAGAATGGGGTTTGCAATATTCTCCTGCTCCCCTCTTTGGTGTACTTGTGAGTTCACATCTGCAAACAACACCCTCGTCTCAAGCCCTCTTTCCTGGGATTCCTGAAACACACTCAAAACAGCTTTGCAGAAATGTTTAGCCATCCCAGTGGGAGCTGGACTGTTGTGATGACGGCAGCTGCTGGGTGAAGGATGGAGAAGCTTTTTTGGCACCGTTGCCAAGTCCATTAGTACAAGCTATCTCCAGATGTTGGAACTTGATTTGGGTGGATGGGTAATTTCCTATTAGTGTTATTGCTAGGGATGGGCAGGTTCACACTGCCTAAATGGGCTCAGGCCCAGTAGGCTTGAAAATTCAGTAAATGTTCACATATTATTTATTTTGAGCACCTCTGGGAAGGGAGGAAAAGCCCCCACATTTTTGTCAGAAAAAGAAGACAAAATCTCTAGTGAAAAGAGAGAATCCAGGGAGGAAGACCCAATGCAGTGAAACAGAAAATTATAAATAAACGCAAGCTATAGAATATCAGTCTCCTAAATCTAACTTTCTGGAAGTACAGTAGGGATTTAAAGAGAGGAATTGCCATCCTACAGTCCGCCTCTTATTAAATAAAGCAAACTTTATAAAAAAGATATATAAAGTTATCTGTTCCAGCATGAAGAGTTTTTCAGTAGAAAATGGATTCCCACTCCAGCAATACCAAAACCCCAAGCAACGAAGAGAAGAGGTGGCATAAATTTAAACAAGAGCCGCAAGCACACTTTGCTATAGGCGTTTACAGCTTTTACAAAGTTTGCATGGAAAGGAACAAAAATGCAGCCATCGTATCAGTGGCTGAAGAGGCTCACTGGGCATTGTGTCCCTGTGGTCCCACTTGGGTGGGTCACATGGGATGAGGCTCTTGCAGCAGCAGCTAGCTCTTTGCTTCTTGACTCGAAAACTGCATACTGTTTTTAAAAGCCTATAAAAATTGCCAAATGAGAGTGAGAGAACAGCTTTGAAGCAGCCCTTGGCCTGTGCCAGCCTCCAGTTTTCAAACCTTGCAATATTTTATCTACATGGAAAGTTTCTCCACAGAGGTTAGCAAAGTCTGTAACAGGAAAGCGTTGCAGGAGATTTGCTCTCCGGGGATGGAAAATATTGGTGTTGATGAGTCTGAAGTGCAGTGAGAGCTGGGCCGAGAGCTGGGCTACATGTATGGGTGGTACCAGGACAATCAGGCTTCGTTTGGAGCTGCTTATGCCCAAACACAAAAGCACACATAGAGTGGAAATCAAGTTTCCCAGCGAAAGGCAGAGTTTGAAGGGGGAAAAGTAAGGCACAGACCCAGCCATGCTTTAGTCATTAACTTTTAACTTGAAAGTCAACTTTAGAGAAAAATGGTCTGAAGAAGAAGCGCTCTCAGC
>NW_009648536.1:2547184-2560895 GCF_000708025.1 Charadrius vociferus
GACATTTAAAAACCAGCCTCTGAGAGAGCAGAAACTTTCCCTCCTGCATACCACAGGTTTCCACATCTCGCTTGAGCAAAGTGCAACACGAGGAGCACGCGTTTTACAGTTCTAAGCATATTTAATACAATGTTTTTACAACAGCTGTTGCTTTCACAGAACTTTAACCCCACTGTGTAAATGCATCACAGGGAAAATACTCTGTTGTCTTGGAGACAGCCTTCGCTCGCAAGCCCTTTTCCACCGGGCTGGTGTCAGCTTTCAGCTCCGGCCGCATTCCAGGCGGGCAGGCACATCCCGGCCTCTCTCTCCTCCGTCTTCATTACCGGCCCCGCTGAAGGACGGATGGCTCAGGAATCTGGGACAATTATTGGGGCAGCCTATGATCAGTTTCCATCAGCACACCAGATGAGAAAATGGCAAAAATAAGTCCAAAAGAGGAAAAAAAACCACCCCCAAAACCCCCAAACACCCAACCCCCCAAAACCCTGTAAAAGATTTCCTGACATCCAGGGCTTTTTTGTTTCTTTTGGTTAACTTTCGTGTCTTGCTTATCAGGCCTGGTACAGAGCCAGGTGTCTATATCCTGCTAAATTTAGACCAACTTATTGTCTTAGCTGAGAAGTGTTATGTTACAGCTGACACTTGGAAGACCATTGGAGGTATCGTGTGACAAATGCCTGCCCTTAAAGGACTTGGGAAACTTCTCGTGTCTTTGTGAAAGATGATACTAGCTAGTGGCCTGACCCCTCCAGCTCTCTAGCATATGCAGTCACTGCTACAGGTAGTATACAGCAAACACTGCCATTCGTCACGTGTTTGTGGACACAGCCCCAAAATCTGTTCTAAAGTTCTGTCTTCAAAGTTGCACATATGAAAAAGAAATAATTGGAAACTTTTATTAGACCCCAGAAAGTTTGTTTTCATCTCACTTTTAGACATATGAATGTGCTTGAAGTGGCTGTGCTCCATGCATGAATAATAATAATAATAAAAAATGATGCTATGAACTTCAAATATATCTGACAAGCATCAAAGAGAGATTTTTTTTTCAAAATTGTGTAGCTGAACCTAATCCTGTAAAGCACTGAATGCCCTTGAAAGCAGGGAGTGTTGGAAGGACTCAGGCCTTCCAAGCAAACATGAAAGATCTGAAACAACCTAGGCCCTAGATCTAATAATCTCTCTGAAAACAGCAAGGTGCAGCCATAGCTTTGGCTACTTTATAATCAACACTGCTTTCTTTCATGTGTAAGCACTTTTGTCAGCAGGTAATGTAGAGCTAATGCAAAGCTAAAGAGTAGATATTTTTTGTCTCCAGACACCCTTATTAATGCCCAAATCCAAAATTTACTCCTATGCAGGACACCATTTCATTACAATCTTTAATGGAAACATGTATTTCAGATCCCTTGGTTCAAATGACAGTTCCAAAGCATATGTTTAACATTAGGAGTGTCCTTTCCTGAACCAGAGCCTAGAAGATTAGCTGAACGATTCTTCAAAAGGTTTAAAAAGTAAAAAGCCCCTATGTCAGATGACTTGTGTGAGCAAATATCTGAAGGAACCATCTGTAACTTTAGCAATGCTTGACTGGAATAATAGCAACAAGGACCAACATATTGTACTCTCTGCAGCAGAACAACGCTCAACAGGAGTAAGAGTATTGGTGCTAAACAAAATTAGGACTGGATTCAGGACTGGACCTGCAAATAAGCTCAATTCAGACAAGAGAAAGTTTTAATGCTATGTAGCACTAAAGTGAGGTAGAGCTTCTAAGAACAGCTGTGTATCCTACAGCATCGCAGGAAGATCCTCCCTGGATTAGGTTGTGTTTTAAGCTTGTGTTTTGACTTTTGCATTGTCTGTCCCATCAGTTGATGTCTGCTGGTGCTTACAAACTGTGGGAAGATGCCTTCAGCACAGGTCTAGCTTAACTGGCACAGACCACAGTGATTTCTTCCTCCCATGGACAAGAGGCTCAAGAGGCACCTCAACCATCTCTACCCAACCTACAAATGCGATGCACTTGCAGCACTTCTTTTCCAACATTTGCTTGCCCCAGGCTCATGAGAAAGAGCCCGACACATGGAGAGCTACATGCTTCAGCTGTGCCAAAGCCTGCTCTGCTGACAAGCCCAGGATCACAGCACTGCCATGAGACTGAGCAAAACCATCAGACCATCACGTGCAATTCTGCCTGCAAACAGTTTCCCCACTTAGGCCTGGGCAGCTGGAGGAGCAAATATAACTGCAAACACAGCAGTGCACGGCTGCATGGTCCCCAGAGGGCTGGCTGAGCCAGGCTTTCCACTCAGCTCTTTGGCTTTAGATACCCTCTGTGAAGTACATTATTCCTGTCCATCTCTGATGATTTTGCCCTGGAGACACACCAGCAAATAAAGGAAAAAGAGAATCATAAATTTCCATCTTCCCAGACTTTCTCTTGCTTCTGTTTATTCTGCTGGCTCCAACAGGGGACAACGAAGAACATCATCACTGATCACCTTGCTTTCCCTGATGCATCCAGAGTCATGGTCTGAGCCCAAAGAGCTAGGGCGAGCAGAGGGTGTTTGCTGAGAACTGTGGCATAGAAATGAAGTTAGGAGCACGGAGCCAAAGCCACAAGGCAAACCTCCCCTAAGCGAAGTGAGCAGATTTGGCCTCTTCGAAGATGTGTGCATGTGTGTCTGCAATCTAGAATAGCGTGCCACATTCTGCAAGTGTCATACATCTACAAGAGTTCATTAGGAGACTGACCTCACAAATGCTGTTAGGCTAAAGTGTACTGAGGAGAGCCACTCTCATCTGACCTCACAAGAGAATTAGCATGTAGTTGACATTTATATGTATAGCTTTACTGTAAGGGAAAATATATTTCTGACCTCAGTATCATAGTCATATTTAAACCATGGCTCCTCTGTCCTGGAAAGTACAAAAATTTTTTGAGATTGTGCTGCCAGCTGCATTGTTTTTTTATTTCTGCACATTCAAAAGTGCACCTGAAAGTTGCATACTGAATGGGTAGAAAGTTGCAAAGGCAGCTGCAAAAATCAATGTGACACTTCAGTTGCTTGCAGGGAATACTAAGCAGAGGTGAGTAATTAGAAATACATAGTACCTAATCACATCCATTTTGTTTTTGTAAAAGGGCGATCCTTATCTGGGTTCATATGAAAACATGCATGTGAAAGGTTTGCATCCAATCACAGACTATACAATCTGACATATTTCTAGTCAATATGAAGCAACCCAGCTGGAACTTTGAGGCCCTGAATGTTCCCAAATAAGCAGGGGCCCAGAATTATTAATAAATGCATTAGCAAGAGGCTTGGCTCAGTTCTAGGTATTATATTTCAAAATGGACTTAGATGCTTTTTTCTGTTTTAAAACTGACTGAAGTGAGATGGTTGTGATTTATTTAATGCTAACCCTGACATATGACTTTTTTTCATAGACACTCCTGCATTTATATATAGTTAGAAGCAAAGTTGTGCCATTATTTTCAACTAGGAAATCCTTCAATGTCAGAGTTCTATTCTTGGAATTTCATGTTGGCCTTCCAAGAAGTTTAGCTGGTATTTTAATATACCTGTGTTCATGATTTCTGATAGCTTCAGTTTCTTATCCCCCGTGCCTGCTCTCTCTGTCAGCTTTTTGGTGCAGTTACAGACTCCTTATAATCTATAATAAAGACCTTCAAGCCTGCTTGATTCTTTTGAAAAGAGAACATTTAAACCCATAGAATCAATTAACATTTTTCCTTCTTTGGTTCTTTCTCTCTGGACTCCAGAAAGAAAAATGAATGTGTATAGTTCTTTGTATGAAATCACTGGTAAACAATATTGAATCAGGGTTTTTTTGTCCTCTAGAAAAATATAAAACTAGGAAGATAAAAAATTTCAAACCCTTGTGCATGCTGAGGAGTTTGCTTGAAAAAGAAAACAGTGTTTAACACATGGTCCAGTGAAAGCAATGCCATGCTATTTTTGTGGTGGCATTTATGAATGCAGTAGGACAAAACCCCTGACTTCTAAAACTTCAGGGCGCGTTGAAACTTTCCCAGACAAATGGCTTAAGCGAAGGAAGAGAAAGCATAGCAGGCTGGATGTCCCATTGTAAGGCCTCCAAGTGTCTTGAACAACAGAGCACAGCACAGTGAAAGGAGCTGGGTGGCAGATGCCTCTCTGCTTCCTTGCATCCCAGCGAGGCTCTGACTCCTGAAGATACCCATGAGGGCAGTCACATTTGCTGGTTTTTCAGCTCTGAAACTAGTACTTTTGTCTTTCCCACCTTATCCAGCAGTAGATGTCTCCCCCTTCCTCTTCTCCTATTCCCCCTTCCCAGGAGGGCTGGTGACCCCAAGGGTGCCGAAGCCACTGCCCACTGCCTTGGCATCATCCTTCAGTGCTTCAATGCACTCTTGGTTTCTGTTGCCTGCAAAAGGGGACTGACAAGGAGAAAGTGGCAGTGCCTACTGCTCTCAGAGGGCAACAAGGTGGGACCACCGGTCTGTGTCAGATGCAGGAAGCTGCCCTGGGTTAAACGTCCCCTGTGAGCCTGGAGCCACAGCAGGAGGTAACACAGTAGTTATAGTCTCCTTTTGTTGATGCCTCTCCTGATGGATCAGTTAACTAAATTTCTTGTTTGTCCTTAAGAGTCTTCCTGTTCAACAGTGTGACAGAGCTGTACATTATTAGATATTGACAGCAGATTATTTCGGCCTTTTCCACGGAGGTAACTGTCAAGTAAAAAAATTAAAAGTGAGTTGGGATTCTCTGGTATGAGAAACATTAACATTAGATAAGATATAATGGTATAAGATATCTTCCAGTAAGAGCTTCCAAGGAATCAATTTTCTCTTCCGAAAGCTGTGAAAGAGTGAAACAGTAAGAAATGAATTTTCTGTGGATAAATCACCTGCAGAACTGAAGAGTCAGCAGATCTGTTTTGATGCAGCATTTCTTTACTGGATCAGTTGATGAAACTCTTGTGCCCTGTCACCTGATGATGATGACACATCTATCAACCTGCTGATGGTGACAGATCTATCAGCTATCTGAGATATTTAGGAAACAGGTGGGATTCAGAATGAAGGATTCAGAAGATCACACTTGCAATTTTCTAAAGAGACTGCATTGACATTCATCAGTCAAAATGTAAAGGGGAGAAGGGGATTCCTCATTGTATGGGTTTTTTAAAAAAGTTTTTCTTGACCTCAGCAAAATGAAAAATCAGTTCAGTAGAATCTGAAAGAAAATTGGCTTGATAGAAGTTCTTCTCATGAAATGAAACAAAGCATTTTCTTATATATTTTACTACTTTCGAAAAACAAAAGTACTGCAATGAAAATATTAAAATACCATGTATTGATCATTTGTGTCAATTAAAGAACATGAAGTGAAATATTTGACACACAAGCAATCTCTCTTTTCAGATGAATCTAATGCAGCTGAAATAGTTTCAACAAATGTGAAACTGTTTTTTTTTTCAGCAAAAGGACCATTGGATCCAATAGACCCCCCTTTTCCAGTTACATTATGCACTGAGGGGCAGCCAGTGACACTGACTCAAGGTGAGCACTAGCTAGAGCCACTGGGACCCTTGCCAGAGCAGGGAGTGGAAGTCTGATCCCTTAGGGGACAGGAGGATTGTAACAACGGTGCTGTGCTGAAAGACCATCCTGAAGGAAAGGAAAAAAAAAACCCACAAAAACACAAATATGGGAAAGCCTCCAGGTAGTTCTTGTAATTAGAGACAAATTCAGTATCATTTTCCAAATCAAAGAAGTAATTGCCTTCATTGTTTCATTTGGAATGCAGAAAAAACCCCAAAACAGCCTGTTTTTCACCAAGCTCCCTGGGTGTGCTGGGGAACACTCAATACTTACCTGGCTACCCTGGCTGGAACTACACCTAAGCCACAACTGAGTCACCTGCTGGTCACAGAGGAAGAAAAGAAAGCTTCCTCAGAAACAGCAGTCTGCAGGTCAAGCACATGTAGAGTAGCCATAGGTACCTGGCCATGTTGTTTATCCTGCCTTTGTCTCCACCTCACCCTTTTCTACATTGTTACAACACACAGCACAGTTTTTGGTCTTTGGAAGAGGCTCCAGTCTAGCACAGGCGGTGGTAGCTCTGGTGAAATCACAGTGTTACTCGCTACACCAGGGAGCAACACTGCCCTTGACACCTACTCTGCAAGTAACAAGTGTCCCTGGTTTCCTTCCTTGAATCTCCTGATACCATCTGACCTGAATTCCGTACAGGCATATGGTTGTTTTGAGGAAGAGTTTGCATCAGACTACATTAAAATCATGTTATATAGCATTTATTTTTGTTTAACATAAGCATATAATGAGGAAGGATTTCTGGTTTTGTCGGTATCTGTCAATAGAGTTACACTATCATGCAACCTGAACAGTGAGAAGACCATCAGTCTTGTGAAACGATGTGCAACTGTGATGACAGCTCTCATTATTCCTAAAAGTTCTCAATTGCAGCAGCATGGTCAGCTGCAGCAGCAGGGACTGTTGGCCCACAGAAGGAGCTGCTGCTCTAGTTCCACTAGGTAATATTAGTGTTTTGGTTTAGATAAGAGAGTAATTTCAAGGGAGTCTCCCGATCACTCTTGCTTAGCACATGGAGTTTTAGATCACTGGCTGGTCTCAGGGCACACAAACTGCATTCCTTTATGGTTAAAATAAACCAGAAGACACACCCTAGCACCACATTGACTGTATTCCCACTGCTAATGAACATTTAGCACAAAAACAGATCAGAGCTAGTCCAAAATAAAACTCCTGAAATGCATCTGGTGTGAATGTTGGCTCTCCAGTAATGCTCCTATTGTGCTCCAGAAGTTGTTTATGTGAAAGTGGCTGTTGACATCTGTCCAAACAACACTAGATGACAGATCTTATAGAGACTGCATTAACACAATCACTCTAACCTTAGCTTTTACCTGTGGAGCTGCATCCATCTGGTACATACACTGGATGTGAAGTAAAATGGGCTGGAGTAAGGTGCAACGTGGTAAACAAAGGCTGCTGGCAGTCCTGCCCTTGGGCGATCAGACACTACGCGTGGTAGGTGAGAGCAGATGCAAGCATCGAGACTGAAATATGGATCGAAACAAAGCAGTGGTATATTGTAACCCACTTATTAGGTACACAGGAGTCACGTTCACTGATGTACTTTAGATTGTTACCTGCCGAATGCATGATTTTCCACACTTCCATCCATCACAGTGTCAAAGTTCACGTTGTATCCACACAGGATGATTGCAGATCATACTAGATATTACCATATTTAAATACCTTATATTTTTTCTAGGAAGGTTCTCAAATGGTTTCCTTTGCCTGAATACTCTTGTGATGTGACAGGTGTGCTCAGACCTGACTAACTCAGACTTTTGCTCTGTGTGACTCTACTTACTCTTTTGGCTCTGAATTCACTTACAGACTGCATTCAATAACAGCTTAAAGTTAACAGTTGGACAATAAAAGCAAAGATAAACAGTTGAACCTGCCATTGGATTGATAAGAAATAGGAAAAAGTTATATAGCAAATTCTACCATCTCTTTCCTTCAGGCAATCACTTCCCACATATCCAAGGGCTGCCAGCAGAATTCTGCTGTGTTTGCTTGGGCAAAACTTGCCCAACAGCTGATTAGCTCCTTTTCCCTCCTGGGAAGCAAAATGTTGTTCTTTTAGCAAAGGTTTTGTTAGGATACAGCCCTACAATCCCTAGCAGCAGAAAGGAGCTGGTTGGATATGTATCCCCCTCCGAAAATCACAGCAAATAGAATGTCCACATCCACCAGCAATGACTTGAAAGCATCAGATGTTTTCCTAAGCTAGCATTTCCTTTTGTTAAGACATGCCAATTGTGTTGGAAAGTGCTCTGTGTAATCTATGACTTAAAAACGTGTAGTCTCAACTTTTAAATGAAGAGCTTGTTATTACAGTCCTATTGTCAGCCACACGTGGCAGTATTAGAGAGATACTGCTGTGTATTTTGGCTTTGTTAATAAATCTAAACCCTGCCTTTGATGCTGTGTGGTGATAAAAAGTATACAAAAGCTTGAAATGCAAATACACTAATGTATATATTGCTCAAAGGACTCACATTTTTTGCAGGCACAGGTTCTTATGTACTGCAGTCATTGTTGCTTCAGTCTGAGTAGAATTCATCATGGTAAAAAAAAAAATGTGCTATTTTTACTCAGTAGTTTTTTTAAAGGTTAAATTTCAGCAGCTTAGTCTTGTGGAGATTGATATTTTCATCAATGTATTCCAAGCATTTTAGTACAAAACCACACTTTCACAAGAAAAAAAATAAACAGCTACCAAACCTTCCTTTTATCACCAAAACAAACAAACAAACAAGCAAACAAACAAAACTTTACAAAAAGCAAAATTTTAGGACTGTGGAGTGACCTGGAATGAAATGGCAAATGCAGGGTGGTTAAGCCTGTAAGTTCATTTATTTTCTTACTTCATACTTAATGTTGTTTGAAATATAGTACTATGTAGGCATGATTTACGGCTAAAGTCAGGAATGTGCTCACATGCTACTGTTCTTTATGTCCAGCTTTTGGCCTTGGCAAAAGCATCTGTTTCACATGGTGGAAAATTGGAATCAAATTGACTTGGTTTAAATTAGTTCATTATGTGCTAAGTAGTGGTTTGGAGCTGTGGGTGTCATTATTGAAATGTTTTTCTTGTCTATAGAAAACTAGGAAATTACCTAAAGTAAAGGTGGAAAATATTAACTAATGCCAACAGCACTTGAAAAGAATGGCTGGAGGTGTCGGGTCCTCACTACATGAATCACGTCAGATTATTAGCTTTCCTTCCTGAGGTGCACCTGTAACGGAGGGGTTTTGATGATAAATAAATTTAAAAAATATGTGACTGATAAATTGGGATATGAGTTGTGCTTCATATAATCACAAAATTTAACAAACACTGATAGCTCCACAGCAAATTGTAAGTGAAACCCGCTGATTTCTCGGGACTCATAAGAAATTCAAGTAAAAAGGACATTCCTGAAGGAAATACTTATCATAATCAGCATTTTGGTAGTCCTGCTAGAAGTGGTTTGCTGTTTTATGCGAGATATGGCTTTTAATGAAAATCTGCTCTTACAAAAAGTGCACCACAGTGGTTTGAATGAGAGTTCAGGGGTTTTTTTGATACTCTTTCATAACGCACTGGTTAAGAGGCAGCAGAAAAGTGGTGACTGCAGCTCCCCACAGGAGGCTGGGACCTCTGGTTCTGAGCAATGCCACAGCATGAACACCAAGTGTCCAATCTCTGACCACTAATAGATCATCCATCAGAACGTTGCCAGACACTGACAGCTAACCCTGAGTGTGTGAGCCAGCTGGCTGGTTATCTGAGAACCATGCCGAAAAACATGCGTTGTCTCAACGCTGAAAGAGAAGAAAAAAAAAAAGTTTGTTCTATTTTAGTTTTTTAATTTTCACCTTAAAAGATTTTCACCTTATTTCAATCTGAGCCAATAAATGCTATCCACAGAAAACGTGGCTTATCCTGAGTGGTGACCCTTTGTCCAGGCCACCACTCCTTTCCCAAAGAGACAGCAAAACAAGTGCTTGTTTGCTTTTGGGCTACCAAGATGCAGAATGAAAGCTTGTACCAGTTTCTTCTCCCTCTTAAAGCTGTTACCTCATCTTACACAAGCATTTGACATAAGCCACATTGGACACACCAGCCAGGGCTTTCAGCAGCTCTGTGAACACCCTCTCTGCTGACCATTTCTCTTTAGCCAAAGCTCTGAAGTCTCCGGATACAGCTTTGCTCTCTCTGCTACTCTAGTGCAGTAAACCCTCCTGTCTGCCCAAAAAAAAGCCAACAAGAGGTTGGGCAACAACAGGAAGGGTCCTGATGGCAGAGGACATTATTTTGCCACCTAATAAAACCTTGTAGTGCTGTGTGCAGAGCTCGCCTCTGAAGCCTGAAAGGGATGTAATGTAGTTGGAAAGCTGACAGAGGTGGGAAAGCAAAATGCTTAGGTTGGCAGAGCAGCCGGCTTAGCAGGAGGGGCTAGAAGGACTGGCATGCTTTGGTGCAGAGAGGAGAAGGCTGAGAGATGATATGACAAGTTTGCAAAATCATAAAGGTGGTGCATAACTTGGATATGGGCATGCTGTTCAGTAAATCCCACAATATTAGAGATAAGGGACACGCAGTGAAACTCGTAGATCACCTTAAGTCAGATAAAAATGTATTAATTTACAGTGCATACAGTCAACTTCTGGAACTTGCTGCCAGGGCAGGGTGAGAAGTCAGGCAGCTCCAGCAGGCCCCTGAGCGAGGATTAGGCAAATTTCTGTGCAATATCTATTATCTATAAATGGGCACTAAGAGGATGAGGCAGGGATGTAGCCTGTCTCACCCCTCAGTGATGCTGTAGAGGAAGAGGAATGGCTCAAAAGTGCCCAGGCTCACTTGCTCCCCCTGCCTAAATAGTATCTCCCCTTCTTGGTAGACAGCCCAAACTCTTGAGAAGTCCTGAAGCTGGAGACAGGCTGCCAACTTTTAATAGGTTCCTTCAAACATTTTGTCTGTAACCAACACAGAAACCAGTATCAGAGGCCAGAGTTTTCAAAGGCATAGGTGGAAACGATTCCTTTTCCTGTTTGAAACTGTGACAACTGTTCTTGTTAAGTAGTGTCTCTGGAGAAGGACTGTTGTTCTGGTCCACTGGAAACATGGCTTTGGCGTTGTCGTAGAGGAGCCATTGATGCTAATACAATGTCATCATTGTCATTGTATCTCTACATATCTCTTGATAGTGAAACAGATCCAATTCAGTTAATTTATTTTTAAATCTTCATTATTTAAACTTTAACATATTTTTTCTGCTTTTAGAAAAGAGCTATGTAACCTTTCAGCTTCTCACTGCAAAAAAAAACAACAACCCAAACAAACAAAAAAACCCCACCCTACTTGCTAATGGTTCCCATGCCCTTTGTGCCTGGAGATCTTCAATTCTTACTTGTCATGCACTGCGGATTCAGAAAAGAATACACAAATAAGATACGAATGCTGTTTTTTCTTGTGCGTCTTTTGACATAGGTTGAGTTGGAATTTGAGTAATACTGTCAGTGGGACTGTGATAGAGAAAGAAAAAAGGTGGGGAGAGGTGCAAAATTTGCTGTTAACTCAGCTTTGACTATGCACAGTTCTGATTGACATCCTCATGTTGGCAAGGAGGTGCCTATAAGCAAAGAATAGTCTTTGGCTGTAGAGAACTGATTTGCAATTGCCTTCTTTCACTGGATCCCTGACTCTTGGACTGACAGGCGTACATGTAATACCAGATCCAAGATCACTTGTCTCCATATGTATTTGAAGAGAAGATCTCCCATATTCCCTCCCTGGTATGTAAACCTTTGACAGTTCCCTTCATCCTTGGTTGTCTGGGTTTTTTTTCTGCTGGGTCAGATTACTGCTGCAGCATAGTCTGGAATAACTGGTGTGATTTATGTTTAGCACTGTGCCTTCCTCCTTTCTTCATGTTTATGGCATTGCTTCTGCACTTAAACAGCAAGGCACAGCACTACTCTTTAAGATAAGACCAGGCCCCTGTTTCTATCTCATCTTAAAGTGCAGTTTCTCGAGACACTTCTGTCTGCAGCCGCAGGCCTTCTTGCCTGCCTTAGGATATTCCTTAAAGTGCGGTCAGTAGGGCCATGTGCTTACTGAGGTCATGCATATGTCAGTGTAGTCATGTGGGCTTATATTTTAATAAGCCATATCAAACCTTATAGTAATAATGAAAGTGTTGAAGCAAGGGAACTTGAATTAGGAAAACTCTTTCATACCTACTACACAGTTTGCATTACAGGAGACTATTGTATTAAATGCTTGTCTACAACACATGATGGCTGTATGTCAGCGATGAAGGGGACCCTCAAGTCCATAAATCTGCTATGGATACTCATGAGGCCATCTATGGCGCTACCCCAGCCCCACAGCCAGACTACCCATGCAGCTCGCCTTCTCTCTCAGTGGAAGTCAGAGATCTAGAATTACTCCAGAGAGAGACAGAGGGTGCTGAACAGTTATACAGCTGTCACTGTTACATACAGATTTGGAGAGCTGAACATCTGTGAGATGGGCATGTGTGCATAGGAGGGGACCACATGCACGTGCAGCCCCTTTCCCTCATAAAAGTCTACTTGTCATAGAGTTTATGGTTTGAGAAAAAAGAAGGCAAAGTCTTGGTGCAAATCTGTTTCTAGTAGGGATGCTTGGTGAAATCCACATTTCAAGATCACGGACAATGTTTGAGCTTTTCTGAGGGAGGAGCTAATCTGTGTGAAAACAGTACAGAGGAACAGACCTTCAGATATTTTCAATGCAGCTGAACAACAGTTATCCATCAGCCCCTATGTGTGATGGGCATCTACTCTACTCCACCCTTGTTAGACCCCACCTGGAGTACTGCATCCAGCTCTGGAGTCCCCAACATAAGAAGGACATGGACCTGTTGGAGAAGGTCCAGAGGAGGGCCATGAAGATGATCCGGGGGCTGGAGCACCTCTCCTATGAGGAAAGGCTGAGACAGTTGGGGTTGTTCACCCTGGAGAAGAGAAGACTCTGGGGAGACCTTACTGCGGCCTTCCAGTACCTAAAGGGGCCTACAGGAGAGCGAGGAAAAAACTTTTTACAAGGGCATGTAGTGGTAGGACGAGGCGGAATGGCTCCAAACTGGAAGAGAGTAGGTTTAGATTAAACATTAGGAAGAAATTTTTCACTCTGAGGGTGGTGAGGCACTGGAACAGGTTTCCCAGAGAAGTTGTTGAGGCCCCATCCCTGGAGGTGTTCAAGGCCAGGCTGGATGTGGCCTTGGGCAACCTGGTCTAGTGGGAGGTGTCCCTGTCTATGGCAGGGGGGGGGGGAACTCATGGTCTTCAAGGTCTCTTCCAACCTAAACCATTCTACGATTCTATGATCTGTCATCCATCCTACTTTTATTTACTTTCAGGATCCTGGGAACTTTCTCAACAGCAAATCAAAGACCTTGCAACAGTTCTAAAATGGATGCATCAACTCCCAGTTTTACTAAGGTGGTACTATTATTGATGACTTTCAGTGTCAGCAGTAAATCAAATCCTAACTATGTAAAAGTCACATTTATTTGCCACTTAATATATTCGGTTGTCACTGAAATGCATGGAAGGTTTGCAGTATATGTAACCAGGATTAAAATCAGACCCTAATGACTGGAGAATTACCCTTAGACCATGCCAGCCTTGAATACCCAGTGTCTGGTGTCTGGACAAGCGCAGATAAAGTGTAGCTGAAGGATACATGTTTTAAGATACAATAAAGTCAACATATTTTAAACAGAGTAACTTTTCCCATCACAGTTTACACTTCGTTGGAATAATTGGAATGACACAGATGTGGTGTCCTCGATGAAGGGGAATTCAATCCTTACTGACTGAGGGCACTAAGTATAAAAGCTCTCTCAAGCAGCAGCTGATGTCTCAGCACTGGAGGCAGATCCAGCAACTAAAGAAATGCATTATATAAAAGGACAGAGAGACAAGGTGGAGGTTGGAGATTTGCATTGGTTTTGATTGCATAAAAAACTTCTTACATGACCTCGAGAAATGTTTTGTTTGCACTGTGTTTCAGCCTAACAGAGGAGACTCTCTTCTTTGCTCCCA
>NW_009648536.1:2560935-2576790 GCF_000708025.1 Charadrius vociferus
CGTGCAGCGGCGGCCCTCTGCTGCCTGCAGTGATGGCCATGCATTGACAGCCACATGGCTGTGGATGGGCTGCTGGATTGCCAGGACTGAAGACAGCACTCATAAGCCAAATGAGGGTGGATCAGCTCCTGAGTTTGCTCAGCTAACCCATTTTGACTCAATCAACTCTACCACAGGAGAAACGGAACCCTGTCAATCATTGCTCCTCATCACTCAGAGTTTTGAATATATCCTCAGCTTAGCTGTTCTGATGGCAGTAATGCAAAAATCAACTCAAACAACTGTCATTTGTACTGTTTTATTTCCTTTTGCTCATATATAGGCTTTGGTGTCATACTGAAGAAGGAGGCACTCAGTCCCTTAGGCTTGATCGTTCCCAACGCTTAATTTAGTAGCTCAATTTGTTTCTTGATCCAGGAGTGAAAGTGAAGGTGATTCATTCAGCCTTTAACGCACGAGGCCAAAAAGAGGTATCACAGAAACACTGCCTGACATCCATCCCACGAATGACTGGCAGTATCCCGGACTCAGAGAGAGCTGCCCCTGTCTCTGGCACCAGGAAAATTAATCTCTTGTGTACATGTGAATCACTTGCTCCTACCTCCTTCTCTGCATCAAATCAGAGCTGTGGCTTGGACAGTGGCAGCTGCGTTAGGCTGAAAAAACAAACTCAGGGCAAATGTAAGAAGCTCCACAGAGATTGCAACTGTGTGCCTGAAAACCTTGGTGGCACAGTGATATTAAAAATAAGAGCATGAGCAGCATATGAACTACAAGAGCTAAGCTAAGCAGCTACCTCCCAAGACTCTTTTGCACAATGGTAAGGATAAGAGACAGCTTGTAAGAATACAGAAGTTTACTGACTAATTTTTTGATCCCTAAACCACTAAATCGAGCAACAGTGTCATAGTACAGAGTAATGCTGAAGAGCCACAGCTCTTGAGAATTAACATAAACAGTAAACATTAACCCAAATGAGGAAGCAAGAAGTTTTTTTGGGGGACCAATGCAAATATTATTGTGGCAAAGAGTGCAGATTCCTCTTTTAATGAAGGAGGCTGTATTCTTATTTAATATTACACCCTGCAGCAAATATGAAGATACCTTCATCTCGTGTTTGGTGAGCAAAGGCAGAAAACAAAAGCTGATCTCTGGAGGCTGAACTGTGTTATCCTGTATGCGAAGATCAGTCAAAGGATGTGGAATAAGCACCCGTCAGCTTCATGGCTTTCTTCCCCGCTAACAGCTGGTCAGTCACAGGTGCTGGCAAAACCCCCACCAACCTACTGAAATTTACTAGGAAGGGCTTTGTTATTTTAACACCACATTCAGAGAGTTCCTAATTTGCTCTGGTTTGAAGTGTTCCTTATGAATACAGTGAAAATGAAAAGAGCTTCAAAAGGAACCTGAATAAACACAAAAAAAACTTATTTGCAAACAGCAGCTAAAGAAACAACCATACAATATCTGCGCACAAAATCCACTGCCTGGGGAGAAATTTGACTAGTTTCATGTTGTAGCCATGCTATCCCTCTACAAATACAGTCGTAGCATCTCTGTCTTCTGGTATGTATCTGAGGGCCAGGCAGAGCCCTGAAGAAAATGCCTTTTCAGAAGGTATGGTAGAGTTTCTGGGATCTCAAGAAACCATAGGACAAATAGTCAAGCAGTCATAACTCCCTGGGGGACATCCAGTAACCTTCTCCTGATGCCAATACCTTTCCACAGAATTTTCCTGTCAATAGGAGTGCTGGTGGGCACTTGGCTCTCACAGCAACACCGGGGAGGCCAGGAAAGCAGCCACAAGGCATCTGAGATAGCACTGGGAAATGTCCCCACAGGAGACAGAAAATCACATTTGAAGGCGATGTATCCTCAGCTGTGCTACTCCCATATGAGTAAAGAGCAACAGGCTGTACTTACAAATGACGTATAGCACACTGTGACGTTTTTGGGACTGGACCAAAATCACAGGCAGGGATTTCCATTATTTCATTGTGGTGTCAGACAATATACTGAGGAGTTTGTTTTCCATGACTTTTGCCTTTGCAACCTAAGCAACATTTGCTGTGCCAGGAAGCTAGTCATTTGGAGGTTCAGTCTTCATCAGTTTGAAGTTTAAAAGACCATAGTTGTTTGTAGGGAAGAGGGCAGTAATGGAGGTTTTCAAGGAAAAAAAACATATTGCAAAGTAAACAATCAAAATGATGAAAGACAGAAAACAGTGTGGGTTCTGGTACCACTGACAAATCTGCTCTTACTCCATGCCCCGCTACAAGCAGGCTGAACTTCTTCAGTGCTGATGCATGCTTTGGTGGACATAGTAGGTCACTATGTCCACTCCAGCCACACCTGTGTTTCCAGGTGGAATTAGCTGAGTGCCAATGTAAAACAAGCTATTTCAATTAGCTTGTTCTTCAAGAAGAAATATCTTTTCTTACAGACAGATGCTGGTTGAGGCACTGCACTGGAAAAGACAAAAGTTAGTTGTCCACAGTGATGAAATTTTAACATTTTTACTGAATAAAACTTGTGGCAATATATTTTAGATGGTATTCCACAATGTTTTTCGCTAATAGCATTAATAGCCCCCAATATTGCTAACATTTGGCCTTTTTCCCCTGTGCTCTTGCCTAAGTGTTTGCAGGATTCAGATCTGTGCTCCTCTAAGGCTTTTTGGCTGTTGTCTGTGCCTTTTTTTTTTTTTTCATTTACTGTAGTAAAGCATGCAAGAAGTAGTGGTTTCTGGAGTTATGTTTTTCCAAATGGGTTCCAACTTCTCCTGACTTATCAGATTCAAGGAAGGAATGAGAGATCAGTGCAAAGTGAGGGTAGGGAGATGAGAATAACGTAGCCTTGGGAAACCCACGGTTTTGTTCCAGGTCTATGGAGGAGGACAGACAGTCTGAAGCAGAAGAGGAAGATCCACCTTGAGGTATGAGTGACAAACAACACGGATGTATCTCCCGAGGTGTAGTATGCCCTCAGAGCCTTTCAGGAGAATTAGAGCCTTATATGACTTGGCTGCCTACCTGCTATTTTCTGGGTGGCAGTGGATAAGATCTTGCTGAGGCCTGTGAGAATGATTGAATTCAACCTCAGGCAGAAGATTGCAATGATATAGATAAGCTGGTCCCTAAAATAAGCTTGGTGGCCTCAGCTAATTCAATTTATGGGCTGCTTTCCTTATTGCGGAAGCCCTAGGAGAAACTCGCATCCACCAGAAGCTTGATCTACAAAAGGTGCTAAGTTTGGCCAGCTCCAATTAAGTTCATGTAAGGTTGGGGGTGCTTGCACCTCTGAAACTCAAGCCTTACATGTGATGCATGAAGAATCTGCCACATTCAGTGTGTCATTATCCAGGAGCATAAAAATGATTGAAAGAGGGGGAAAAAACAACAAACCCAAACTTCATAAACATTCATTGAAGTCCATCATTGGTATCTAAGCAACATGATAGCATAACAATATGTCAGTTGTCACTTTGTAGCATGCAAGTTTTATTCCCAAATTACCCCAGTAACCTAAATAAGAAAGGCAAAATGCACAAAAAATATGGCCATCTGGAATACATAATGTGGAAAGATCTGCAATGCATTACATGGTCTGGAAAGTGGCTGGTCGAATTCCAGAGAGCTAAGATAGACTTCAAAGTCTGGCCGCACATCAGTGAAACTGCTGATCAGCTCAGATATTTAAAGTGGGTGTAGATGAATGAATTTATTACATTTTTTATCTGTTGCATTCTTATGGGAAAACATGACTGTAGACAGGTTCTCCATTGATTTCATGCTTGGTTCTTTTATTTTTAACTGTATAGTATATTTTCAAAATTTTACATCATATTGCAGTTTTACAAAAAGAGCATTTTCCCATCTTTTATAATGCCATTGTACAAGAGAAAAAAAAAAACAACAAACAAACAACTATAAAGAATAAGACATGACTCAAATACCTTTAAAAAAACAGTTGGGCATTTTTAATTTTTTAGTAATGAAAGACAAATCAAGCTGGGTTTCCAACTTTGCTTTGTTTTTTACTAAACACAATAACATCCACCATTTGGGATTTTTCATATTTTTAATTCAAACAGCTTGCTCATGAATTAATTGCTATGTCTGACTCTTATTTACCCAGACTTCCAGCTTTTTTACTTTTTGTTGGAGGAAGGGAAAGAAAGATGAAGCCATACACTTCATTATTTTCCATGTGCTGATCCCAGAATCACATGCATCAGAACTGGGATTTGATGTGTTCAAGGCATATTTTACTCAGCCTATGAATGAAACCAGGAATCTGCAAACTTTGATCATCTCTAATGGGACAAGGGGATTATTCTACTATTTTCTTTCCTCTCTTGAATGTTGGTATTGTTGCAATAGCTCATATAAAGATTCCTTCACTAGGCTCTCCAAATGTGGAACTACTCTAACTAAGCATGATTTTACCATTCTACCTATTCTTTAGGCACTGAAATTAACTATGAGTAACAAACAGGAGATTTTTACCATAAAATACAAAAATGTTGCTCATGACGGTTTTTTCCTAGATTAGTTACAGTGTGTTAGCTTTTCTACTGAGCATTCTTCACTACGTGATTCAGTTTCCTGTTTATGCAGTGCAAGTATCAAGTAAACTGCTGGGAGAACTGTTTTTAATTGACTTTTAATTACTGTGCAATACATGATAGAAATTATAGTGTAATATATGCATACTGCTGGCTGCAATGGAGTAAGAGAACTGTCCATGGGAAACACATTTACAATTGTTTTTTTCAGGTTTTACCTTCCCAAAGTCCATAACAAAATCCCAATATGGTTCATGCAGGTTCCCATCCTCCAACTAGGCTAACACACACTCAGGAAGATGCAGCAAAATGCCTTCAAGTATTGTGAATAGATAGATCAGCACATACAGCACAGCAGAGATCCCACTACCTTCTTAAAACTGTCTTTTCGCTTTCAGGAAGATAAGAATAATTATCTCAAAATAGTGATGGCCTTGGTAGATAAACTATTTTCCCCAGGATCTTTTTCCATCCCATTGATGAAGTCAGTGAGGAAGATGGATATATTCTGTTTGGCTACCGCTGTGTACAGGTTTGACATAAATCAGTGAAGTTAGTGGAGATTGCATGCTGTGATGTGGGTGTGGGAAGAAGAATGGGCAGGAACACCAGCAAGAAAACATGTCCATTATTGAATGGGGGGTTTGCTTAAGAACCGGTAGTTGTTGCAGCTAGGAGAGGACTTCAGGCATCTGTGACTATAGATCACACGATTGTGGCAACTACCATCTCCCTGCCGAGGGGGTTCCTCCAAAGTTCTCTGAAGCCTTTTCAGCAATGCATTTGTCACCAAAGCCTCAAGAGCTGAGATCTGAGGTGATTTACCTCATTCTTGCCAACATCTTGGAAATATCCATAAAGGCAATCCCTATGGTCATTTGGCTCATCTGCTTCCTTTTTCTCCTGAAACCCAGATGTAAAAAATAATCTAATATGGCTGAAGAAAAAAAAAAAAATGAAAGAGAAAAGTTGGCTGAGCATTTCAAAACCTTCACACGCCACAGAAGTTTGGGTGTCATTTTCCTCATGTTTCATTCATACCTTTAAAAGAAGAGGAAAGGAAAACATGTACTTAATTAAAATCCCATCTGCGCTTCCTGAGCCTATGTGTTTTGCAGATGGGAAGACTGAGAAGACAGATTGATTTTTAATCAACGTTAAATAAAGATGAGCATCTGCTTCATGTAGTAAAAATGTACCCTATAGTCCTAGTCATCTGACACGGCTGCTGATGGCATCACTAACTCCTTGATAGGGAAAGTATGGTGGTATCACAATGCCTACTAGAAGCACACCACCTGGGCAAAGGGTGACCCATGGTAGAAAAACTATCTAAAAATCAGTGTTCAAGTCTTCATTTAACACACCTTGGCACTAGAGACTAGCTGAAAAGAGTAAATCATCATAAAATCCATAAAAAAATTTCTTCTTCATTATAGAAACAGATCCAAAACTGACTGTTCAAATGGCTAACATTTCCAAAATCACTGCAGACAGGGTCTAAACTTTGTTGTCTGGTTGCAGTCTCATTGTCTTTTAAGCAAAGGAGTGTGAAAACAAAAATGGCTTGAATAACTGGCTGGAACATTTTGTTGCCCCATACAACTTGATATTTGCAAGTGAAGGGATTCCCACTTGAAGATTAGGAGTGAAGCTGTATTTGCATTTCAGCAAGGCTGGTAGCTGTGAGTACACTGCCATGATTTGTTACTGTTGTTTTCAAGCTTTAGAAAACAAAATGGCAAAAAGCATAAACCCAACGTATTTTAAGAACTACGAAGAAAAAACATAGTAATTGATATGAACAATGTATCAGTAACTTGGAGGCTAACTTTTTATTAAGTTATCCAGAAAATATTTGCAAATTTTTATAATGTTTACAAAAATAGGTTCACTTTGAGGATGATCTACCCACAGAAAATAAATGTTTCCTAGATAACCAGTTTCCAAGAAAAATAGTTCAACTGACTGTAGAAAGGTGGGATAAACATGCTAAACTAAGAACAGTAACACAAACCTAAGTGCAATAACCTGCTAAAGAGTCCGAAGCGCACTGGATGTAGCTACTTTGGGAAGCAGTTTGGAACTCAAGCCAAAAGATATGAGCGTTTAGTAAGTCGAGAATTGCTCCAGTTAATTGTAATGGGATTTGACTTCAAAGCCTTTCCAGGCCTACTTTATAAATTGGACTACTGAGGGTGTTTAGCAGAAGCATAAGCTAATATCATACCCCATCCTCAAAGAAAGTGCTAGCGGGTAAGAGGAAAAGGCACTGTGGGGCTGAAGAAGCCCCCAAAACTCGGGGCTCTGTTGCAAACATGTTTCTAGGACAGAGTAGTCTTCTTTTTTTGAGCACATTCTTGCAGGCCAAGGTTATATTTTGCAGATGTTAACCCAGTAAGTTTGAGGGCAAAGTAAAACCTTGACTTGCGTATTGACTAGCTACTGCATAGTAAGAGTATACCCAGCCTTGCCTATGCTTGTTAAAACATGTCACTTCAAAGGTTCTAGAGTAACTTTTGGAGTCACTTTTAAGGATGCTAGTGACAGATCTTTTAAAGATTTTAAAAACAATCCAGATTACCTTCACCACAATTTAAAAGAAAGGAGACAGAAAAAAAGATGTATCCTCTCCTTGCTACCAAAAGGAAAATTGCTGTATAGCAGCCAGAAAAAACAAACTGACCCTTCTTCTTCTTCCTGGGGGGCTGAGTACTCCTACTCCCCTTTCCCAGGAGCTGCAACTCATAGCACACCTTAATGCAGCTGTGGGTTTCCAAGCAAAACTTTGTATTATGAAAATTAGGAAGGGAGGGGTTGTAGTAGAAAAAGTGCCCATATGTGAGAAATGTATTAAGGATGGCACTGAAAGGAGAAAGGGAAAGCTTGGGAAAAGTGGTAACTCACTCATCTGAGGTGTTCCTTGGGTTGTAGGGACTTGCCTATCTCTTAAAATCATCATGTCCGGCAGCCAGTCAAGACCAAGCTTGCCAGTCAGTGTTTACTGAAAGTCTGAAAGCAGGACACTTATCTGTTGGGTTTAGTTTTACATGCATGCCTTTCTCGTTTGTCTTCCTGTCCTGCTTCATGTTTTTCCTACTCTCATTTAAATGTTCCATTTTTTAGAATGGTTTAATAATCCTTCGAAGCATTTAATTTCCTCTTTGCCAATCTAAGCCAAAACACAGACTGCATTCTATTTGACTGATGTTTGACCATGAGGATTTTTTCTATCTATCCACACACACACATGTGTGCGCGCTCACACACATATGCAGGCGCACACACACATATTTTAAAAAAACATCAATCCGTCACAAATCTGAAAGCAATCTTCAGCCTAAATTCCTCAGGAGCTCATTCAGGGACTTTTTCAATGGCAGTAAGAGGAATATTCCTCGTGTTCACAATTATTTAATGGAGAAATATCTAGATTGATTTCAGAGCACCATCCAGCAAAGGAGTGTGTGTCCCATTAGAAAACTAAGCTTTCTTTGAGAATCACTGATGATGAAAAGCTGTACTTATTTTGCCATGCAAACTATGCAATTTAATGTGTACTCCCCTTAGGGGGTGACATGGAAAAAAGACCTAACTAAACTCTTCTGATCTAATGCCCAAAATATATTGCATTTCTTTGCTTTATATATTTTAATGAAAAAAATCTTTTTAAAAGGTGCATATTTAGACATAAAAGAACCCAAATAATTTAAAATAATTGCATTGTAAATGTCAGTTTTTCATAAATGAAGCAATAAAGCATATAGAGCAGGAGCAGGGATACATTGTCAAGCAGGTACCCCTTTTGTAAAGCTTCATTCCCACAGCAAATGTTTTAAAAAGTGAGTCATAACATCTTTGAAGCGATATCATCTTTCTGTGGCTGAAGTCCATTTCTTATCTCCTTTGGTTGGTTTCAAGAAAAATCTCAGTGTTTTTAGCACGGTCTCATGGCAGTCTTTCAATGACTGACCTCCATGTGCTTCTCCAGTCCCCCATCCTAGGCTAGAGCTGCGCAGGTTCCCCTTGAGCCTGAAGCCATGCAGGGGTATGGACGGCCAGAGGGGAATAAAGGGCAGAGTCTGGAAAACCTGTGGGAGTTTGATTCTTCTGCAGCCCTTCTCCATGGTGTTTTTCTCTGTAGTCTGTTGGAGAAATTAGAAAAAAATTGCAGAGCAACAGGGACCTCATTTGTCCAGAACAAAACTGTCAGATTCCACCTGTATATAGCTGGGTTTTTTGAAAAAAGCAAAAAAACCCAATAAACAAAACAAACAAAAAAAACATTTAAAAAACAGCACTTTTTTTCTGAAAGTCCAAAAAAACCCTGCATCTTCTCCAGAAACTCCCTTCTTTCTGTCTTCATAAAGTAGTGACAAACATTGCTATTTGTTTCTGATTTTCAAAGGCTCTCCTGCAGCACAGTCAGTACATGACATGAGGCATTTAACCCAAGCAGCATGCTGCTCTTTTCCCAAAACCAGCCAGTAAGATACATACGATGCCTTTTCTTCGTAGAGAGTGAAGGTCACTATGATATAAAAAGGAAATCCAAAAGGAGTACTTCTTCCAGATAACCCATGCTCAGTCCCTATGAGCTTTCCTTACATCTTTCCTCGGGGAGCCCCAGCTTGGCTACACACAAGCAGAAATACATAGGAAAACTATGTGTTCGGCTGAGCATAACGCACCTGCACTCTTTCAGGAACACATTTTAAGTGTGCTGCTTTCTACTCCAAAAATTATTTGGCAGAACACTTACTAACCATTTTTTTGTTTTGTGTTTTTGTATCTAGCTTTATAAAAGACATAGGGAATAGTGAAGTGCAGACTCCAACACATACATCTTCTCTTTTGTATCTGGTTGAAGAATGGTCACTTTTGTCCCCAGCAGCTTCACAAAGATGCTGCAGGATACCAGAAGTGGATTCTGCCTGCCCAGACACAACATCAGGTCCTTTCTGACCACCAGGTCTAATCCTAAAGGTTATATATAGCTTAAAAGGAATTGTAGGCAGCTAAGAATATTTCCAAGATGTATAATTCTTCTTTACAGTAATTGTGTGTAGCTAATATTTCAAGATATATAATTTTTCATTGTCCTTATACTCTTCTGAAAACGTCAATACAGTTGAAAAGTGAAAAACTAGTGCCACTTCAGCTGTAGTGTTGCATTCTACAAGAGTGGCAGGAGAAAATTCAGCTCCCCTTCTTTCCCAAGTGTACTTTATATAGACAGAAACAGAACAGCCAGGGCTTTAGAGACATACAACCCTACATAAAATAGCAGAAATCACTTTTTGGCTCTTAAATTCTATTAACTTTGTGCACCAGAGTAAATTTATCAGCAAGAGCCAGAATACAGGAAGAAAGAGACCAGTGTATATCAGAAAACACTTAGTAGCAGAAGACTTCTCTCACATAGACAATATTCCACAAACAAACTGAACTTTTGAGAAGATATTACTAGCCCCATGCTGTTCATCAGAGAGAGGAGAGAGGTTTTTTTTAACAGCTGACTTGCAAAGAGTAATGTTACTAACAAATACTTTCTTAATAAAAAACATGATTAAGCAAAGACTTCTCAAAACCTACATTCCCTAATGAATACTACCAAAGAGTTCTAGTGTCTAAATTAACGCTTTTATAATTATAAGCAGCTTCCACAGGTGAAACAAATTTTTAATTTATCCATTTACTCCACCCCTTTGGGGCTCAAGAAGATATTTTATAAAATGGATGCAGATGCTGCATACAGATTTGCTCTTCTCATCCTGGTTACTTTATACATAGTTGTTACCATACAAAACATTTATCTTCTGAAATGAGAGGCTTCCCTGTTTTCTTTGTGAAATTAAGAGTCTTGCTGGAGCTTTTTCTTGTATAATGCTGGCTCCTTCTGTGCTGGTTAATGGGTCAGTATGCTTGCATAAGGTATTGATCAATGTAAAAGGGTGAGACCAAACCTGAGCTGTTGCTTGGGTTGTGCTGGATGAAACAGATTCAAACCATACTTCAGTTATAATCTCTTTCTTCCTTCAAAGGGCTGCACAACAGCTGAGATTACCATCAGCTTGGAGTAAAACCTAGATTTTATTGGAGTATGAAAGCCAGGAAACAACAGGTCCTTGATTCAGTTTCCTTCTAAATATAAATGTGCAGCTCCACTCCCTATGAACAATAGGCTGTAATGTTTTAAACAATTTAAATAATCCAAGACCTGTTTCTTACCGTAGCTACTGGGCTGACTCTTAACCGAGAAGAGCAGTTCTTCAGGCAAAATCCTTAAGAGCAAAAGAATGAAGTAGAAACACCATTCAGAAGCTTCTAACTTAATTAATAAGTGTTTTTTATATTGCTGTATCTCTGTCAGGTATGATATTAAACAGTCTATGCTTGACATTGGCTACAGGAATTTCAGAAATGTAATATAGCCATAGTTTTGCAATGATACCATCCGTGGTGTGAGCTAAATGAGTTTTGAAAAATGATGGATTTACCTGCTATATGGAAAAGCCAAAAAAGTTCTGCTTCTTGGATTTTTAAATGCATAAAATATATTATTGTTACTACAGTATCTGCTCTGAGGTGCTTTTCTAACAATAAATCCATTTAAAAGGCTCTTCAGGATGATACAGAACACAATGGCTTCTGGATGCTTAGAATGACACATTTAAAATACACATGCATGTTTCTAACCGAGTTTCAGAGTACATTGCTGTCCTTTAGCTAGTATGAATTTAGCTTATCAAATTATAAAAATCAATTCCTTTACTGTTTGGTTTTTTTTTTGCAGATTAATATCTCCATGACAACTACATGTAGGCGATCAATATATTATTCTCTCACTGCTTTCCCTATTGTGCACATCCGCCTATTACTAGATTTCTTATGTGTGTACAGTGACTGCATGGAGTATCCTGAGTGTAGCTATCTGCATGCAACTTAAGAAAGGCAGTGTCACACAGTCTTGATAAACTCATATTAATAACTTACAAACATGCAGCTACAAAGAATAGTAAGATTTTAAAGATGGATTGTGGGTTGCTTCAGGAATTTTTGTGTGCAAACATTGCCCAATGAAGGGAGTAAAAAGAATTTTGCTCTCAAACTAGAGCAGCTAAGTGTACCCAATAAAGCCTAAATGACGCAAACCACATCTGGCTTCAGGTTTTGCAATGCACTCCATAAATGAATTTTGATTAGTCGCAGGTTTGCAAATCTACAAAGCAAACTTGTGTCCAGTGTCTTCTAATGTGGAATCCACTTACGGTATTCTGCTGAAAACCTTGCAAAAAATTTGTATTTCACCAGCTTTGTGAACTGTTTTGTGGTTGTATCTGAACTGCTCTTTGATTTTTGGATTGCTCAACACAAAGCACAAAGCAGAACTCAAAGCTAAAGATTCTGTATGGGTAAAAGCAGGAGAAGATGATCACATGAACAGACTATGGCTTCACAGCCAAATTTGCATAGGACTACTCTTTTTTTCCCTTCGGTATATGAGCAATTCATATTTTGAAACTCAAGACCAAACACTGGAATCAGGATTTAAAACATGAAATCGATTCTCTTTTCTTATTTGACTGACATCATTTTAGAAACAGAAGTTGTTCTGCAAAATTTTCTCTTCTGGAGCGAAGCTATACTTTTGGGCTTTACGCATGCTTATGTTGTTCCAGATAGTTGCTGGACTCTTTTTTTGGGGAGAATAGCTTTTGGGAGCAAAAAATTAAAACCAGTTCAATCTGAGAAGTAGTGGAGGGAGACAATAAATTATCTTTATTTTTTATAAACTTTATATAAAATGGCATAATAAGAGCCCAACATTTCTTGTACACAATGCACGCTTAAGATTTTGGAGTCAAGGAAGAAAAGAAGTCATGCCTACATGGTTTTAAGAACTTTAAGCCAAGCAAGCTGGCACACAGAGTATCCCAAAAGAGACAGAAAGCTGTAGGAAGTATGGGGAACAGAGGACCAAAAGCACACTTGGTTTCATCCTTTACCTTGTCTAATCTGGTTTATCTCTCTGAATGGCCTGGAAGAAATGATACGTGTAACGCGTTTTGCAACGTTTCAAACATATCCCAGATGTCAGCCCTCAGTGTCAGGGTAGGGAAGTCTATTTGTTTATAGGGAAATGTGATAGCTGCAGTTTATGGTCTGACAAAGTCACTTTAATAACTGATTAGTCAGTTAGTGGGTTTCTGGTACTCTGCTTCTACTAACCACTTTTCTGCCATTAATTGAGATGTCTCATTTTATGACTTCAAAGATGCTCAGAACAATGCTAGAAGGCAAATGGATTAAGAACAGCCAATAGAGCTGAATTTTAATTTAAACAAAACAAGAACAAATACAAGTACTATTTATCCCAGCTAAAAGTTTACCTTTTAAAATAGGAAAATCACCCCTAAACTATGCAGTTGTTTCCAGTATTTGGGCACAACATTAAAAAGTTCTTGACTTTAATAAAGGTCAGATTCTTTCACAATTGGAAAACATCTGTCAGAGAGGTTTGGTCAAACCAAACAGGCACTTCCGCCGTCTCTCACTGCACCAGCCAATAAAATAAATCAAAAAAATAAATAGCAAGGAGCAGCAAGTGTTGAACTCATATCTTTGGCTTTTCCAAAGCTGTAGAAACAATCAGATGAGAAGACCCAGCCATAACACGTTTGATGGACTGAGGGAACTGCAATTATTTTGCATGGCCTCATTGCATACCCAAGGTCATAAACTCCTCTCCACCTGAAACACGCTGTGCCACAGGCTTTAAGTGGAAAGGAAGGGAGTTTGGTTGGGAAGCCACAGACAGGGCTCAGGGATGAAACAGGGTGAGACAGGGTGAGAGAGACAACTGAAGAGCAAAAAGGAGGGGCAGGACTCTTCTCATGGGAAGGTGTTGTGTTGCATCGATATGTTAGGGAGTATAAGCATGGCAGCTACCTGGTGACTGGTTTGGTAAGGCCAATGTAAGAGGTGGGAGCTACACCTATGGCAATGCAGAAAGCACACAGTGAAGAACCAGCTGAGAGCTCAGCCTTGTGATCAATCCATGTCACCTTGGGCACCTCTAGTGTCATTTGGGATTCATAGCCCCAGGTGTGACAACAGTGTTGATGATGGGCTGCACCTGCAAGTGTGGACCAGAAAGCGTGGATACCCCTTCCACAGGTAGACTGGGTCAAAAGGCAAGGGTCTCAAAGCGAAGAAGGCTGAGCAGATCTGCTCACTCCAGCAATGGAATGACTCTTCTGGAGAAGTCTTCTAGATAGCCTGGCTTTCTCGATGGGGAAACTGCATGGGCCCCATCACAAAGACCCAGTTGAGCCATACAGTAACTGGGTCCAGGCTCAAGGAAGGTGGGTGGGTGTTTTGGAAAAAAGTCCAAACTCATCTCACTGAGAGAGGGAGGAGAGAGGGAGAGAGACTCCAGGAGTTAAACTGAAATCATACTTCGTCCCAGGGCTGCTAACAGATATGAGTAGATGTTGATCTATTTTTGTATACAAAGCCTGTCTAATGTAGCTTGTAATGAAGCATAAGATTAGATGAGAAGATATGTGCATGTGTGGGTTCAGGACCCTTTGTTCTCTGCTGCTCCACAGTAACTGATAAGCAGGAAACACACCCTAGAAGGTATCTACCTGCCTGCTGGCATTTGTCACACGTGCCCGGATGCAGAATACAGGTGTCTGTAGCACAGCTTGACCTGAAGGGTGATGGGTGGCTAGGACATGCAGGGACAAGGTAGACATCTTGCCAGCTAAGAAATGGCAAGTCTTTCCCCGAGAGCAAAAAGCTTAGAAGGTCTGTCCAGGGCATGTATTCTGAAATCAGAAAACCTAAGTGAATCCAAGTGCCATGCCATGGTCTGCCAACCAAAAGAAGAGAATGTGACTCAAAAGATTGCAGGGGACATGGCTCTACTCTGAACAAAGTGGAGAAAAGACTTGAAGACCATGGTTATGTAGAGACATAGTCAACTATATTGTAATGTAGTCCTCAGAATGGAAACATAGACGAGGTTCCAGTCCTTCGTTTTTGACAATGAGAAATTAAATTTTTCATCCCTGCTTTCTTCCTCTGGCTCGCACACATGTGGGCTGCCTGCAGCCGCTTTGCATTCGTGGGAAGGTTTAACTGGATCTCCAGAGAAATGCCTAGAGGCTGTCTGAACTCTGGTCCTGGCAGAAGATTTTGTGATGAAAGCCCAGAACTGGAAATTAAGAGACCCCCTGCTGCCAGCAGTGTGCTGTCCTGTGAGCTCAGATGGTCTGCTTAAGGTTTCAAATAAATTATTCAAAACTGGAATAACTTCACTCCCCTGTCTCTTAGGAGTGGCATGAGGGGAAATTGGACTGCACAGATGCAGAAAAGGTTGAAAGAGCATGCAGATCCCTTCTGCTCCACAGGCACAAACCCAAAGACAGGCCTACTTTTGTTTTGGTATCATGGAAGGAAGAAGCAATTAACATTACTGCAGTTCACAGGCTGAACCCTGTCCCCTGGCTCCAGACACTTTCATTTTCCTGGGAGAAAAAATGTTCTGGGGCTGGGTTGTTTGTCCTGTCTAGACAGGCCGAGGAGAGGCCTTGTACAGCCTTCTTATCCCATAAGACAATGGGGGGAAGTTTGAGGTTTTGGCTTCGCATGCAGTATTTGTCACCTATGGAGAGGAGATGTCATATCTTCCCTGGGCAAATGGCCTACAGCTATTGGCTTTTCTGTCTTAAGTCCTCAAAGCAGTCCAGTTTCTAGAAACTAGTAACTGTGCCTTCAAATTTGTGGGATCTAGCATCAGCACATTTCTCAGAAAGTCTACATTTCCCTGCTTCACAGTCATTTTTCATCATTTTGGACCCTCTGCATAAAGTAATCATCTCTTCGAAAGCTTGAAACTGGTATTGAAAAGAAGATGATGAAATATATCCTGAGGTGAAAAAAATAATAGAACAGTCTAGAAATGTGATCACATCTCTTTGCAATCCTGTGTTATTTCATTCACCCAGATTACCCAGACTTGCCATTATCTTTTACTGTGGATAACAATTTTTCCTGCAATGAAATATTTCCTCAAATTCAGCAACCAATATCTTGCTAGATAGGAGCTCTCCGGTGACACAAATTGGGCATATTCTTGGCCTGCACCTGTTTGTCTGCAAAAAATAAAAATTAAAAAATAAGTATGAAGTTGTTTATAAAGAAGCCCGTCAGCACTTACCAATTAGAAGCAAAAAACTCAGTCTGAAACAGAAGACAGAGGATGAATTAAAACTATT
>NW_009648536.1:2576857-2577615 GCF_000708025.1 Charadrius vociferus
GAAAGAGTTATTAGCTTCCATATGTATTTCTGCTTGGTTGGTGGTATGATTTCTTGCAGTTGAAAGACATAAACACGATGGGCTGCATAAAGCAAAATATTGAAGTATTAGCTGATTTTTTTCCTTCTTCAGCAAAATTCTTAAGCAGATATTTATTTTTAAACCAAGTCCAAAAGAAGTCAATGACTGGTACATTCAGAGTTAATCACTTGCTGCCTTGGTTTAGGGAATTGACTGTCCTACTGGGGCTCAAGGAGAAGAGCAGATTTCGTATGTTAGCAGCTATCTGGATCATCATGGTGGTGGTGGTGAGAGTACAAAAGCATTTGCAGCTGTGTCATAACAGTGCCAGAGGGATAGTTTGTGGTATGTTGCAAACAGAAAGGTGACCAAAAGCTTGGAAAAAACATCAGAATCAAAGACTGACATAGCCTAACATCCTGTCTCCAGCAGTGTCCAATGCCAGATGTTGAGGAAAGAGGCATATTTCTCTTGAATACTTTCCTAATATCCAACGATAAGTGGTTCAGTAACTTCCTGGGCATTCATAAACAGTAGGCTCTAGTAGATTTTTCTTCTCTGAATTTGTGCAATTCTTTCTTGAAACCCTGCTTATTTAGCATGCACACTGTCATGACGCCCCCTGTGGAGCACCTCAGCTTAATTGCACACTCAGTGCAGAGGTCTTTTCTGGGTTTTTTTTCTGCACTCATCTCATTTAATGTCCTCTGGTTCCTGCTGCAGAGGAAATGGTGAAC
>NW_009648536.1:2577656-2591206 GCF_000708025.1 Charadrius vociferus
TCTTTCCCTCTTATTTTTTCCCATTGAACTGCTTGCCTTGTTAGCAACTACCAACAACAACCTCAATCATCTTTCACATAGAGGTCTAATCTATTCAATTGTTCCTTGACCAAAAGCATTTGATCACAGAATCACAGAATGGTAAGGGTTAGAAGGGACCTCTGGAGATTATCTAGTCCAACCCCCTGCTAAAGCAGGTTCACCTAGAGCAGTTTGCACAGGATTGCATCCAGGTGGGTTCTGAATATCTCCAGCGGAGACTCCACAACCTCTCTGGGCAGCCTCTTCCAGTGCTCTGTCATCCTCAAACTGAAGAAGTTTTTCCTCATGTTGAGATGGAATTTCCTGTGTTCCACTTTGCACCCGTTGCCCCTTGTCCTGTCACTGTGCACCACTGAAAAGAGTCTGGACCCATCTTCTTGACACTCTGAAACTGGGGAGCTCAGAACTGGACACAGTACTCCCTATGTGGCCACATGAGGGTAGAGTAGAGGGGGAGGATAACATCCCTCGACCTGCTGACCATGTTCTTTTTAATGAACCCCAGGATACCATTGGTCTTCTTGGCCACAAGGGCACATTGCGCAAACCCCATGAAGTTCAACAAGGCCAAGTGTAAGGTCCTGCACATGGGTTAGGGCAATCCCAAGCACAAATACAGGCGGGGCAGAGAATGGATAGAGAGCAGCCCTGAGGAGAAGGACTTGAGGGTGTTGGTGGATGAGAAGTTCAACACGAGCCAGCAATGTGTCCTTGCAGCCCAGAAAGCCATCCACATCCTGGGTTGCACCAAAAGACATGTGGCCAGCAGGTCAAGGGAGGTAATTCTGCTCCTCCACTCTGCTCTGGTGAGACCCCACATGGAGTAATGTGCCCAGCTCTGAGACCCCCATCATAAGAAGGACATGGACCTGTTGGAACAGCTCCAGAGGAGGGCCATGAAGATGATCAGAGGGCGGGAGCACCTCTCCGATGAAGACAGGCTGAGAGAGTTGAGGCTGTTCAGCCTGGAGAAGAGAAGGCTCCAAGGAGACCTTATAGCAGCCTTCCAGTACCTGAAGTGGGCCTACAAGAAAGGTGGAGAGGGACTTTTTACAAGGGCATGTAGTGATAGGATGAGGGGCAATGGCTTCAAACTGGAAGTTAGGTTGGATATCAGGAAAAAATTTTCACTACAAGGGTGGTGAGGCACTGGAAGAGGTTTCCCAGAGAAGTTGTGGATACCTCATTCCTGTAGGTGTTTAAGGCCAGGCTGGATGTGGCCTAGGGCAACCTGGTCTAGTGGGAGGTGTCCCTGTCTGTGGCAAGGGGGTTGGAACTAGATGATCTTTAAGGACCCTTCCAACCTAAACCATTCTATGATTCTATGATTGCTGGTTCCTGGTCAAATTATTGTCCACCAAGACCCCCGGATCTTTCTACACAGACCTGCTTTCCAGCAGGTCAGCTCCTAACCTGTACTGGTGCATAGGGTTATTCCTCCCTAGGTGAAGGACTCTACACTTGCCTTTGTTGAACTTCATTAGGTTCCTCTCCACCGAACACTCCAGCCTGTCCAGGTCTCACTGAATGGCAGTCTCAAAAGGCTTGCTGAAGTCAAGGTAGGCAATGTCTGCTGTTCTTCCCTCATCCACCCAGCCAGCCATGCTATCATACAAGGCTATCAGATTGTTCAAGCATGATTTCCTCTTGGTGAATACATGTTTACCACTCCTGATAACCTTCTTTTCCTCCACATACTTAGAGATGACATCCAGAATGAGCCGTTCCATCATCTTCCCAGGGATGGAGGTGAGGTTGACTAGCCTGTAATTTCCTGGTTTTCCAATAACATTCTTCTTGTTTTTCTCTTTGCCTTTTCCACTTCTTCTATGTCCTTGATGGACCACACTGTACTCAAGGTGTGAGACAATAAAGGTTATGCAGTGGCATAAGGACATTTTCTGCTGTGTTATTTATTCTTTCCCAAATAATTCCTGGCACTTGATTTGCCATCTTGACCCATACAGAAGAGTGGATGCTTTTATTTATTTGTTTGTTTGTTTGCTTATTTCTTTTTCTGTTAAAACCAAGATCCTCTTTCCACATAGAAACAGCCACACCAGAGCTGCTCATAGTATAAATAAAGCTGGAACATTTTTTCTCCAACGTGCACCGGTTTTATAGTTAACTACACTGAATTTCATCTGTCATTTTCTTGCTTTATGTCTTAGTGCTGCAAGGCCTTTAAGTAGTTTTTTTTAATTGGGATTTCTCTTTGCCTCCTAAATAGCTTAGATATATTCAGCAGATTCACTGAATCTTTCATTCTCTTTTCTGGATCAAAAATCCTGGCTCATATCATTGATGACCTCCTTCCACTGTGAAGAATGATTATTAATTCCTGCCATCTAATTTTATCCCCTTTTTTATTCTATGCAAGGCTTATCCATCTTGCCGTAAGGCTGCTTGGCTTCATGAAGAACCTCTGCTGAGGAACAATGCTGCTGTCTGATACCAAGTCAGGAGTTACACTTCCTCCTTGACTCGTTGCCCAGTGAAACAAGCAATAACTGTGCCTGAAAATCCCCATGGTGCTAGCTCAGGTTCAGACCTAGTTATCAGGACCCCATTAATGCCCTCATGAGCATAGCAGTTTGGTAGCTCCTGGTTCAGTACAATGATGTGCACACACACCTGTGCCTTCTGTCCCTGATGAAAAATATTCCCTTCAGTCCCAGACGCGGTGGGACAAGCAGCAACTCCAGCAGGTGTAGCCAGGCACATTCCTCACCCCGCAAGGTTTCTTGCAGTGAGCTTTTCTTAGCTTATTACAGACCCCTCAGCCCTCCCTGTTATCTGTCAGCCAAACTCCTGAGGTATCTCTATCATCCACACTCCCCTTCCACCTTTAACCTCTTGCAATTGTAAACGCTCATTAACTTGACACATAGTGTAGCTCCTGTTCCAAGTGCTCGGCGTAGTGACAGGGGCAGTTGTTCCCTCTTTCCGGGCTGTGTGAGCACTCGAAGAATTTTTCACCCACAGGGCAATTGCTTGTGGTGAATTTAGCATATTTGGACAAGTGTTAACTGGAATAACTGTGTCATCCTTCTTTGAGTTCATGGGAGTGTGGTTAGGGCGGAAAGGCACACTTCATTGTAGAAAACACAGGTGCTTTATTTTCAGCAAAAATGCTTTAAAATCAGGGTTAGAAGGATATATCGCCTAGTTCTTGAGAATATTTATGTGTCATAGAATTATTTGAACTGCTTGACTAAAAAGCTTTTAGCCATGGCAGGGCACACAGTGGTTGGCCTTAAAGTTATGCCCTCAGGGTAACTCTTTTGTGTTCTTTCTTCTCTGTGTAACATCAGAAACTACCATTGCTACAGATAAGTAACTTATACCATCTGAAAAACAGAAGTAACCCTTTCACACATTTTTAGCCTGGCTGTTCTGGGGATAATGTCAGCTAAAGTTGAGATGGAATGAAAATGAGGGCAAAAGGCACATGGGAGCTGGGAGTTAGGCCAGTCACTTCTCTGATGCCCAGTTCCAGTTCTGAAATAAAATTGCCATGATCCAGTTAAGATACCTGTTAGAAAGTGAAGTTAGGTGAACCTAAGCTGAAATGAATTAGACTTCTATTGGCCATCAGGGCCAAACTGACACTATCTGGACCATTACAGTACCTCACCAAAAGATAAAAACTTCTGAAATATCTTTGATACCAGCAGACATGTCTCCACTGTGCTACTTGCAGTCCTTTTTTTTGGCCTACATATTTATTAACTCGTTGCAGAGTATTTGAAGTCTTTACCACTTTCAGGGACAAGCACAGTGCCAGCAAAGTACCCCCCTATGATTCTAGCTGCTCCCACAGCAGAAAATTGGAGTAGAAAAGATACTTTCTGTGTGGGGAAGCATCGTTCACTTGCAAAAGTAAGAGAAAATTTCATGCTGCTTTCTTCCAGAAGAGCTTCCCCTTGTGGGACTGATGGGGAGACCTTTCACTCATTAGGCCATGGTCCTCTCTTTCAGTGTTTCCATTTGCTACAAGATGTCTGTCAGAAGAGTGAGACAAAGAGGAAATATCTCTGCGTTAGCTCTTCAGGTTATCAGTTAAGAAGGTCTCCCCTTTGCATTTTGGCTGGTTGTTTAGGAAATCTTCTCCCTCTGAAAGCTAAAAGTATCTTGGGACCAGTATATCCTTAAAAAGAGATTCTGCTTTTATTTTCCTCTGACACATGGCTGCAAAAAGGTCTGCACTTGGTTATTTTTTGAGTACAACATGACACATCCCAGTATGTCCTAGCTCAAAACCAACATTTCCCCTCCACCCCATCCCATTTAGCTGTAATGAAGCTATCGTTCAGACTAAGGGATGACGACATGACACCTGTGAAAATACAAGATCATAAATACCATGATGTCATCATAAATCTGCAGGAGTTAAAAAAAATTAAAAAAATTACAGTGTCTTTATTTCACACCACGTATTGCCCACAAGGCAATCCTGAGAGCATGGGTGTTGAGACAGTAAGAAGCTTAGCACGTGCACTGGAGAAAGCTGAAACCCCTGCCAGTAAGGCTGAATTGTGTCATTGCTATACCACCACGCGGTCTCTGAAGTCCAGGTTCCCATTAAGTTCAGTAGACTTTGGATGTGGTCCCAAATGCATAACCTAGAACAACATCTCGTATATAAGCTACATTTTCCCTCTGATTTAGAGGTCTTGTCAACCTGCAAATGGCTGCAGGCAGCTCTTAGGCCAAATCATGACTTCAGAGCTGTGCCTGTTTCATTTTGGCTTTTGAAAAAGGGGCTCCAAACCCCAAATTTGAGCTTCGCTTAGTCTATGATTTTTTTCTGCCCTGTGGAAAACACCTGGAGACCTGGGAGCCACACTTAAGCTTTCTACTCCTTCACTGCCTGTCAAACCCAGGCTCCAAGCATTGCAACAGAAACTGGAGGCATTCAGGGCCAGGATTTCAAGAGGGCTGTGTTTGTGCACACAATATTTCAATGCACACTCACTGCATGCTTAATCCCCCTCACGGGCAGGAGAAAAGGGGTGGATTTGCATTTCTAAGATAGCTATGGCGTGCCCCAGAGCTCGTTTAGCTGAGGCTGCCATCTCCCATTTTGAGTGCGCCTGCAGTTTGCATTTGCCCATTTTGCTGAGAGCGTGGAGGAGTGTGTGGCCCCAAGAAGGATAAATTAGACTTTAATCTTTGACAGCCTGCCCTTGTGCCTTTTCTAGCCATCTGGGCACTTGCCACTCTGGCAGTGCCCCTGTACCACAGCTTCTGCCAAGGCTTGGGTGCTTTCAGCCATTCCTGATGCTCTGGTGAGGCTTCATTTCTCTGTGCCCACGTGTAGCCTGGAAGGTGGCTCAATCTTCCCTCCCCCCCACTTCAAGTACCCGAGGCCAAAGGCGCATGTCAGGAGAAAATCAGCCTTCATCACAAACATAGAGAGCTTGATTTTCTGGAGGTATGGTTTGAATAAATAACGTCATACCCCAGGGCATTTTTCAGAATGAAATTCATGCAGGTGCTTTCACTACAGAAGTAGACTGCTCTCTGCTGAATAAATGAGCTCACAAAAGAAATAATTAACGTAAGAGGAGGGAAGGAGAAGATGCTATGCTCAAACCATTGGCATTGTCTTTGCTTGGGACAATTCAACTGACTTTGTGCCATTTGTGGCTTCATACTGTATGGCTTTCATGTAAATCTTTCTACTTCATTCCCTGCCGAGACATTCACATACTGGTTCATAGGTCCCCTGCTCTTTTCTCAGCAAGGACAGGGTATGCGTCAGCCCCAGTTTCTCTTTCATTCTGCTGCCAGGGAGCTCTCAAAAGAAGATTAGCAAACCCTACGAACCCATCATCAGTTGCATTAGCCCACAGGGAGGGATGTTGCAATGAGTGATATCTGAGGGTGGAAGATATTTATCTCCATGGCAGCATGAAGTTTACAAATATACCAACTGTAGCACAATCACCGTTTTTCTTTTTCTGGCTGAAGCAAGTGTACTGTACTTTGAGGATAACTGATTGACTGTCAGACTTGTGGTCTTTAAAGGGTTAAAAAGGCCAGAGGCAGTGTGAGAAAGCTTTTTTTCACAACATTTCTAACAAGCTGAACAAAATCCAGGCCTTGTTTAATGAGCACATATTTTATACAAATAAGCTCAAACGAGCTTACCCATCTCTAATTAAAGTAGAAAGGAAGCATTTGTCCTAATTGGACTGCATAACTGAAGAATTAATTGTGTGGCTGCTTAGAATTGCAATCTTACGGCCCAATTCACAGAAAATACCTTCATGGTAGGACATACTATATGCAAGTTTGCTCATGTCTTTTTACCAACACATAAGCCCATGTGTGGTTTTGATGCTTTGGTTTTGTTTTTTAAAGAAAGTCTGTTCACACAGACATACGTAGGCCTTAGTGGAGGTTAAGTATAGTATTTCAATATTCTAATTAGGACACAAGAGAATAGTTCTCCATCACTGTAATTAGGTACTCAGTTAATTCCTACAGCGAAAATGACATGCTAACTTATTTACAAATATCAAAAGGATGACTATTCCATTGACTTGGCTAGATCTGCAGAAACAAAAAGCACGGCATGGGAATTCATATTTCCTCCCAGTAAGGCCTAGCACTGTGCATAGCATTGCAGGAAGCTCAGGAGCTGCTGAAGTAACATCTGCTGTGTTCAGAGGGTGCTCATTAAAACTGAGGAGGAACATTGCTAAACGCCTTCTCCCTGTGAATCTTGCAAGTCTCTCCTGCTCCATTTACCAGCCAGAGCAAGTTTCGACGTCTGACCATGCTGTACAGCCAACACTGCTGTGAGAGAGGAATGACATGCACCCCACCCCAAGCATTGCCGGCGGGACTGTCAGCGCAGTTCCTGCTCCAAGATCTCTGCCAATGATACACGAGACAGAGAGCTGCACGGCTGTCAGACACAAGCCGGGGCATGCGGCAGGTTGGCAGTCATAAGAATCTCACTTTGGCTCTCAAACTAAATACCTTCTGCAGGACCCACACCTGAAACCTTGCTTCTCTCTGACCAACCTCCTGTGACTTCAGTTTAGTCCTTCTAAAGTAGTGTTTTCAAAGTAGCGTAAGTGATTTAGGTGCATGGCTGTCTTTTCACCTTTGCTGTGAATAAGATGTTGAATTCCTTCAAAAGACATGAAATTCCCGGAGACGTTATTGAGAAACAGTAGTTGTGGAAACACCACCTATAACGTTTCATACGCTTTAGCACTACCAACAATATAGGGCTAATGTCAATTTTGTCTTGGCAGGGACTGAGTATAATATAGGTCAAGACTTGAAGATTTGGCTTCATATGAATGTGAACAATGAAGAATAAACTATGAAGCAATGAGTGATAGGTTTTGCAGGCTCCTCCTGATTGTTCTACTCGCAAGGAGGGTGCTGTTGTTTTGCAGCATAGGCAGTGAATATGTGTTATATTAACTACTCAACTTTTGATTCCATTTGATCTTTCAACACATAGGAAGTTTGTTCGTTAGACTAATTTCTTCTTCCTGTATCAGGTTTTCATTTAAAAGTTCCAAAACTGTCTATCTGTCTTTTCCTTAATTAGAACTTTTTATTGCTTGAGTCATGCCTGTTTTCATTTATTTTCCAAGATGTACGTGAAGTGGACAGAAAATCAGAAGATCTTCCTAAATTAGACCCAGTAAATAGAAATGCAGACCTGAATATGATAGAAGACAAAATCAAAGGCCTACAAAAAAACCAATCTGTATCATGCAGTCACTGCTGCAAATCTTGGCAGACCAAATTTAGCCAGGAAATGCACAGAACCTGGTAGAAGTTTTCCTTCTGGCTCCAGAGCAAACCCTCACCCTCAATCAAAAGTTGTACCAGATATGTCAAAGGTATGTGTGCACTTTTCCACATATCTTAAAGTGAAGGAGCACGGACTGCAGGCACTAGAACAAGAGCTATAAGCATACTTCTCATGGGTGAAGGTCTGCTTTTAGCACTATCGGGTACCGCTTCTTAGTCACTGGCACCAAGACTTTTTGGTGGTCCACAGCAGCCATCCACCTTGTGGCTGACTTTCCTTAGCTGGGATCTAACTTCCAACACTTGCCACCAAGAGTGTCTGCCATGATGCTGTGTTATAGCCAGGAGTAGTAGCCTGTCCACTCATTTAAAGGTAGTCTTTGTAACAAATCTCCAATGACTATGTGGAACAACAGCCATTCTTCATATTTAGTAACTAAATCTTGAAGTTCAACCACCTCAGCTAAGGTTTTGTGGTCTTTAATGAATCGCTGTTAACCTAACACTTCTGTTGGCATTTTAGAGAGGGAAAGAAAACAGGCTTTGACCCTGCTTGCTTCTATATAGTTCAGTCGTAATGATTAATGCCCAGGATTTTAAATAGGTGCACAAAGAGAATGAATGCACCTCCTTGTTTCAGGTAAAGCAGTACAAAACATCAAATCTACTTTCTAGGATTTTTGTTAAAAAATGAAATTCTGAAGTAGTTGTGTAAGAAACATTTACTCATAGGATGTGTGGGCACTGCTGTCAAGGGCCTGTGGAGGATTATAGCATTGTTTTTAATCTGTACAATTGCCAGTGGTATGTGGCCACAATAATGGAAAAAGAAGTCCCCATGTTAAGTATCAGCTGAAACATGAACTTTTCTATCCTGTGTAAAAGAGCTCAATGGTTGCAGTCCAGTCAGTGACTTAAATGAAGAGTGCACTTCTCTGGTCTTCTGTGGGAAATAGGTTGCACTGCCAAAACCTTGACACATAATTTGGTGCAGTTGGCCAGTCTGCAGCAGGGAGAGGAAACTGGAGCGGTCCAGACACCAGATTGACTCACAGTGATAGGGAAGACAATTGTTCTCTTGAGAAAAGTCTGGTCTTTGCCTGGCACCGTGTTCATACTATCTGAGTCCTGTCAGTAGAGGAAATAATACTTTACCAAGTTTAGGGGAATATATGTTAAGAACTTCTGGTTTTATCCATGGGAAAGATTCACTGCAATACTAGGTACTAGGCGAAGGAGTACTTCTTACCCACCACTCTTCATGAGTACAGCATCCTTAGGCAACCATCAGTGTTTTTAATTTAGTCTCTTCAAATTATTGTGTAGCATTACTCACTGCTTTCCCAGTGCAGTCTGTATATCTTGGCCTGTAGTCCATCTATCTCACCACAGGAATGAAGAGTTAAAATCTGCCATCACTCACAATGGTGTAAATGCTGAGAAAGTACTTGAGGCCAGTGCAGTCATACTGGATTTATGCAGATGTAAGTGACATGCAGAATTATTAAGTGTCTATTTAATACCAGCAAAATTCTATGTTGTTTTATGATTCAGGCTCCACTTCTCAATTCTTTGCATTGGACAAGTTAAAACAATATTTGACACATTCTTAAACAGCAGGGTATAATTTATTACAATCCAGTTACGACAGCATCACAAGAGAAAGGAATCAATTAGTTAGATTGGGAGGGCATAAAGAGCCACAATAAGATACACAGAGTCAAAAAGGAAAAGGAAAGAAACCTCCAAGGGTCAAATACAGGAAGGTCTTGCCTCTTCATGAAACTCATCTTTTATTTTCAGTTGACAAATGATCATAAATTCGGCAGTGCTGAAGAAGCACCTGCCTCTCTCCAGGTCTTGGGACAGAGGCAGTATCTGCTGACTCTGTAAGGCTGCCTGAAGGTAGAGCAGGCCCAGACTATTTTTGGAGTGGTATATTGACACTGATTTATGTCTGGTATGACAGATATAGCAGAGAAGACAGACTTCTTGTTAAAAGGAGGCTCCAGTGGAACAACATGTTCTGTGTAACCCTCTCCTGCAAGAGAGCTTGGGGATACAGCGTGTGCAATCAAAACGCAGCTGCAGGCAACATGTGTAATCAGTGAAGACATGTTGAGCATGGGCCAATCTCGGGAAAGCTGTAGGTGATATTTTCGCTGCATATAGATGAGGTCTGCCAGTGATAACTTGTGCCTTGAACCAATTTCCTGTTCAGAAATTGTATGCTCAGAAATCGTTCGGAAATCATAGATTGTTCCTGGAACAGCACCTTCCTTCTCATGAAGGACCACTTAAAATTATGGTTGTGGGGACGAAAATCCCCAAAAATTTCTTCACATGGTTTGTGCTTTTCTGCCACAATGAGAACGTGAGTTCACCATGCAAGACTTTCTGGAGCCAATGTAAATCATCCAAGCTGTGCTGAAAGCATTACGACTGTGCCTTTCTCACACGAATGGAGCATTGCCTGTGTCTCTGTAGGAAGTCAGATCTTCTCAGTTTGGTGCTACAGCTAGCACATAAACCTGGAAATGAGGAATCACCTGATTGTGTGCATCATCTTGGCCAGGCACACCTTGAAAAGGTGACTGAAGAAAGGACTCTGAGGTGGCTCAGAAAGCCATCAGCCTCTCCACTAACACACACAGTAAATGTTGTTTCTCATCCTTTGCATGTCCCTGGTTTTCTATTACTCATGTGAATCTGTACAGTATTTCCAAACATCAAAACATTGTGCAGCTCTAAGTAATAAAGACAAAGTCTCCAACTGTTCAGCTTAATGGCATGAGCCCATTGCTCAGCTGGCTGTTGCCAGATTGCCTCTTTTGCTGTGATGAAGTTTTCAAGAAAGATCTTGCAAAAACATGTCAACAGGGCAGCCTCTTTCCTGTGGAGTCTAATTTGAAAGTCTTTGTTTGGTTTGCTGATGGCCCAGTCACAGAAAACCTTCATAACAACACTTGTGCTTGGTTAGTATTTCAGATTGCAGTATTGGAAAAAGGTAGAGTATGAGCTGGAAAAGACCAAAATCCAAAGAAAATGGGTTACAGTCAGATGGCTCAAGAAAGGAAAGAAAGCATTAGCAGAACTTGAGTTCAACTTCTTGTTGAGACAAAGTTTAAAGTGACTTTCAACTTCCAAATAGTATCTTTTATTAGCCTGTGAGACACTCAAAATCACCTGTAAGTGCTTTAAAACACCTTTTTTGGAGTAACAGAAAAATTAAAGCTGTTCTTTTAGCCTGGTTTCCTATGAGTATGATATTCAGACAATCACATTCTGTGAGTGAGAATGCATAAATACACATTAAGAAAATATGTGAATGGGCAGAGGGTGTAGACTTTATTAACGCCTCAGGGTGAGCAGCCTTTCAGAGCTGCTTCTTGGAAGCTCAATCTCAGGGCACAAAGTCAGAAGAAAGCCACCCATGGTAATTATTTTCTTCTTTTGCTAAAATCTAAATTAGAAGAAAGGGCTAATTTTATTTTGACTAATCTGCATGATGCAACTACTTGAACCAAAAGCACACAAAGATGAAATACATCCTTCATTCTGCCAGGGTTACTTTCTAATTTGTATTTCTGTCATGTGGCAACAAAACCAGTAAAAATTAACATCTGAGCCCTCTCCTTAGGGGCCTACTTGTCATCTCCCATACTCCAGCTATGTCTGTTGAAATGGATAGGTGAGATAACAGTAAAAGATGCTGCAGCAGACTCTGCTTTATTTAAAACGAATACTATGTTCATGGCCAAATTCTGAATTCCTTGGTGTCTCTACCCTTAAGACCATTTATTTGTTCCCAGTTGACATACATAAGATAATATGAACTACTTTGGAAATGCTGGCAGCAAACACACCAACATCTGTTCTGTTGCTCTAGAAAAACTGTAAAAATAGTGCAACAATGTTTTCACTGGGTCAAGAGAGAAGACAAACAATAACATATGAATGCGAGAAACCAAAAGATGAAAAGGCAAAGTTTAGGAGCTACCACACTGCCTACCACTTCCCCAGTTGCTACAGAGATTATAAGGTTTGGGTTCCTATTTTTAAGTTGTCTTTGACAGTAGAAACTTAGACTACTTGAACTCTCATCCTAGAAGGAGACATCATCAAGTTAAATGGAGTTTCAGGTCAGTTCTCCTGTCCCACAAGCTTGCCAAAGGGAAAAGACTTCTTCAGTATGGCCCAGAATTTGTCAAAGTGGTATTGTCAAAGATCCTTTGCAGAAGAGCTACAAATCATAGCATCTCTTGCAGAGAATAAAAACATATAAAAGGCAAATGTCTCCAACACAGACTTCGGCACTTCTCAGAAGTAATGACATCATTAGAAATAATTACAGATCGGTGAAGCTTTACTTGATTAGCAGAGTAAGAATCTCTGTTAAGAGATCTGTTAAGATATCAGTGTTGCCTGGTATCATTAAAGGAACCATTTTTCCAAATGTTTCTACACTTATCTTGCTCTGAAACTTAGTGCTGTGCACGTAGGACCACTTAAATAGAAATTCTTTAATTTATATTCAAATTAACAAGAAAATGTCATAATTAGTTGCAGTAGGAAAAAGGTGCCTTCAAATTGTGATGATGGATTTTTAAGACCTTAACTAAGAGAAGTCAGTTTGACAGTTTCCTACCTGCAGTTTAGAAGACAATTCTTGTGTACCCATTGCTACATCAAGAATCAAGAATGATAACAAAAGGAGAACTGGGATAATGATTTTACTTCATCTCATTTTCAGCAAGATATTGCCATGGTGCCTTTTCTTTCCTACTCTGTTTTCTTTACTCCCCACCACATCACCCTGAAGTAATCTTTCCCTTCTCCTGCTCCTCCTCATGTTCCTCTTCTTTTTCTTTTCATCATCAAAGTCCCCTCCTACTTTTTTCTTTTTGAGAAAAAAAAAAGAAAAAAAGAATCTTTATCTTTCTCTTCCATGGTGTGCATCTGGCCTTTCTCTTTTGGTCTTTATTTGTTCTGTTATCTACCAAAATTTACTACCTTACCATTTGTAGAAGACTGCCAGTTGAGTAGGCAGATGAGTATGCCTTTGGCTTCTGCCTCTTTCTCCTTGGCATGGAAGGAGAGCTGGACTGGATGAGACAGCAGCCACAGGGTGATGCCATATGGGCGGTGTAGCTTCTTTTGCCATCTTGAGAAAAAAATGCCAGGCAGTGAAGGACCTTGAGCAGGGAAAGTAACATTGCACTCTGCCACCACAATCTTTGGAAGAGAGTCCTACACTGACAGAGTTTCTGGAGAAATTACTCAGGCAAGTCTCCTGCCGTTGGTTGGGTGTTTGCCCTTTCACACTTTGTGAAGCTCACGGCAAGAAGTAAGGACACTGAAAAAAACCAGCTCATCTCCCCACCTTTCTCCTGAGGCCTTCCTGTGCTTTTGCCAGGATCTGACTCACTAAAGATCCATTTGATAGGTAGCCCTAAAGCCAGAATCCCATGGAAATGCCACATATCTGATTGGCTGTCTTGCTCTCTTGTATAAGCAGATTTTTAACAGTAATGCTTACCGTTCCAAGGCAGTCACTGCTTACCATGAAAAATGTGGCCATACAAGCCAGCTCTGGATCACCTTTTTTTACCAAATACGTGCACTAAAATCAATGGAGCTACTGGTCTGCTGAAGGCTTCTTGATGAGAATGAGGGTTGTACTCCTTTCAGCCTTACTCCCCATGAGGGTGCTTGTTATG
>NW_009648536.1:2591226-2714732 GCF_000708025.1 Charadrius vociferus
CACAGCGGTCCACCCAGCCCACTCCTCCATCTCTGACAGTGGTCAATCACCATTACTCAAGAAAGACAGTAAGGATGAGGCAAGCACCTGCAGTTCAGGGGTGCTGCAGTTCAGTTCCTAATGTGGTGTCTCTGTGCTTAAACGAAGATATAATGTTAGGACTCAGTGAGGACAATGCACTCTCTAACCACCATGTGACAATTTATTGAGTGGTGCCTGTGGGCCTTGTCCTGGTACTTCCACACAATGGAGCTGATTCACTGGGACTTCAGCTGCAAGAGTTAAGATTATTCTCTGCCGCATCAGGTTAGCCATGTGCCTCTTGTGGAGACACAAGACCTCAGTGAAAATGGAACAGTAGTGCCCGTATTTCAACAACTTCCAATTTCGATGTTGACACTGTAATTGTTCTTTGAAAGATTGAAAGTATATCCTTAAATTCAGCCATGTCAAACAAAGCCAAGCACAAATCCTTTGATGCTTAGTGAATACATGGGGCCAAATGTAGTTTTCAGTCAGACTTCTTTTAACTTTATTGTCCTTGGTAGGTTTACATAAATATGACTGAAAAAAACTTGTCTCTCAAACATTGATCTGTAATAAAACTCTAGTTGATATGCACTTATGTTGATAATGCATATTCTGGTTGATATCTTTTCTCCAGTGTATCTGGTAGTAGAAATATTTTACTTATTAATTCTTTTACAGGTCAAACATCCATGAAAGCCCTGTGTAGTACTGGTAAATCAAAAGTTCAAGCTGAAGCTTTACAGGAAAATACCAATGTTAGTATTCTTCATCTTTGCTCAGGAGTCCTGCTAACATCAATAGTATCTCCATCTACATAGTCTTTCAAGATGACAGCTCGAGGAATACCCCAGCTGATGACAGTTAGTAGAAAGCTGGAAGGAGCACACTGCAGCCTGTTTGGGTTTTGGTTTGGGTTTTGTTTTTTTTTTTAATGTCTGTTCTCTGAAATGCTTTGGAGTATATCTGAAATAATTAAGATGAATAGATTACATCTTATTTCCTAAAAACCTGTTATCATTTGTGGGGATTGCTGTTTCTTCTTGAGAGATTGCTACTGGTGTCACAGGTCTGATGGAGTCCTGTCAGCGTAAGGTCACTTATACAGGCTGAATCAGTATTTATGTTGCCGACAGTCATCTGCTTCAGTACTTTTTCCACAACCAAAGGAGCTTAAATAGACCTCTGAATGAATGAGGACTGGACCTCTGGTAGTTTATCCAGTAACATTTCATTGTATATTCTGTCAGAGACAAAAAGAGATGAATGGGAGGAACTGCTAATGCTGCATACATTCAGGTAACCAATAAATGAATCAATTAACTAGTTGTGCCTGTGGAAATTTCTCTCAAATCTTTAGTTGCCAAAGTTTATATCAATCACAGAATGGAAGGAACAAAACTAAGCAGAATGATTACGTCATAACTTACAGAAAGCACAGAGCTGAATTGTCACATACATATATTTGCAACTGCGCTTGGAGCTGTTTTCTGTTTTGAAATGTTTGTCATACAAAATATCCAGTTTGAACAATGCCACTGCTAATTTCTTGTTGAACTTTGTTTCTGACATCGATGCTTTCTGGGCTGACTATTAGCAGTCATACTGAGTTCTCTTATCCTGAATTGCGATGCGACTACGTGGTTGCAGTAGGTTTTCTCCAATGGGGATGTGTCTGTGCCATTAGCTGATGTATGTGCCATTAGCTGTGGTAGATGCAGAACGTTGAGGCAGATACAGACATTCTGTGAGGGCTGTTATAATTCAGGTGCATCTTAGCAACAGCAAGGGCAGTGGGAGAGGGTGCTGTTTGTCTGGATTTGCTGTCACTCTGTCTGACATCCAGAGCAAAACTGAGGACCAACACCTTTTCAATCCCAGGTGGAAATGCTTGCCTCCTGGAAAAAAAGCATATTGGAACATCCAGGACAATACTGTAAAGAACAAATAAATGTCATTACGCTTATATGCCGTAATGACAGTGTTTTAACCATGAGATGCGATAAAAATGTCTCCCCTTAGCCCATGATAAACCCTGCATCAAGAGATGTGTGTACCTTCAAGGAAAGAGGTTAAGGGATTTTCTTTTTTATGCAGTTTTCTTCATCTAGGCACAACATCGCTTCATAGCTGTAGCAAAGAAAGAAGATAACGGAATTTTGTCAACAGCTTAAGCTCACAGACTTGTAGGTCAAAGCCAGAAGGGTCAAATATAGGCTAGCCTAGTCTGACATCATATGAAACACATTCCAGAGGAAGACAACCAGGACCCACGGACTACGGTTCCCTTCCCTCTCTCTCTTAGCTCTGCCCCAGTACAGTGGCTCCACATCACTCTGAAAATGATGCATTACTCTGCAAATGGCAAATCATATCTGCCTCCAATGGCCTAGGTCGGTATCCTGAAGAACTATTCTGGAAGAGATGCTATGGATCTAATTGTACTAAAGATCAAATATATATATATATTTAATAAGGAAAGAATTCCCTCCCACATCATAAGGAAATGGGACTGCAGTGATTGCCCTATGGACAATGTGGTTAATAAAAACCCCCTTGTTTCACAGCTGTTTAAATCCCAGTGACATTGTCAGAGAAGGAGCTCTGCCTTCCAGGAGTCACTGGAAGGAATAGGGCACCTCTGTACCTTGGGGGCCAAGGTACAGATGTGCTAGCCCAATTTCTGATTCCCCAGATTAACAAGAGTTAAAGCAGAAGGGTAACTTCAGTCTTAAATCAGAACAGTAAATTCAGTCAGGGTCTCACAGAATAAAACAGGACTTCAACAACTATTCACCACCTGAAGATCCTGACTTTGCAACAAAGGTTAACACCAATACATTAATCAATTAACCAATGTTTTTACAGCTCAGCTTCTCTCACAAAGTACAGGTCTTCCACCCATATCCCTCATTTGCTGAAGGTTGGTCATCCTTGTCAGCAATTGTACACCCCTGTGAGTACATAACCTCGTGTCTTTCCCTCGTAGCTTTTTTCCAAGCAAGCAAAAAGCCTCCTTCTTCATTTTTGACCATAGCTGTTCCTACTGAGTTGCTGCTGCATTCAATGTTTCTGCTGTTCATAACTACAACTTTGATTTAGCAATAGCAATAAGCCATAGACTTTATGCTTTGATAGATTTTATGCTGGTTAGCTTGTAATGTACAGGATCTAGGTAGATTTCCAGCCAGCCCCTCAGATTGCAATTAATTTGAGTGCTGGGAAGGATTGGGAAGGACTCTGTGGCTGTTGCAAGCTCATCAGCCCCTGTAGCAAGAAGGACCTCAGGGATTTATCAATGAATCTAGAGGACTTCAGGGTTCCTTGGTTAATAAAATCCAACATAAAATATCAGTTATCGTCATTATAATTATACCGTTACGCAAGTTAATTCAATCTGATTAGAAGCAGCCCTGTGAAGAAACCACATGTTTTACCTCTTTTTAAATGGTTACAGTGGAACCACTTCTCAAAGTTCCTATCTGGGAAGACAAAAAAAAAAAGCTAAAACCAAAGAATAACACCGATTCAGACTTTTAACTTGCTCCCCTGGGTGATGTGGGGAAGCAGTGAAGAGAGAGAAAAGGGTCTTGCTTCTCACCTTTTCCCCATTTATTAAACTCTAATATTTCTAGCTACAAGGGGGACTAAATAAAAACCAGGCACATATTATCTGTGGTTTTTTACATTAGATCAGCTGAAAACCATCCTCCTTTACTAGGAAGTGTCTGTATTTGCCAACAATTCTTTGTGTCTGACTCATTTCCTTATTACCTCTCTCCCCTCCTCTGTTTTCCCTTAAGGGATTGACTTTCCCCCACCTCAAACAAAAAGAATTTCTTTGGCATATGAAGGTCAAGGACAGATTTTCTAATGTCTGCCTGCCTGCATGCCTATCTCTCTCTCCCTCTCTCTCCTTCTATCTGTCTGCTTTTCTAAGGCATCTATTCTTGTAGGCTCCTGGAACGCCTATGACAGGCTTTGTTCCATATTAGTGCACTTCTCTTTTTTAAAGAAGATGAACCCAGATGTGCCACTTAAGATCTCCACCGAGTTAGCGATGTGACCAAGCAGCCAACCTGAACTCTGCAAACCTGACTCGGTACCCATACAGTAACTCAAAGCAATGCATGCAATAGCAGGAAGGATTTATTTTAAGACCTCTCTCAGCTCTCAAGTTGAGTACCAAAGCAGTCTTCCTCCTTGGATAGGTATAGTTTGAAGGGACAAAAGCAGCTTCAATGGGCTATTCTATCTCAGCACCAATAACACAGCATGACCAAGACAAAGGTAGCATGTCTGTTGCTCTCTGTTTTGATGGTGCCCAATTGGAATCTTGGATGATGCTCTTTTTGCATTAAGTTAGTACTGAAAGAGTTTAACAGTGCTCTTTTACTACCTTTTTTGTTTCCCCCATGGGAGACAAATATACATCATACAAAACACAGAAGGTAAAGCACAGCAGAAAACCAGCTGCCACATACATAGGATAGACAAGAATGCTTTCGGCCTTGCGTTTTTGTGGCTTAACAAGCAAGGGAGCAAAAGGTGGAACTCAAAATTTGCACCCTGACTGTTAGCTAAAGAAATACATGCCAAGGCAATTAGTCAATCCAGAACAGGGAAAATCCAAGAGCAGTGCTTTTTCAGCAAGCAAGAAATGTTTCACTTCTTCAAATCCCATTACTCAGACTATAGTGGCTTTTTGTTTCCACTCTCAGAAGACATTCTCTCTCTCCATGTTTTTTCTTGTTTACATTTTAACTTACTAAACAATCTACAGATAAGTTATTCTTTCTGCAACTTTCAGACTGTTTTATCTGGCATTGTGTGTCATCTCAGTTTGGCAAGTTAGGCAGATAAATCAGTTGATCAAGCTAGGACTGAAAGCAACACAGTTGCAGAGCAGAAGAGTGACCAGGGAAGACCGCTGGAATCGCTATTTCCTATAGCAGACCCCTAGGCTAAAAGCACATTTCATCTTTTACAACCAGAGCTCAAAAAAATAAAAAGCTCAAAAGTGAGTAGTGATTTGGGATATTCACCCTCACATTATAATGGAGCCTGGTGTCCAGGGAACACTAAACCTTCTTTCTGAGGGTCAGATGGCCTTGCAGCATCTCAAACTGGGAATCAAAAATGGAGGCATTAGCCATGATTAATCACTTTTCAAAACTGAACTCTTGGTGTGCAGTCAACAGCCTAAAAATATGCCTTTTTCCAAACTCTGGCCATGAAAATGTTATTGTCCAGGACAGTGAGTGAACCAGCTGAAATGTTAAGTAAACTTTACAGCATTTTTAGAAAGAGATACTGAAATTATAGACTATGTCTTCTCACAACAAAGTTGAATCTAAGAGTAATGCTTATTCAGTTGGGACCAGTAAACATGACTACTACCAAAACGCACCTCCTGCCAGTACTAAGCCATACAGGGTTTTATTTATTACTCCTAGAGGGTTATTCACACCATCAAATTTGGACATCTCACTTAGGTATGATTCAGAGGATCAACATCATGTTCCTTACGGAGTCAAAAGAAAGAGATGCAGGCACTTCCCAGGCACAGGGTAATTCTGTGTAATTAGGTCAGATGTCTAATGCAACATAAAGTATACGGTTTGCATGCTTCCTGCAAGGGCCTGGCTGGCCTTGCTAATTCTATGATAGAGACGTGAAACTCCCTAGCTACCCTGGGTGTGATTTCCTCGGGTTGACAAAGGTCTAGTGGTTTCCCTTTCTCCTTTCCCTGCCACCACAGTCTCATCAGCCCATCAAACCCCATCTTTTCATTTTTGCCTCTTACTTTGCTTTCTTGGCGTACTTGGCAGCCTTGGCTTTCCCCTGTTCCCTGCTTTGCTGTAGCTGTCAGGTCCTGAGATGCTTTTTAAAGGTTGATAATCTCTGTAGTAAAAGGTAGAGGAGTAACGTATACAATTATGGTCTGCTCTGTCCAGTGTGTGACCTGAATCAAATGTCTCTATATGGCATTAAAGCACGCTGCAGGCCCAACCAGTCCATGAGTTTTGAACATTTTGATAAGCCTAGTAGCAGCAGCTACTTAGGAAATGTTTGCTCCTCCATGAAAAATTTAGACAAAAGTGGCAAAGAGGAGTTTTGTTGTCAAAGAAGTAACATCTCCACAGCCCAACTGTGACTATTATTCTACATACAGACTGAAGAAATAAGGTGAAGAAACAGGCCATGAAATACCATAATTAAAATTACAGATGTTTTGGCCAGCTCAGAATGCTATAGGCCTCATGCTCAGAGCTGAAGTTGCGAGAACCTGAAAGAGCACAAATGTTGTAGTTGTAAAAACAGTAATTACAAAAGCAAAATCTGCCTGGCTAAAGGAACCCCAGCTCTCCGAGGGATTGGGAAGGTTAACCCTACATTTTGTAGACTGCTATACCTTTAAAATTGTTAATGTAAGTTCAGCAAAAGACATTGCCCTAGGCATGACCAATTTTAAATGCTGTATTTGCATTCACTATGTTTTAAAATAACGGTCTGGGTAAATTAGTCCCATTTGGACAACATCTGCTCTTTCACAGTTCCCTGGGCTCTGCTCTATCAGAAATGAATATGAATGGAAGATTTTGAAGTTGCCTTAGTCTCCACAAAAACCATTTTACCCCACTTTAAATAAGATATATGATAATAACGCTTTGCAAGTGTAATTTTAGGTTGTAAAGGTTTAGAGGGTTTTCTTTTCTTATGACTATTGCACCATGTGGTCCGGATATAAAACTGGCTTTGGTTACCAATAGCATTAAACTGGAAAACAAAGCTCTGCATGACTCAACGATGCTTGAAAATTATTTAATCATGGCCCACAATAAAATTTTACAATTAAAGAAATATAGTACATTTTCTTAAGTTGAGTTCCCTTTCGCTAAAGCAGCAGTTAAAGGAGAAGCACTGGAAGGTGTTTATGACCACAGTGGGCCAAATGGCCCCACTCAGGGCAGGGCAGAGGCTGCTGTGAGTGGCGGCACTGCTCCAGGAGTGCTCGGAGGTGATGGGGTCCCATGGCTTCTGAGGAGCACTGACACCCTCCCAGCCCATCTCACTGGGATGACTGGAGTGTGGTGGTGGTGGTGGTGGTAAGAGCTACCTAATCATGGAAACACAAAGCAGTGGTAGGGAGATGGTTTGCGGAGGCCCACCAGGCAGGTGAAGTGCCTGCTCCTCTCATGTGGCTGCCTCAGCCTCAGTGTCCTGGTGTTTAATTTCAGTTAAGCCTCTCTATTGCCTGCACAGCTCAGTTGTACTGCACTCATCTCCATGCTGTCTTGCAGAGCAGAGCGGCACCTCTGCCCTTCCAGCATGCCAGGGACAGCCACAATTCTGCTTTTCCTCTGGAAACAAATATTTTAGAAAGGGTTGGGTACAGCGTAGTCAAAGGCCTGGTAAGTTTGACTCATAAATGTCTCTGCAGACATGGATGCTCGAGTTTCTTACTTCTTGGTTTTCTCCTTCATGACCCAGCAAATCCAGCACCAATTATTGGCAGTTGTGGTAACAGCTCTGGGACCTATCTTCTTGGCTTGAACTGAAGAAACTTAAGCAAAAGTTCAGACAAGCACAGACCAGATGCCATGCTTTGAACATTATTAAATCTTGCAACCTCATTTAAAACAAGGAATTCACAGTAAATGAAATATAAGGAGAAAGGATCTTTACTCATCTTCAAGATCAGTCTTGAAGTCCGTAGCACTCTCTCCCTGTGCACAGTTGCTTGTTGTATCCTCATCTTGGCAAAAGTTACACATGAAACCAGGATCATTTAGAGCAGAAGAGAGTTGTGCTTTTACATTCACAGACATGGAGTTCATCCTTGCAGAGTACTTGGACAGACACCACATTGTGCATGTATGCGTGGAGAACAGAATGGCAGAAAAGGAAATAAAAATCACCAAGAAGGGCTGGAAGAGTACTTTTGCTCATACAGCTGATAATTCTAGATGATAGTCATTTTGGCTCTCCTTTCAAAGTCTCCAGCAACAGCAAATTGAAATCAAAACAGGAAAGAGAAAAGAAGATGAAAGAAAGAAATATTAATGATAGATTGAAACATGATACACACAAAACAATCTAATCCACGACTGAAGACAAAATGATTGCCAAGTAATATTTTAGTCAATCAGTATGTCTCCCTGCCTTGTACACAAAGGCCAGTGATTAAAGTAAGTCAGTCCTACTTAGATGTAGTAAATTTTATATTTCAGAGTAGAAAGAGACGATGAATAACTCCAAGACACGTCTTTCCTGAAGATTCAAATGCCTTGCATCAATCTTAATTTTCACTAAGATAACAAAGACACAAAAAAGAATCTGAACATCATTTACAGAGAGGAACTTTGGATCACGTACATGAAGGTTTCAAAGCCCTGAATATGTAGTCTAGGGTTTTTTAGAAATGAAATCAGACTTGCTAGCTGTAGAAAACCAACAGAAAGAACCTGAAAGAGCAAAATGGCAAACAACTGCAGGGAGGGAGCAGTGGACAGACAGCAAATGCCTATTCATTTTCTTCTCTTCATTCTGTGATCACCCATTATAGTCCATAATAATTTGTGCAACTAAATAATTATTGATAGTTTGACTGAAACAATAATGCTTGGAGCAAGAGAACAATCAAAACCTCGAAATTACAAGCCCTAGTTTTGTCTATTTTTTCCTACATTTAATTTCTTTGTTATTAGAGTTCTGGCAGCAACTGGGTGACCTGAAAAATGTTAGAAACCTTTGCTCTTCGTTAAGTGCAATGCCAGCTGCAGTAAAAATACTGGATTTCCTGTTGTTTCAATTCTTCTAGTGCGGAGGGCAAGAAGCTGCAGGCTTTGAGGTTGATTTGTCTGAGCTCTGTGATGTCCGGTATACCGCCTGGTTCACAGGATGAGGGCCTTGACACCTGCCTTCAGGTGGGAGCCTACTGCCACTGTGGACACCCTGCATTACTCACCAGGGTACTAAATCAGGACCTCCAGTAGACCCTGCACCTCTTTTGTGAGCCCTGCAAGGATTTCTCAGAGGCTGCACAGTGTCTCAGGTAGAATCAGGTGCCTACGTCTCACCCGTGGGGTCGTTACTGTCACAGTGGTAGATACCACACTTGGACCCAGGTGGAGAAGGCAGATAGATGGACCTCACCTTTGGAGATGATCTGTACCAGGCATGCTTTTTTGAGAAATACTGGAAATATTTTTGATGGCATATATAGCAAACATTTTGAAAAAGGGTGGTAAAATACTGAGGGAGAGATGCAGTTGTTAACCCATAGCAACATGGATGCCTAAACAAAAATTCAGTGTAAGACATGAGTTCTTAAGTTTTTCAGATGATTTTTGAACTGTTTTTGTGATTCCATTCAGATCATTCCAGACCTGATCCAAGTCTGAACCTTGCGCCAACTTTCTTCAAATGTAGTTTTAAAATAGTTCAAAAACCTATTTTAACTCAAAAAGAAATTTAAAAATTATTAGTAAATTCTAATAAAATTAATGAAAAGCATGTCTGGTATTTCTGAGCCTGATCCACTGAATTTTTCATGGATAATAAGAACAATCGTTCTCCTTCCTTTCAGTACAAAGCTTGGCACATCCATAGGTACAGTAGATCCATAATTTCTTCTCTTTAGACCAGTGATTGTAGACTGGCAGTTGGACTCTTAGACAAACTACAAGGCCGAAAAGAGCATTTTTGAATTCTTGATAATGTGGAAATGAAGTTAACACAACTCTGCCAGCAGCGAACACTTAAACTTCTGTGTACAAGTTTTGGGCTGTAGGTAACAACATATTTCTGACTTGTCAGGTTGTTTCACTTTCTAAAGCAGTAATTTGGGAAATGGAAAAATGTATTAATAGACATCAACTCTTCCATATTATGTGCCAAAAGCCTCTTTAAACGTGAAGCTGAATCTTTTTTTCTTTATTCTTGTTGGGGTTTTTCCTCTTTTCTCTTTTATTTCCTTTCCTTCTTTTCCTTTCTTGTGAAAAATTGCAGAATTATCACCTATTGTCATCTGCATATATGTTCATACTTGTTCGAATGTGAGTCAAACATTAGTCTGTAATTTAATTGAAGGCTATAAGGTTTATGTTGGGCTGTGTGCAGAGCATCTACATGTTATGCCTGTGGCCCTGAATCAGAAAAAAGGGGGTAGCATTTAAGTGAATGTGAAATAAAATTGATGATGAAGGGGAAAGTCAGTTCCCTTCAGCATCACAAAGCCACATAGGTAGGAAGAGTTTGTCCACCTTGACTTCTCTTTATGAATTGGTTAGGAAAAGTTGTAAGTTTTCAGCCACAGAGGAGCTAACGCACACTGCAAGAATTACAGAAAGTTAGGAAGCCAATGTGTTAAAGAAACTTCCACAATTATAGTTATTCATAGACTCAAAAACATGCATTTGAAGAACTAGAAATATAATATTGATCACCATGCAAGTATATTATCTTTCTTATCCTTTAATAACATCAAAAAAAGTGGCCATAATGACAATTTAATTTTTATCATAATCCAAATTCTCTGTTTGCATTCTTTATTTTTATACTTGATAATATGTAAATACACCATGCTGTGTTTTACCATAAACACTGAAATGGTTTACTGGATCAGCAACTGAATGTACCTGCTCATGTCTGTGAGGCCAGCCAGCACAGAGACAGTCAGCTACAAAAGCTTATTACATTTTAAGTACTCAGCTCCCCATTAATTCCGGCAGCATTATGCAAAATCCTGCTGTATTTTTGCTTTGGGTTGTGTTTAGGATCTTAGTTGTAAAGAACAATAAGGTTCTTCTTGCAGAAGGGGTGGGAGGGTTGTGCCTCTATGGACGAATGGAATGATTCTGACCCACAATTCAGTGTCTTTCAATGATCTGCCATAAGGGTAGAGCTACCTAAAAGGAGGCCTGGCTTCCACATGGGCACTTAATGCTTCCCCCCAAGACTTCAGAAGGCTTTCCAGGACAGGACTGACAAGCCTCTCAACCTTTGGAAAGATGTGTTACACGCTATTCTAGTCCATCTTCCCTGGCCAGTCCGAGGCCACCATCAGCAGAGGGCATTGCCCAGATACCTGTCCAAACAGATGCAGCAGCCTGGAAATGAATAGGAGCAGACAGTAATGAACTGCCAAGAACCTCAAACAACAGCCACTGATGCAAGGTGGTATTTCAGTGCCCATAATGATCAACTCTGCATGTAAAGGATCAGTCATGTTCCAAAGATCGGTGACATCATGAAACAGGAATAAACTATGGAAGTGCACACTAACCCAAAACGTCCTGGTTTTCAGGTGGCCGGCACCCAACAGAAGATTTAAATAAGTGAGTTTGTACCTTCCATGTATTAGCACAGCTATTTTATTTCTTGGCAAAGTATTGAAACAATTGTGTTTGCTTATTTTGCTTTTACAATTATTTCCTAATTGCAAGACATTACTGATGTATTTTAAGAACAATTTGCTTTGTCGCTGGATGCTAAAGGGAAGTAAAATACTTTGCTTAGAGAAAGTTAGAAATTGCTTTATTTCTCCCGCCTTGGGAATTACAGATGTTTCAGTGTTCTTCGTGCTTCCTTTGCAGACACTGGCCTTTAGCGTTTGAATTATTTTAGCCCAAGGATCAAAAAAAAAAAAAAAAAAGAGCTTGCTTGGTTGCCAAATGTCAGTGCATCTTTGGTTTCGGGGAACAGCCTTTTTTTACAGGAGAAAAAAAAAAATATTTAAAAATACCCTGGTACCAGTTAGGAACATATTAGTACAACACTAATTATAAACTGGAATGTGTCAGAATTAAATGAGTTATGATCTGGCGAGGACCTGCAAACTATAGTCAGATACTTAATAAAGTTTAGACATGCAGCTGTGAAGACTCCTGGATCCTTGCCACCTTTTATTAGAGTGGCGCCCAGCAACGCTGCTGTAGTTAAGGGTCTGTCAGCATTTCCATTATAAAACCCCATTTTTTTAGGGCTTTGTAACTTGCCCATTTTAAATCACATCAAGCTGAAACTTGACATTAAAATTGTCAGGAATAATTTCTTTTAATACAAAAATGTTACTTACATTTTTGGTCTGTCTTTGTTTAAGATTTGGAGAGGTAAAAAAAATTAAGTAAGTGCGTGTCATATTTTATTAGAAACTTATTTTTGTCATACTTCAAAAAAAAAAAAAAGCAGCGCTTGAGTTTAAAAATAAATATTTTTAGCCCCTTAGGGCTGAATTCTGCTCTTGGATTCCCACTGAGGCATAAGCAGAGAGTACAAAAGATGGCATTACGTCCTAGTCTCTGAATCTACTGTCTTGAGTCTGACCTGCAATTTTATATGAACTGAGAAGATGGTTTGAATAAAACACCAGCCGATTATCTACATTGTTCATTGTGGTTTTCTGTGGGTTTTTTTGTTTTGTTTACATTTTAGATTTTACAATAGACTTTTCATTTCATTTCCTACTTGTTTTCTGTCAAGGCCTCAGGTAATTTAGTCTGATGTTTCTACATCCCCAGAGCAACGCAGCTTTGCAACACCTGAAGACCTGCTGCTCAGCATGTTACACATATGAAAAGAATTGCTTATCTCTCTGGCCTCCTTATTTCTATCTTCCTTCCTGAAACAAAAGCAAGGAAAATTATTTGGAAGGGTTAGTTTCGAACATCCTTACCCCTTGGTGCAATGTAATGCATATCACTATGAAAGGGCTGCATTTCTAGCCAGGCTTCCTGCCAGCTGAGGTTGGATCTCATTTTCGCTCTGTGTGTGCTGCACAGGTGGTCAGAATAGGAGTCAGCTGATGAGCTTCTTAGGGATCCTTCAGTTTTGTTCCCTCCTATGAAAAAGAAAAAAAAAAAAAAAGAAAAGAAAAAAAAAAAGCAGTTATTCAGACTTAAATTTACCACTTGTTTGTTGTGGTCACATAACAGGAAAAAATATGAGTTTTCAGTCTAGATAAGCCTGCAAATCTAGAAGGGAAATTGAGGGAGGAAGGTCTTGTAGGGATTGAGACCTTTTTTGTGCTGCTTTATTTGATCAGAGGGACAAAAAGCGTCTTCGTAACCCATTAGAAACATCCCAGTAGTTGGGGAAATTATTCTTGCCAAGGTACCATAAGTGACAGACACCTGCATATGCTGTCAAGCCATCACCTGGTCTCCCCTTTCCAAGTCATGCAAGCGACTGAAACAAATGAAACATAATGAAAGATAGAATAAGCAGCGATGCCTAAAGATTTAGGTATTGGACATAATATATGTGTCAGCTCACAGCCAGTTCAATGGTCGCAGCCCCAGCACAGCCAGGGTCCCTTTGCACCAAATCTAGCTATTTTGGGCAACCTAGGGTCAGAGCATGAAGGAAACCTAGCTACTTGAGCTGACATTTCCTATAGATTTACCCTGATATCTTGCTCCTGTTTCTTTAGAGATGGTCTCTCATGTCTTTTGGGGCAGCTCTGGTTTACAATCCTAAATTTGGTACATCCCTTAGTTCCTTTTGTTCCCACTCCCTCTGTGTCACATGTTTGGTGCCTGTTCTGTGCCCTCAACCTTTGTCTAAGCCTGAGAAGGACTCTCCATATCTAACAATCAGATATACTGATGATAAGGGACTGAGTTTGGGTGGTTTTAGCACAAAAAATTCAAGGTCACATCAGTGGCCTTAGCGAAAGGGTAAGCTAATGTGTTTATCCTAAGTTTGTGCTGGCCTAAAATGCATGCAGGATCGGTTACCACAGCTCAGCTGATGCGCAATAACTGGTTAATCCACTTGTTACCTGATAGTGCATCTGAGAACTACCTTTGAAAATCCAGCCTCAAGTAACCCCTCCCCCTCCTTCCCCCAAATCCTCAGAGGGGTGAGAATGATCTTCAGTTCCTTCAATGATCCGTCAGGAACAGATCAATTTGCTGCGAAACTCTGTGGCTTTCTAACGAGCAAAAAAAATGACCTGGACAGAATCAAACCTGAAGCACCACAGCACATGTTACTGCGTGAGGTGTCACAAGGAGCCACAGCAGGAGTCTAACACTGAAGTCATGGTTTTGGTGAACAGTTGTTCCCAGTAACTCCAATCAAGACAAGGTCTCACCATCATGATTCATGAAGTCAGAGAACTCAGTACACCTGGGCATCTCATGGAGCAGTAAATTAGCACCCTTTAAGCTGAGTGCAACTTCCATGTTGAGCTTCACTGGCCAGTGTTTCTTGTTCATTTACTTCAAGTGTTACATTCTCACCCTTTAATTTACCCCTTTTATTAAGGGGTTCATTCCCACCTTCCACAGTCCAAACAGAGCAGCTAATTGGAATTTTTGCTCGAGGTGCAAAATCAAAGATGTGGATTATCACAGTGCTAAGCGCTGGGTTGTTTTACAAGCAGCCCAGGACTACTCATCAGGCAGCACTTGAAAATCAGCCAGGTTATGTAGTATGGCCTAAAACACGAAACTGTGAAGGTGACAGCTTGAGCCTTCGGATGCTGGCCATGCCTCCAGGAGTGCTCTGACAGCAGAGGCATAGCAACACGACCAATCATACCGTGATTGCTCCAGCTCCCTTGCTCCCCCAGTAGGGAGGGGACCCCTGACAGTGCCACAATCACAGCAACAGGGACCCCCATTTTCATGCCTTGGGGAAAGCCTTCCTGTGGCCTGTACACTGGTGTGTTCACTCTTTATCCTCCATCCAGAGCGACATTTTCTTGCCAAGTTCAGAAGGAGAAGATTAAAAAATTTTTTTGCCTGGAAGAAAATAAGAACTTAGGCAGGCTTAAGCTGTAACAAAAGTGTCTGTATTTTTTCTGTATTCATAATTCAAAAAGTAGCTTAAAGTCTTAATATCCAAACATTTCTAGCCCCTGAAAAGCTGCTGATAGGAGAATGCTAGAGCAAATTATTGGAGCGAGGGTGTTCTTAAAACTGTAATGCTGATTGACCAGGTCAGTAGGAGCAGTTGTGGTGGAAAACTATTTTGTTGTTGCCTTGGCAGTTGACCCCCGGGATCCTTCTCTCGAAGCCCATCTCCTTTTCTCGGAACCAGCAGCAAAGGCAAGGCACAGGACCAGTGCTGCCTCAGGTGGGAGCCATGCGTGCCCTAGGACCCAAAGAGGTGGCTCCCTGAGGAGGCTCTGGTGGGCTCTGGAGGGCAAAACCATGAAAGGCAAAACCACGGAGGAGGTGAATGTCTACTAGAGGGCTCATAGTGCTGGCCAAGGAGCGCTGGCTGGGCTTGCTCATGGAGCAGGGCAGCAGCAGGCCTCAGCAGGGGCGGCCATGCCCAAGGCAGCTCTTCGTATGGCCGGGAGTGATGGGCACTGGCAGCTGCCCAGTCACCTCCGAGCGCCGGGGGGCACAGTTACTGTGTCACACATGGGCACACTGAAGCTGGAGGTGCTTTGTGTTTCGGGGTGATGGAAAACAGAAGTGGAAGAGAGCAAGAAATATGCCATTGAAAGCCTGGGAAATGGTGTTTGAAGGGAATACGCCTGGCTTCCTACTTACCTTCTTAGTGATATTCGTCCAGACTTTGGGAGAAATGGTTCCTAAAACTACTTTTAACTGACACTACACAATTATTTTTTTTTTTTTTATAACTAACTGTATTATGCTCTGATGATAGCTTTAAGATACTAGGAAACCATATATATTATTTAACTGTGCAAAGCTCTGTATAGCACAATTTTAATCATCTATTTTTTTCTTATCAAGTAACAGTCTTGTTAAATTTTAAGGAGGCTGTTTGCAGCAGTACCTTTCGTCTCTCTTGAGTCACTCATTTTCAAATGCCTATGTGAGGCATTATGCTGTTTCCCTGTCCAAAGCTGCTGCACAGACTGACCTCTTGCTAATGCAGTGCTAGTTCCGTGGTTCCCAAAAGGGGATTCATTTGTGTGAGATGTGGTGAGATTAAACGCAGAGAATACCTGCTACGGAGGAAACCAGAACCTGGGTCAGACAGCATCAGTGGACTTGACGACAGCTACGTTCCAGATCACTGCATGTGGCAGCACACTGCAAAGACAAGCCAAGTGCCCGCATTGTAATTTCCACTCATGTCACCAGGAGCAGTCTGCATTTTTGCAGCCAGTCAGTTGATGGAGTATAAAGTCTGCCTCGTGGAAAGAAATTAGCACGGGACGGGCCATATTGAGGCAGCCTAAAATCCACCCGCCTCCCTACAGATGAAGGAAGAGAAACAAATTCTGATGTCCTGAGGAAGGTCCAAAGCACAGAGTGACACTGAGATAGTTATTAGGAAATACTAGGTGTAAAGGGCTGTTCAAACAGGCTCCTTATTCAATATGGAAAACCCAGTAAACTGCAGCAAAGAAGCCATCTCCATAAGCAGCAACTGTTGCCATCAGTATTGTGGGGAATATTTAACTACCATGAATATCTAATATTTGCTTTAAATTAGCATGTCCAGCTTCGTCTGCTATGCAAAGGCATTGGCTTAGCTTTATAGAACCATAGGGAAGGGTACAAATAACAAGGCCTAGCACTGCTTAACTCTCGTTCTATGAACAGATGACAAAAGAAATTCCCCAGGTCACATCAGTGTACATGTCAAAGTCTGGGAAATTAATGGCATTGGAATGCTGGATGAAAAAAATGTGGCAAAGCTGTAAAGTCCTGACACCTTGAACTACCACGCGTAAACAGCATGAGCCCACAGAAAGCCAACAAGAGATAAGTTCTGGGAACATTTTCTAGCACTCTGCTCTATATTTGTGCTTCCTTGGGAAAGGTGAGATGCAGCAATCAGGAGAACTGATCTATTACAGACCATCAGTTATTCCAGTGTTTTGGCCTTTCATGGTCTGATGAAGCTTTAATAAGAGACAGTTTTGTCTCTGCTGTGCAAAATCTTCCCAGGGAAGCAAACAAACAACTCCAGAGAGACTCAGTTCATATTTACATCGGGCGCATTTAAACAGCACGATTAATGCAAAGAGAGTTAATGAGTGTCACTAGAGCCCTGTAACTATTCACCCATTCTCTTTTGCTGCGTCATGCTGAGTGTCTGTAATAGCAGAACAACTAGGTGGGAGATGCCAAGGAGTCAGACTAGCTTCTCCCATTTAAGGACACTGCACTCAGCACTCTGGCTCAGTTGTGATTCCCACTTGCAGCTCTCTACACCACTCTGGTGGTTTAGAGGGACTTTGCCCTTCAAAGCCGCCTTCAGTGCTGCCGGCATGTCTAAATGCCTCACCGCACCATTATCCCTTGGCTGCCAGAGAGTCCTGAGCAACCCAGCATTGCTGGCTTCTCCAAGTGTCTGAACATCTTCATCTGGAGCTGGAAGGGCTCAGCCTCATTTAAGAGGACCTCAGTGTTGCAAGACTGAGCTCATTTGTGCACTGTTTCTGCCATGTAGGTCTGCAGAAAGAGAAACAACAGCGTCCCGTTCTCGGATGGATCCCATTTAAGGGAATAATTCAGACTTGTGAGAACAACCACAGCTCGGACATGTGGCTGATTGAAATACAGCCATTTTCCATTAGGGGAGGCTGGAACTACAAAAGATGAACATGTTTGTTTTTCATTTCATAGATACTTTATTAGGAGTTTAATTTGACTACAGTACATGCTTAGGGCAGGCTGTAGATTTGAAGAATTTTTGTTGTTGATTTTTTTAATGTTCACAAATTAAGAGAGTGACTGATTTCTGCCCTGGTTCATTAGAAGCAGAGCAGTAGATCCATCAGTGTGCTGACCCTCCCCTTCCACCTTCTCTGCCCTATCCTGGGGATGGGGGTCTGTCTACAAGAAGAGAACAGCTGCAAGTAAAAGCTTCCATCTTCTGGGGTTTTGAGAAAACTCACAGCCATAAGAGCTGATTCAGGATACTGCGCACATCATTAGCATCACCCTTTTCCAGTAGTTGCTACCATGCTTTCCAGGAAGCACAAAGAAGTCTGACTGGAGCCATAGATGCTGGCATAGGCATTTGAAAGGCGCAACAGGAACCACTCCATAACACAACCAACTCCACCTGCCTTTGGCAAAGCTTCTTGAAAGTGCAACTGAAACATTTGGAGGCTTAATAAGCATTTCATGAGCTTCTCAAGCTATTTGAGGTTTTTGGCTTTCTTTTTACAGCTTGTAAGTTTAAGTTATGTATCTAGCAAATGTACGTTGTTATCTGTCCAAAACTCAGAGCATATATATGAAGAAACAGAAGGTGGCTATGTGATCCTTTTGTTGCGCAGTAGCCCTTGTAGGCCTGAGCTGCTCCACTGCCTCACCTTCTAAATCGTGAACAACTGTACCACATTGCTGTGACGGCTGTGGGAAACCTACTGAAACAAACCTCATTTAACAAGAAATAAGAAGGTGGAAATGAAAAGTGAAAAGGCCCCTAGATGTATCAGCTGCAACATATGCCCCTGGCAGGCTGCCTGTTTTAGGACGTTCATGGAAGGAGGCATTGTTCTATAAAACTTGAGAACGTGAACATCAGTGCCATCCGCAACAGTAAGCACAAGGAAATTGATGCTTTTTTCCCTTGTCTGAATATAAGAATAGTTTTGCCTGCTTCTGCTGAATGGATGTGAGCTGTTCCCTCCACAGAGCTTGCATGGAACGGCAACAAAAGGTGCTGGAAATATAATCTGGTTCTGGACAATAATGAGCAAAAAGTCAGAAAAAAAAGTGGGGATGACTGCTTATCTACTGTACAGCTCTTTCTGAAAACAGAGCCAAATATCGCTGGGAAATTTGCTCTTGCATTAGCAGTACAGAGTTCTGGGCAAATCTGGTGCTCCACTTCAGCTGTTAAGTAACAGATTGTAGTTTAAGGACATTTTTGTTCATATTGAACTGCTGTGATGATGTATTATGCCCTTCAAATTGTCATGCCAATAAATTGTAGGAGATTTGATCTGGTAAAGATCTGATTTTTTTTTTTTTTTATCTTGAGAAGGCTAAAAGTGTGTTGTAGGTAAAATGTGAATGACTAGGTACATAACTGCCTCTTTATGGAGCACATCTGAGAAAGTGTGAACACGCCTTGTTTTCAGCACGTTTTCAAGAAGTGACAGAACTTCATATTTGCTGTCCATCTTGGGACACCCTAGCCCAGAACAGCCAACAGCTGGGAAGTCATAATATAAGGCATAAAATTGCCATCTAAAAAATAAAATTCAGCTACAAAATGTGTATGAACTTTAGAACGGTGTACAGGAGAGCTGTAAACTACTGACAGTCATCAGTCATCTGAAATAGGTCCACAGAGGTTGACTCAGCAAGGACTGAGTAAAATCTAAAAGAGAAATTAGGAAAAACCCTGTAAGAGTTTCTCTTTTAACTGGGTCTAGAAATCTCCTCCAACTGTGTCAAGTAAAGCTTGATCCCGAAGGCAAGATATGTCCTTAGACACTGAGAATAATAAAGAACATTTTCTGTATGTTTAAATATCTCAACTTCTATATCTGCAATACTGATAGGCTTCAGCGGGAGTTTGTGGGTGCTCAGCAGGTGCTCAGCTTTCAGGCTTTTGCCTTGTGTGTTTAATTATAAAAGCAGTGGAAGAGTTTTGTATATAGAAACAGCAGGTCACTCATATTAGAATAACTTAGACCTAAAGATGCCTTAGTATAACTGACAGCTGGGACACAATAGTTCTACCTCAGGCAGCTGATGTGAAAGGGCTTTGTTATTGAACAGCATCCTGACACCAGTTGAGGGAAAAAAAGAGAATTAGCTTGCCACAAAATGGTGTAAACATCGAAATAAATACAGTGCAAATAATAAGGAAATCTGGGAAGCCTGCCAATATAATGCTGGCCGAATTGGCTAGTAAGAGCAGAGTTAATCCTCGGGACACTCTTCAGTGCCCAGAATTAGTTTGGACTTATGAAGCCCTGAAATATTCATTGTTTCTACTAAATCTGTCTTATGGAATGATTACCTAGAGTCCCTGTAATCCACTAACACATTTACTTGTTATATGTTTTTATTACACTTCCCTGCAGATGTTGCTGTTTCCAATTAGAGATGTAACTCCTACCACTGGCTGTTAATAACTATTTTGCCTTGAGACATATCTTATTTGCTAACTGAAAAAGGCAGGTTAATGGTGTCTGCACTATACTATATTATTAGAAGTGAGTTTGTGAAGTAAACTCCCAGTGACTCTAATCTCAGGAATGCTGACTCCTCCTGAGGTCAGTAATTGGGTATTTTGGAATTTGCCATAGCAGCAGGCCTAAGCCTGTCTTCAGCCCCCTTTGAAATTCGGACCCCGAGGTCAGCAAAATAATTGGTTCATTTGAACAGAAAATCAGAATAGCGAAGGGACCACTTTTCCCCTAGTGTCTAACTTCTAACTCACCAAACAGATTTCGAGATGTTCCTCTCTCCTTTAGGTAACACAACAAGGTCAGTCACTGTCCAGTTTCATTTCCACACAGCTCCTTGCCACTTTGCGCTCCCTGGCTGAAGCTCTTAAGACTTTGATTTGCCACAAATCCCAAAAAGCTAGTGGAGCAAGGGATGGTTACTGTCTATATGTACACTAGAAACACTTTTTGTTTTCACTTTTTGACCATTATGACAACACAAGATATATTTCAGTCTTTTTTTTCCCAGTTTTCATTCAGTTTGTATGGTCAAAAGTTCTTCCTATTGCTCTCAAAGTGGAGCTATGGCTGCCTCAAGGGTATGCTTTTGTACCACCCCATGGCTTGGGTCTCAAGATCTTTATCAGGAAGGAATTCAGCTGCAATTATTGATCAGCAGTCATCCTGTTTCTCCAAACAGTGTTTGAATTGAGAATTCCTTATCCATATTCACTGCCCTGTGCTCTTTGACGTCAGTTAACAAGTGACTCTTCCTTAGTTTATGGCTGATGATGTCAACAAAATAGGCGAGCAAGGCCAGGATAAGTGAAGACTTCAGTGTATCCTTCACTAATGACAACACTAAATATAGTTGAGGTTGCTTTGAACAACAAAATCTAAGTGAGCCATAATTGTCTTATATCTCAAATGAAAAAAAAAAAAAAAAGAGAACATGCAGGATAAACACTGTGGAGTGAGAAACACATGGTAGTTTGGCCTCTATTTCTGCAAAACTAAAAATATATGATCTTCCCATCAGTAATTCAATACACATGGCTGCTTTACAGTTTCAAACATTTAACAATTGAATAAAAAGCACCGAATATGTGTGGTCCCTTCCAAAGGTCTGCCAAGGAAGAAAAGTGTTACATTGGATCTAGGTAGTGTTATGATTACCAGCACTCTAGAGCAGAGATAGTCCCAATATGGCTCATGTTAAAAGTAGATGCCAGATCAGATTCCCACCAACAGCCAGATTGTGCTTGAAAAGGGTTGGAAAATGTCAGGAATGAATTTTGGGTCCTTGATCCTGAAGGTCAGCCTAGTATTGCCTTGATGTGAGTTAAAGCAGAACACTAGTTTGTGCAACTTGTTTGGACTAATGTTAATAAAGCAGTAATAATAATAGTCTCTGCTTTTAGGGACAAATTTTGAAATTCTGGCTTGATTTTTGCTCAGATCTCTTTGAGGAAAAATCTCCATTCATGTTTTCTGTACCTTAGTTATTTTCACTTTTTTTCCCCCTCTTTTTTCTTTTTTCCCTTAAGGTGGTTTTCATTACTATTGTCATCTTTCTAAACTCTAAATGCTTCCCTGCTGAAAGGAATGAAAAACGGTTTTGCAAGTGGGAATGCCATGAGAAGGGACAGACACTGGAATTTTTCCCATATTTTTCTCATTTGCCATTGTTTTTTGTTTGTTTTTTCCTGTGTTACTTATGACTTAAACTTTCATTTTCCAAGACGTTCTGAAAGTTTTTATTCCTGCCAGATTCTTTTCTGGTCAACAACGGAGTCTGAATCAGGACTGAGGATTCTCTGCAGGCTTCACCACCCACATTTTATATGCTTTGTGATGATGACAATGTCTATTTTGAATTGTTAGGCACCTCAAATTATACAGTTATGGAGCCTTTGCATACTTCTTAGGTCATTTTAGCAAGGATATTAAAAACCGGCCTGTTCCTAAAAACAATTATGTTCTTCCAAGCATTACTACTAATAAAGAAAGGTATTACAATGCATCCGTAATACCAATTGTTTTCTTTGTTGCTGAGATTCCTGGCTCTCTATAGTCTACTGTGCATTTCTTCTTTGAAGCCTGGTAATTCAATCAAAAAAAAGGAGCCAGATTGTGGCTCTATGAAAAAAGCCTATAAAATCCTCACTACTGAAAGCAACAACAGGATACCCAAATTGCCCAGTGCTGGAGATTTGTTATGGCAGTCAGCTTTCTGTCAATACAACAGGGAATCGGCTGCATAACAGAAACAAAAATTCAGAGAATGTTTGCTGGGCACCAAATTTCCAATCTACTGTTTATGCCATGGTAGTAGTACCTGTAGATTCTGATTCTGAAACTGAATTGCAGCTGGCACAATCTGGGGGGCTGGGGACAAGGCTGCTGTTATAACACACTGCTCCCTCACCAGTACAGCGAGCAGGCTGGCTCACGCCACAGTGATTAACTGGAGGCTGATCGATTTTATGCTGGCTGACAGCTTTCCAAGGGGTTGCTTTGACACCCTGGGATTGCTAAGGAAGAATAGAGCCTGAAAATGCCCACCTCTCTCAGACAAGTTCCCACTGTGGGTGACCGGGTAAGAGCTGGTATGGTGACAGTACCATGGACGGATCAAATTCTGGGGTCAGAGCTAGTGGTATTCTGTTGCTTTTTGTGCCTTGGGAGCTGCATAAATCAGCCAAAAGGGAGGCAGGACCAGCCTCGCGGGAGGAGCGACCACCGAAGATGGCCTTGGGAAAAGATTACTTCCATGCTTGGGGTCTGCTAAAGCTTTCCACATAAAAAGTGAAAAGCAAACAGAAATGTATCCAGACCTGCTGGACGATATTGGTTACCATCATTCCTGACTCCTGCAGTGTTAATGATTCCATGGACACTTTTTTTCTGTCTGGCAATCTTTGCCTTGGCTCCTTTTTGGAAATAAATCCTTTGTTCTTAACTCCTCTGTTTCTGTGTTGGTTCAACTAAGATTTCTGTGGGAAAGTTTTAGATTTTCTTTTATTTCACTGGCAATGTTTCACCTTTTCCCCTGCCCCCTCCTCATTTTTTTGGACAGATTTCATTTCCCAAACAGATGTCTCTCGTTTCTGAAAGCAACTTCCACATACTCAAGATTTCTTTCTTTTTCTCTATTTTTCACTCGTTTTCTCTCTTCTTTCTTTCTTTTTAATCTGTCTCTGTGAAAGTTTCACAGCTCTGTTCTGAAAACTGCTTTGTGAATTGTGATTTGTAATGTCTTTTCTACCACACCATGCCTGCAAACATGCACATCAGAGCCCCTGAAGACTGGGTTTGTATGTAACAGGGTAGTAACAGAACTTCTACATAATCATCTGCGTAGGTAATTAGGACATGTATGCATACAGATGCTCAGCAACAGGTGCATAGGCATATTCCTTATATCCAGAGCCTGAGACTTTGGATCGTTCCAGTGAGAGGCTGGCAAGCTGTAGAGCCCTGCTGCTGCTTGGGAAGCAGATGGCACAAGCTGAACAACCGTGCCTATGGGGAACACTGCTTCAGCATCTGGTACGTCCCAGCCCTCGAGCTGCCCTACATATGCACGTGATGGGCCAAACAAGCCAGGCAGAAAGAATTCAATTTTTGTCGTCGGATGTGCAGGTATATGTTTGCTGACAGTTCACACACAAAGTACTTAGCAGCCCATTTTTCACCCCTCAACCACTTAGCGGCTGTGCCCAAGAGAATGACCCCCTGTGACACACAGCCAGGGATGTAAATGCCCATATTTTGAGAAACTCAAATAGTTTTTTAAGTTAGAACAATTCCAGGTCTAATTTTCAAAGTTGAACTTTGAGTATTGATCTCCTCTTCAATTCCTGTCCTTGATGTCAATGGGTGTGGGGTTTCTTGAGGTGTGCTAGGTGCCTAACTAACACTGAGCATCTGTGAAATAGGAGCATAACCAAGACCTTGCATAGACAGTTCACAAGGTCTTGGTTATGATCGTATTTTGTGTATGCCCCAGGAGAGCTGAGGCCTGTACTCCTACACAGCAGCACAGCTAGCAGAAGCACTTCTAGCCTGGCCACCCCAAGGCTAAGGAAATTGCACAAACATGTGCTTGGCACTGAACTAATTAATAAATGAAGGCAACAGTATCTTTGCATGCTCCTGGGATCTCAAGAGCCTCTGAGCCTGGGCGTGGGCCTAAGCAGTGCTCCTTCTCTGGGAGCTCTGCACCAGGCATGACAAGGAGGACTCCTGCCCACTTCAAAGGTTGTAACCTGGGTAAACATTTACAAAAAGCCATTCACATCCTTCCTCCTAACCTGTAGGTGCCATTGGCAAACTTGAGGTTGGTCGGTTTTGGCCAGTTACTTAAACCCTGTCCTTGTAGGCTCATAAGCATCTGCACAGTGTCACAAAGATTAAGGTATGTTCTGTGTGTCTGGTTTTTGTAGGAACCTGAATGTATTATGTGAAGAAGCTTTTGACCACCTCGTTGTCCGTTTCTGGTGTCCAACTTATTTTTGAGCTACTGAAGTCATGGCAGGCCTAAGGAGAAGAGCCATGTGTCTATCACTGGGGAAAACCAGTTCCATATGTCCTATACATCCCTCTCGTTATGTGCCTGGCTTCCCACAGGCAGCACTACTGTGGGATGTCAAGGGAACAGAGATGGAGAAACAGAAATCTGCTTTTATTTAAACCTACTTAAAAGAGAGAATACATTTAGGTGACCTATTCTGAAGCTGTTTAAGTTCATTCCAAGAGACTGACTGCACAGTTCATGTAGAAAGCAGCTGCCAACTTTTCTTTCTTTTTTTTCTTTTTTTCCCCCCCTGATCAAATTTTTTCATAATCCGTAGCCAGAGTGCAAGGATGGCACCTTGTACTTTTTTCAAGGTTTGTCCTTTGGATATTGAAAACAGATGCCTGCCTCTGCCTAAGGAGCAGAGCAAAGCCTGCCCAGCAAATAGGAAAAGCAAGCAACAAAATCTCTTCAGACCTGATAGCTAGAGTGAGAGTGTATGTTTATAGTGTAGTAACAAGCTCACCTTGGCTCCCATTTTTTCTCTGATCAGATGCATCTTCCATTGCAATGTAAAGGCACACAATAAATATTAAGAGGTATTCTGTGCAGTGTATTGTAAAACATTTTGTAAAAGCAAACAAAAGAATCAGTCTCTCCTCTTAGTCCCAGCATCTATTTCCCCACCTTTCCTCTCAGGAGTCAAAAGCATAATGTCAGCAAAACTGTGTCACTGAGCGATACAGTTATGCAGGAAGAGGGGGAAAGTTGCTTCTTCAATTTTATGCATTCTGCCAGCCTGTGCCAAGGTGCCTTGGAAAGGCCCAAGAAAACAGACTTCAGCACATTGCAGGACTGGATCACAACACGCTGTGTAGTTGTAGCTCTGTCAGCACTTTTTGACTCTTTCTGAGACACTTTAACTAAGCTCCCATTCCCATTGGTACTATTTTGTAAAATCAGGCTGAAATACTTTGGACAGATTTTCATCAGTTGTCTGTAAACATGAAAGGATGAGGAAGGTTGCCTTTCATTGGTGTTAAAGCACTTTCATAGACAGAAGGAAATTTTTGTAATATAAATGAGGCTTTCTTTATTTTATCAGCAGAAAAATGATGAGGGCTATAAAGGCATACGTGTACGATGGGAAATAAGTGTACAATTCTCTTCAAGTCAGACATTGGCCCTCAGCTAGTTTGTCACAGTGGAACTGTGGGATTCAGTTCTCTATACAGCCGGAGAGCATGAACACTATACACCAGGGAAGGTTTGGGATGACCCTAAGTAATCCTTAAACTTTGTATAGCTTCACATGGATAGAATTGACTATATATGTGTAATAGCAAAAGAAAAAAATAATTGGCAAAAAAAAATCAGTCAAAATGAAACGTTTCAGTTCATTGGATTCCTTGGCTTATAGAAAGAAGGACATGTTCCTGGAAACAGGGAGTCACTGTGATTCTCTGTTATACGTGACTTGGAATTGCCTTCCAAAATACTGGGTACCGCCCAATCTGCAGAGCTTTCATGTGTGTAATGTATGAGTCCAAATCTTTTCTCAGTTCATGAGGGACTCATAATGTTGTACATTAGCATGTACAACAGCTTTTGCAAGTTCTGCAGACAAATAGAAGAAATACATGTTTTTGTAGATGTATTTCTCTTTTTTTTTTTTTTTTTCAGAAGAAAAAATATGGAGTTTTTCAGCTGTGTTCAGGTGGTGATCACTAAAATAGATTTCTGTCACAAAAAAGTTCTGGACATCTTCCCTGTGCTGGATAAGACTACTGCAGCTGTAGGTCCTCTGAGAAAGAAAATCAGGGTGGGTCCTGAGGGTTGGAATGATGCATGCAATGGTGGGAACAGTGTCCAAAAATATATTTACCAGAAAAAGGGAAAACAAAAATATAGGAAGACAGGAAGGGTGTCCAATTGGAACAGCACTGTCAGTGGGGACTCTGCTGGTCTAACATACAACAGAGCTGTGGGCACAAGCCTCTCTGTCTCTTCATTTTTATTTGGAAAAGAATAGGTGCCTGTTGCCAGGATCGTCAGAGATTGTTATTCTTCATTAAAACCATGAGACCTTGGAAAAACCTGCCCAGCTCATTTTTTAAAAACAAAAACAAATAAGCCCTGCAAGTGCCTAAAGGGAGGATAAGGTTACTTATTGTTGCTTAAAAATTCATTTGGTGCCACGTCAAAGCAGCAGTAGGTATATTTTAAAGTGACAGGTCTAAAAAATATTGTTCTTTCTCCCACCTGCCCCTGAACTCTCTCCACTCCAAAAGAAGCATTCTCCGTTGGTCCCCAATTAGTGAGCTGGAGTATTTAAAATTCAAACAAGGACCTTCTTCTCCCTCTCATACTCATTAGCTCACTCCAGCCCTCCTTAGTCAAGGGATTTTCTAAAGAGTCCATTTAGGAGTGCTAATAATAGTAATTAGAGGTCGAGAAACCATCTTGAAACTTGACCCAAATTTTCACCCAAAACTTGAAATGAACACAAACCCTTTCTGAGTTTTGAAGGAGCTGGGAACTCCTTCAAAGAAGAAGTTCGTGACTTGGAAATTTCCTTTTTAAAATGTTGTTTCATTCCTGCATACCAAGCCCTTGAAAAATTATCTAAGCAGAAAGGCTGCTTTTTAGGAAACTTCTAGAAGCATTTGTTGGGCTGTTCTTTTGCGCCTGCTCAAAATGCAGGCAGTATTACTGAGCCTATTGTAAACCGTGGGTCTCTTTTCTCCCTCATTCGCATTTATTCTATGCCAACGGGATGATATTAAATTACCTCCTGCACCTCCCAGGAGTCCAAGCTTTCTTTATGTTACCTTTTTCATGTGACAGGCTCCAGGCTGCCTCGGTCTCCCACGGGTAGCTACAGCAGCCCAGTAGCTGCTTTGATATACAGCTTTTTCATGCAGCTCAGTGTGTTCCAGTCTGTAGCTCAAAACAGTTAAAACAGTGAGTGGCCCAGCCATTCCTCTTTCTTTCATGATAGGACATTCAGCTGTACATGGCCAGTGCCCAGCTAGGGTGGCTACTGCAGCCACCATGTGCGGGACAGATGCAAAAAGCCATTCCAGGCTCAAGTCTTGTTCACTGGCTCCAGTGCAAGTTACTCCTGGATCCTGGGGAAAATGAAAAAACAGTAAGGTCCCATGCTTCTAGTGATGGCTTTGCATCATCCACATCCATGTTTCTCACATGTCTGTCTCCAAGTAAACAGGGCATCTGCAGAAAGAGAGAGGAATCAAGCCTGAACTGGGCAACGCATAGTCTTTTCAGGGCTCAAAGAAAAGTTTGAGCCTTCTGTAACTGGATTTATGTGAGAGTAATTCAGATCTTGAACTACACGCTGACCTTCTACAAATATTATTAACCTTTTTTAGCTATAATGCAAGCACGGGGTTTCATTATGACCTTGCACTGCCTGAATAGTTTGTCTTATAAATCTTATGTTATGGCGGTTCCTTATAGCTTCTAGAAATGTATTATATATTTTCAATTCTGACAGATTACTCTGGAACAAAAGGATTCTATATCTTGCTAAGGACTTCTAAAGTCATTGGCAAGTTTTCCCTTGCAATTTGGATAAAATACGAGCAGTTTTGAACCTTCAGCTGCAGTTCAAACCTGAACCAAAGTTTCTTTGAGATTCATAACATCTTGAACAACTTTACATGTGGTTCATTATCAGAAGCAGACCTCATCCAAAATTGGAATTTCTTACTGCAGGGATATTTTAATATTTGGTTTTGTCCTGAACTGAAACAAAATGTCAAAATGGCAAAACAATGTACAGAATAAAAAGTGGAGAAAAGATTGAGTCAGAAATATCAAAACATTTCATTTTGAAAATGTCAAAAAAATTGTTCTGGAAATGTCTAAATGCTTCATTAAGAATTTTCCATCCAGATGGAACATTTCAGCATTCGTAAACCAAAATATTTCATATCTGGCTGGGCTTACTCTTTGTATCAAAGCTGAATTATCAAGTATGATCACTTTACTTGCTGGAAAGAAAGCTGTTGCTTCTAAACGGTGCATGAAGTATGTGCTGTTTTAAAAAGATCCTGTCTATACTCAGATTATGTTAACATATTTTCTTTCAATATCTAACTACAAAATGTCTCTATTATGTAGATTCTCAGATAAGGTGTGCCTCCTGCTTAAAAAGAGAAGGAAAACTGAATCATAAACTATGTGAAAACTCAAAAAATGTAGTTGTAGATAGTTTTTGTTTACTAATGCACACTCTTTAAGTGTTGGGATTCCAGCATGTCAGTGGTTAAAGCTGATGAAAGTTCAGAGCAAAAATAGAAGACGCTTTACAGAGAACCATCCAGGTTATATACAGGTCTTGCAAAGCATTTCTGAAAATGCTATTCTTCAAAGCATAAAATGTATGCAGATGTATATGTATATAGTATAAACTCCCCCGGCCTTTCCTTTTCTCAGTTCCCTTGCTGCTTTAAAACATTTTTTGTGATGGGGTCAGATTACGTTAAATTGCATTTATATTACGTTTCTGTAGTATTAGACCATGCTTGCATAAGTATTCTTTGAAGACAATCCCTTTTTCTCAGAGACCATAATGGGATATTGACTTGAAGATATTTTTTGGACAATGTCTCTTTGATTAAAAGTGCCTTTTTATTAAAAATATTAATGCCTATAAAAATTGTTTAACTCAGGCATTTTTTAATTTCTGGGCAAGTTTTAATTTTTCAAATATTCCTTGTACAGTCAATATGAGCACTACCTTCCTTAGCACCAGATATTAGTGCTTTAAGTAGTAAACTCCTAACTTGCTGCCAGATTGATATTATTCCTCTAGTTTTTAGAGAGAAAAAAAATGTAGGGTTTTGATTGATTGATTGATCCCTCTATGCGAGACCATTGCAAAAACCATCATTGAAATCTTCGTTCTGATGGATGACATGAATGTTAAGGGTGAGAAAGCCTGGGATCAGTTGCACTTAGTTTGTATTTTACACACAGTTCCAACCTTAAATGAATAATATCCTGCCTCAACATATTAATTCCACTAAAACTAATAGCAGTGTTGGATTTTGTGAGGCCACATACCAGGAAAAGTAATGAAAATATTCTGTCTAAACAAAATACTCAACAAGAATTATTCATGGCAGATGACAGTAAATTCATACTTTCCCTGCCATCTTGAAGAGCTGTTCTACAAAGACGGACAGGAAGCTTGGTTAATGCAAATTTTACGCAATACTCAAGAAAATCTGAGTGTTAGAAAGCCACTGCTGGTCTCTCACAACTGATTTTCCTCTCATTCACATTGCTGCAAATAAAGAACTGCTCCGCTGAACTCAAAAACAATATAAAATCAGGACAAGGTGAATCAGGCTGTGGGTAACCCCTGCTTTGCAGCATAAATTCACAGCCTTATAACCAGTTTGTAAGATTTATTAGACTTTGAGGGGTAGGCTGTGGACAAACTAAGCTTTTAGCATAAGACAGCATGTACTTGACCCACTGTAACCGCACTCAATCGCATCTTTGCTGATCAGCAATCTCTGACTGAACCATACGGCCCTAATTGTGCTCACCAACAGAAGAAGGTGTGGTACTTTTTTCTCAGAGTGTCACATACTGCTCTGGATAGCCAAAAAGGTTTGTGTAAAAGCTTTTATAGCCTTGTGTGGTCAGTCCCACATCCCAAATCAAGCCCATAATTATAAGGTCTCAAAATCTTGAGTTCTTGTTCTTTGTTCAGATTTTTTATTATTATTATTATTTGGTGCCATTACAGCATCTAGTTTAGAGCAGTAGGATGGGAATAAGGAATGGGGAATCGAATGGTACCTGCCAGTGCCCACTTGCTTCAGCCGGTGCCCTGGACCCTACCGGGTGCACAAAGGTCTCTGCTTTCAGCCATGTTGGTACTGCAGTGGGCTAACTGTGGTATAGCCCGCAAAAATCAATGCATCTCCTGATTTTACTCATTGGGCTCTCTGGCCCGGCAGCTCTATTTGCATGGCTCCTGGTCTTTATCATGGGTTGTATAAACAGCAAACGGCAGCCATGGTTGCCAGTGCTGTGACCTGTGATTCTTGAACCCTGGGGCTGGCACACACAGCTACCCCGTGGATTCTCCTGAGAGGAAGGGCAGATAAAGGCTGACTGTGATACAGTATTAGAAATCCTGCTATATATCCAAGCTCTATGGGTCTGACTAACAATGAGCAAATTGGGGTATTTATTCCAGCAGCTGAGGCGTAGACAATTTGGATGATATGGGAATGAATTAGCTGAGTAACTCTCAGCCTTACATTTTCACTCCTTCTGAGGTACATGCTCTCCCACTCCCCCTACCATGCCTGTCCCAGACATAATTATCTTCTCTAAAGATTCATGAGGGCCTGTGTGCAGAAGTGACAGCAGAGAGGAAATACTAACTGCACAAACATGAAGCCAGGGGAGTTTTGAACATTTTGAATATGTTAAGGCCAGCAGCATCCTCATTAAACTCTGATTAGCAAGTGGACTTGATCCAGGCTAATTCACAGCTGAAAGGGATTTTTCTTTTTTTTTTTTTTTTTTCCACTGCCAGTTTATCAGAGGTAGGCAATTAAGAGCTCACACACCTCCGGGTCTTGTAGTTTTTTTGAAGCAGGGATCTCATACCAGCCTTGCAATAAAGCCTTATTGTCCTTGGGACAATATTCTTCACTAATCTCACTTCTGGCAATTTACTTTTTCTTGCTGAGCAGATTTAGAAACAAAAAACCTTGAAAGGGCATGGGAGGAGGAATACTCTAGGGCTATCTAATCCTGTCCCCAAAGTGGGAGTTTTCCATTCAGCTTCTCTTTTAATGAGCACTGGATAAATAAACTTTTACTGCAACACTACTTTGATTCAAGAGGCCTATGAGGACCCAATTATGCATCCAGTGGGAGCGGCGTGGCGGTCTGGTTTTCAAAGCAAATGCAATGTAGCAACACAGGCCCCTTGTAATTATGGCTTCCCTACAAATTTATAAACCCAGAGGTGAGCTTTGCTTTGGTTGATTGTTTAAATGCAATTATTACCTTTCTTTCACTTTCAACTTGTTAATAAAGCTTTCCCAAATGCAGTGCTTGGAGTTATTCTTCCAGAGCCCTAGGATCCCAAAGGTTTAACTGCAAACCAATCGTCTGCTTCAGTGAAAGGGGCACAGTCAGGTCCGGTCAAAGATTAGCTGAAGAGCCAAAATGTTTGACAGACACACTGAGGGGGCCACATCCTATTTTCCACCTGAGAAAGCGTGAGGGAGAGGAAGACAGAAAGAAGGAAGCTAAAGAAGGAGATAGGGAGTGACTCAAAGAATAGAAAGAGAGAAACACTAATCAAACAGCAGCCTGGTACATGGGAAGCACCCTGTTTATGTAATTTTTTTTCTTTTTCAGCTGTCAATATTACATTCACAGGTGTGTCTTCCTCTAAAGGGCATGCAGATTTGTCTAAAACCTATCCCTGTTTAAAAAAGGAGGAGGGACAGGTGTGCTCAGTGATACATTTTGTAGTCCTGGTCTCCCAAAAGCCCACATTCAGTAGGTCACAAGGGAAAGTGCTCTCTTCCCATTTCCAGGCTCCCCAGCTGAGTGGCAGCAGTGAAGGAAGTGCGGCTATGACATGTAAGTGGAGGCATGGGATGTATGCATTGCATGTATATGCAGCATGAGGGAATCAAGACAGCTACTTCAGCTCCTTGTCTTTCAATCACATGCCAAAGTTGTTATGAGTACAGATATATATGGGGGTTTGTGCTTAAATTTATACTAATACTATAGTCTACATATGCTGTAAGTACATCATAGTATGTTTTACTTATTAAAGCTATGTGGGGTGATATATCATATACACACAAGTAATATGACATAACCGGTCGCATATAATTCAAGAACATAAGCCTGACATATGTAGAGCTGAGTTAGAAAAATCATTTAGTTGTTGACAATGCAGTTTGGGGGTATGGCAACCATTCACGACAGTTCTTGTGATGATTTGTGTGATTTGAGCATGTATACTTTTTCAATTTCTGTTTATTTTAATGGAGTTATGGTCTTGTTTCTATTTTAATACCTCTATCAAGGAGCTGGCAGTATACATTACATTTCTCCCAGAACTGATACAGTGGAGATCCACTGGACTGACAGAAAGATATGCTAAGGCGAGGAGAAGCAATCACCCTTCGTCCTGTACAAAGGAACTATTTTGCAAAAGGAAAGTCATGACACACAAGCTGAGCTAAAGCCAGACAGTCTCACACAATCATACAAGATATTTCCAGCAAGAAAAAAAGGAATGGGTAGGCTCAGGAAATGGCTTTGCAGTGGACAAGACAAATTATCGTTCAGAGAGCATGGCATGATCTGCACTGAGGACTGCAGTTTAACCCTGTGACAAATACCATTTTACAGCAGCAAGGGAACTGAAAAAGGAAAGGCGGGAGGAGTTTATACTGCATATACATGCATCTGCATATATTTAATCCTGTGAAAAGTAGTGTTTTCAGAATTTCCCTGTGTGTATGCATATATGTGTTTGTGTGTGTCCAAGTCTACTTTCTTTCATAAAGTGTCTCTCAAGGGGTGAACAGTATGCATAATATGACAGGGGATTTTGGAAAGGGTGTATTATCACTGTCAGAGTTTGAGGACATTAGTCTCAGGAAGACAGCAAGCTGGAACGTGAATCAGAATTCCCAGGAAATTATGCTATATAGTGGACTTCTGTCCCCAAGTATATTTGTAGACAGCCCATCCAGGAGCTGCTCCTGGACTCCTTTCAGATTCCAGGGTCTTAAAGCAATATGGCACCTAGCAGATCTGGAAGCCAAGAACAAAACAAGTGGTTAACTGCAAAAGAGCAACACTTCTGCTAGCTCTTCAGCAGAGCGGTTTATGCTGAATGACTTCAATCCTTCAGAAAAAGAGGAAAAAAAAGGAAAAAAAAATTTAAAAAAGGAAAATAATTTGGAAGCGATTATTTAAAACCTTCAAAACATTTTGATTTGGGAATTCACATGGAGACACAGATCAATGCTCTAGTCACAACATTGCAGAAGGCAAGCCACTCATTCTGCCCACAGGGGGTGATTCAGATCCCTTCTCTCTGATTTACAAGCAATACTTAATTTGCAAGAATGAGCTGCAGCATAGCCTCATACTGTACTGGATTCCCTCAATAACTGTATGAAATACGTCCATGTCTCCAGGTAAGATATTTAGCCACCAATGCATGGTGTCATTCTTTGTTTCTCTTGCCTAATGAAATAACAACGGCGTAAGAGCCTGAGGTTATAGGAAGTTTCCTGCCCTTGTCACCTTTAGGTGACCACTGGAATAACAGCAGCTTGTTTTCTAATGTGTTTTCTTTGTTTCTAACAGCAAGAGATAAAAATCTCTCAAAGGCTGCAAGCTTGCATGCAGAAAACAGCTATAAACAGTAGAATAGGGGCACAGGCCTCCTTTAGTGAAACTCACATTGGCTTCTAGATGAGTAAGACCCTCAAGGTGAATAAAACTCAAGGTGCTCACAGGCACAACCAAGTGAAGGGATATTTCCACTGAGTTGCTATTGAAAATTCGGGACAGTTAGCCAATTCAATGTGTGTGGCTGCTTCCGTGTGAAACTCCTCCCCTAGGCTGAAAAACAACTGATACAAACTGTCCTGTGGACACGCATCTCACAAGGACCTGACTCACAAGGACCTGACTCGTTTCATAGGTTTTCTGTGATAGGAAACTACACAACACCATTATGAGCTATTATAACCTGGAAAAGCCTTTGCTTTCAGAAACACTGAGAGAGAATTAGGCAACCGTATGTATTTGGCATAGTCTTTTTTCATGACTAGCAGTAGAGACCACCCACATGATCCTGGTTTGCAGTCCGCTGACCATCCAAGTTTCCTTTGTGAACCTAAAGTAAGCTTTACAGCCCCTGCTTTGCACTGCATGAAGCATTCCTTCAAGAATAAGATCTTCAAGGATTTGCCAAGTTCAGATTTTAATCAAGTGTAATGTGACAAACTAAGAACTACCAGATGAGAGCTGTTTCTCGTATCTTCTACTAAAAGAAGTTCACAAGCATCAGACATGGGTTTGGCAAGGAAGACAGTGCATCTAGTGGCTGGAGATGAGCATGCTCATAGTTCTTGACCTCTGGAGTGTTCAGGATGTGCAGTTGATCTCTCACTGCTTCCACTTAGGTGTCTCAGTTTCTGATTTTGGTATGTACCTAACATCTTGATCCTGCCCACACTGGGTGCCTGCAGGGTATCACCTCTCAGCCCATAGATAAGCTAGGATAAGTTCACTGGTAGAGTGATTTTTTTTTCCAGTGGTTTCTTATTAACTTCCAGAATCAGATTCTCTGAACCAAATGATCCTTGCACACACCTAGATTCAACGTTGTTTAAAAAAAAGCCCCAACAACACTGCTTTTACATGATATTAGATGTGATTAATTGTGAACTTCTGGTCAGAAAGCTGGCAGAAGGGGAGTAATTTACCTCAAGAAACAGCTATTACCTTCCTATTTTAGTCAAACTTCATTGTCTTTTCCTCCTAGGCTGGCAGTCCGCTGCTACCTTTTTTCTTCCTCCCCTAAGCTACCACTGCTTGCTCATCACCTCTGGGTCCCAGCTCCAGCAACAGCAGTGCCTCACAGAAATTGGCTGAACCATGTCTACACTGAGATCCTAGTGCTCAGAGGTGTGGTCAAACCAGTTGTTTATCCAAATTAGATCATATTATCCGTGAACACTGGGAAGGAAAATAGTTCCTTAAAGTAAAAGCAAACTAAAAAATTTTGCAATCAAAGATCCGTGTTATTGAACTTCCTACAATTGGTATAAGCAGTCTAACACCAGAAAGGGCTCTGAGGGCAAAAAACTTCATTCACCTTTGCAAAGAATGAAAAATGAAAGTACAAAAGCAGATGAAGCTTAAACTTTTTATGGGGTTCTGATGGCACTGCAGCTTGTCTATATAGACCGGGCAGCTGATCAGCATGTTCCCTAAACATTTCACCTAGATTTGATATAGGCTTTTTTTTTTTTTTTTTAATGTGAGACACTGCAATTTAATTCATTAACCAGTTTGTCAAATCGTGGTAGATCAGGGGTATATCCTGATGTGTTTGCCTTTCATGTGGGACCTAGCCATTTTATTAGCCAATTTTGAGTTCAATTATAATGCAATCAGAAATAGTGCATACAACATGGGAAAATCTGGACCCCAATCTTCTTTTTTTTTCCCCAAACATCTGTTTTCATTGTATTTGGGAGGGGAGGAGAAAGAATTCTCTTGCTCTTATACTGTGTTAACTTTTTCCTGAAGCTTTAATTTGGGAAGAGATTTCCCTTTCCTTTGAAAATGCAATGCAATGAAAACTTTGCCAGATCAAGCTCACAGCATCCTTCTCCTATCTATCCTGTCTGACAGCTCGTTTTATGTCCTAGGACATGCCATGCACATCAAAAAGATGTTGCAGGGAAAAGGGAGGCAGTGAGCAAGAGTAGCCAGCCAAACATCACACCCCAAAGGGCAGCTTGAGGTAAACCAGAACAAATGAAGAAAAAAAAAAAAAGAGTTCCTTTCTGCCACCTCTCCTAGGATGCCTATTTTTTTCCTCATGTAATCATCCATTAGCTTTAAGCTGAAAAAAAGAGACAGCTGAAAAAACTACAATCAAAAGAAAAACATGATGGAGAGTTTTGACAACTGTAGAAAAACAGTTTAAAACAAGCTGAGTTTATACAGAGAATTCTTTAAGCTCTGTTCATAGGGAGAGTTATGCTCCATTAACATGGCATTTCATAGAGTACTCTCCAATAAATATGTGGCAAGCATTGCAGTTTCCCATTGAGCGAAGGCTTCTGATCCTGAAGGCAGAACTGTGCAGCTATTACACTAAGAGGACATAGCCACTGGAGCACAGTGAAAACACAGCATCAGGAGGGACTAGGCAAACCTGGATACCTCTCTAAAATGGAGCATGGCGTGTAGGCAAAAATATTTATGTCTAATGAATATGTGCTGCCATAAATTCAACCAACTTCATAACTACCCTCCATTTGCATCCTGTGACATAGCTTCAATTTAAAATTATCTCTCGAGTGCCAGAAGCAGAAAGCATACTGTTTCCTTTCTAAATATTCTGGGCAAAATTATAGTTGGCATAATAGACATCCATGGGCTTCAGGGTGCTTGCACTGGGGTTACCAGAATGTACTGTGTGTCAATAGCATGAAAAGCCAAAGTTGCAGATCTCCTGTCTCAAGCCAAGATGGCTCTACTGAGCTCCACAGATATTTGGTCTCCAAATAGAGACTTTCAAAATGGCAGTACCATACCTGCATCCAGCACTGCTGCATTGTAACGTGAAGTTTGTCTCACCAGTGCTAGAGTGGACCAGTTCTTGTGTTTTCCACCTGCACTGCAGTCTGGCTAGAGGCCATCCAGCTCCATCCAAGACTGCAGTGCTGGACTGAGCACCTGAAGCCATGCTTATCTCTTATTCTAGCAAATAGAACCCAAAGATTACCTGCTGCACGGGGATGTACATTCTCTTTGTTTCACTCCTTGTGTGGATCCTCTTGTTGAATGTAGTGGACTCTGCATCAAACACATGACTCACCACTAAGAATTTATTAACCTTGGGCAGGCTCTCATAAGACATCATAAAAGAGAGAGAGAGTGAGAAAGAATATATATATATATCTATAAAGGATGTGTATCTACAAGTGTATATATATATTCACATGCATACACAGATCTGAAAATAGCTACTAGAAGATGAGAACAGGGCAACAGCAGACTAGCCATTTCCTTGCCAAAACTCAGCTCCCAGCTTCCTGCCATTTAGGAAGTTACTAAACTGGAGGTTCTATGTGATCAAACCGGTATAGGACAAAATTTTTAGCAGCGTCTGTTGCCATAGGACAAAGGGTAACAATTTTAAGCTGAAAAATGGTACATTTAAACTAGATATAAGGAAGACATTTTTTACAATGAGGGTGGTGAAACACTGGAACATGTTTCCCAGAGAGGTGGTAGATGCCCCATCACTGGAAACATTCAAGGTCAGGTTGGACAGGGCTCTGAGCAACCTGATCTAGTTGAAGATGTCCCTGATCACTGTAGGGGGGTTGTGCTAGATAACCTTTAAAGGTCCCTTAGAGCCCAAATTGATCTATGATTCTATGTGCATTCTTAAATTTTTATTGTATATCCTGGTCTCTAAATTGGAGAGCCATGGATTTGATGGATGGACCACTTGGCGGGTAAGGAACTGGCTGGATGGCTGCACTCAGGGGGTAGTGGTCAATGGCTCAATGTCCAAGCAGAAACTAGTGACCTATGGTGTTCCTCAGGGGTCGGTACTGGGACTGGAGCTGTTTAACAACTTTGTTGGTGACATGGGATTGAGTGCACCCTCAGCAAGTTTGCTGACAATACCAAGCTGCGTGGCACAGTTGACACACTGGAGGGAAAGGATGCCATCCAGAGGGAGATGGACAGGCTGGAGAGGTGGGCTCATGCAAACCTCATGAAGTCCAACAAGGCCAAGTGCAAAGTCCTGCACAGGGGTTGGGCAATCCCAAGCACAAATACAGGCTGGGCAGAGAATGGATAGAGAGCAGCCCTGAGGAGAAGGACTTGGGGATGTTGGTTGATGAGAACCTCAACATGAGACAGCAATGTGCGCTTGCAGCCCAGAAGGCCAACCCTATCCTGGGCTGCATTTAAAGAAATATGGCCAGCAGGCCGAGGGAGGTGATTCTGCCCCCTTACTCTGCTCTGGTGATACCCCACCTGGAATACTGCGTCCACCTCTGTTGCCCGCAAAATAAGAAGGACATGGATCTGTTGGAGCAGGTGCAGAGGAGGGCCATGAAGATGATCAGAGGGCTGAAGCACCTCTCCAATGAAGACAGGCTGAGGTAGTTGGGGTTGTTCACACTGGAGAAGAGAAGGCTCCAAGGAGACCTTATAGCAGCCTTCCAGCACCTAAAGGGGGCCTACAAGAAAGCTGGAGAGGGACTTTTTACAAGGGCGTGAAGTGATAGGATGAGGGGCAATAGCTTCAAACTGGAAGAGGGTAGATTTAGATTGGATATTGGGAAGAAATTTTTCACTCTGAGCATGGTGAAGTACTGGAACAAGTTTCCCAGAGAAGTTGTGGATGCCGCATCCCTGGAGGTGTTCAAGACCAGGCCGGATGGGCCTTTGAGCAACATGGTGTAGTGGGAGGTGTCACTGTCCATGCCAGGGAGATTGGAGCTAGATGATATTTAAGGTTCCTTCCAACCTAAAACATTCTATCATTCTATGATTCTATGATTTTATAGACCCTGATGATTTTTTTGTCCACCAAGAAGCTGTCTGATGCCTCTTTGAATCCATTCATGCTTTTGGCCTTTATGACATCCCATGACAATGAATTCCACTGTTTAATTGTGTGTCATATGAAAATAAAATGTTGCTTTTTTTAATAATTCATTTTATTTCCGTCTGATAATTTAATCAGAAACCCTTTTTTCCCAGCTCAGTTGCAAACATGCTGTGTTATTTTGGACAGCGCTTATAATCTACGCCTCAATTCCGCATCTGTAGAGTATGAATAAAAGCATTCCCTCAGGCAGACTCCCACTGAAATCAAATGACAGTAAATACCACTTTAGCCAGATATATGCTGTCATTATTTTAGCATCACAGCTTATCTGATAAAACAATTTGCTAAAAAGGACTATAACTTCTGTGGGAGTATGGTCAGGTAAGGATGAATGAAGGCAGTGGAAGGACTTCAGAAGCTGACATAAGAAATGCAGCAGGCAGTTGAGGTTTGAAAAAAAAGGAGGCGGCCACCTTTGACTCCAGAGAATAAAACATTCTTTTTCCATCATATGGGCTGGTAAACAAGGACAGCTTTTCGTTGCCAGGAGAGGGTCACACAGGTCTGTGTGAGCTCCCTCTCTGATGTTTCAGCAAGAGGTGCACACCAGACTCTAGTCAGAACTTCTGAAAGTGACATTTTAAAGAGAATTGAAGCAAAGAGAGGCTGTTTTGGGGCTTTGTGTGAGTTTTGCGTTTCTCTTGGTCTGTCTGGTTTCCTTGCATCCTGAAGCAGAGACAGAGGGGGATCTGCAGCTGCACACTGAAAGGGGAGCAGATGACCTTTTCCCCATCCTCAGCCTCCCACTCATTTCTCTCCCATACATGCAAAAAAGAGACTTTATCGCAGACTCCCTAGGCAACAAAACTGATGACAGATGAGAGAAGAACTTCAGGAAGCTCTGGCTGCTACTATCGAGGTGCCACAGAGCCGAGGGCTCCCTGGGGTCAGGGCATCCCCATGGAGGTCTCTCAGGGCAGGACCTGGCAGCCAGGGTCCATCCCACCACCCCAGCCAGGAGCAGGGCAGCTGGGGGACACCAGGGTAGCCCCAGCCCAGGCATCAGGCACCTCCCTTGGGAGGGGCTGAGCTGTGGGCCTGTGGGTGGGCCCGGCCCAATGGACCCCATGGCCAGGTTGGGCAGGGCTGTTAAGAGCTGGAGACCAGCCTAGCTGCCTTATCGCTAAGCGGGGTCTCTGTCCTACCAGTTAAACATTTAATAAACTGCAGGGTCTGGACACAGCTTTTAATTGCAGGTGCCCTCTGAGTACTGGTATATTCTGTGTTTCTAGATGGTTTTGGTAGTAATCTGTGTACATGCGAGACAAATGCAAATATACGCTGGCAAGAGCATTGGGTGCTGCATCCACAATGTTTCAATCCCAAAATGTGCTTTTACCAAGAACAACAATTATGATGAATGCCAACTATTTATGTAGCAATTCTGACCTTCATAAATGAGCTGAATACTTCTCATTCAGCAGATATCTCCTCAAAGACCTGTATAGAGGACATACGAAGAAGGCAAGCCTGACTTGCTTACTGTGGTTTCTGCAGGAATGGACATGTATTGGGAACTTCAGGAATGATACAGGCTCCAGTGATGTTAATGGCAAAATTCCCACTGACTTTCAAAAGCTTGGAATTTCACACTAAAAGGGATTCTTGCTCCCTTAAACTTTTAATAGTGAGTGTCCATTCCTCCCTCAATAAAAAATTCTGCCCTTACTCCCTGCAGAAATCACAGTTACTCTGTACCATCTACATGAATAATAAATGATATGAATAAATAAAAGATTTAATATTAATTGGAAGTGTTCAAGACCAGGCTGGTTGGGGCTTTGAGCAACCTGGTCTAGTGGGAGGTGTCCCTGCCCATGGCGGGGAGGATTGGAACTCGATGATCTTTAAGATCCCTTCCTAAACCATTCTATGATTCTATGATTCTATGATCAATAGCAGAAAAATTTAACTCACTGCAGGCTCACAAATGGACCTGAGCAGCATCTGAGGCCAATCTGTCTGAACCCCATCTAAAGGCAGGAGATTTTCAGGTTGTGAAGACACATTTTAACTTCACTGATGCTCTTTGTTTACAAAACATATACATGTGTTATGAAAAAAGAGCCCTTTCTTTTAGACCAATTTTGAAAAGACCTGCAGCTAAGGGTGACACAGATAGAGTACACTGACTCCCAGAGTACACTGACTCCCATATTACTGACTGTAATGACATCTGTTTTTCTCTTGTTAAAAGATGTATATACAATTTTCCACAGTCTTTAAAGCCATTTGACTGTAAGTGCATTGAAAGCACTGATATACGTGTCAGTAATGTAGCTATAGACAAGGACCAGATCCACCTCCAGAGCGGTTTTTGACAGTTTCCAGGCTTTGCTATTGAAATGCAAGTAGATGCTGAATGTGGGAAAGGGTAAAGCTATGCTGCTTGGCTCAGAGCCCAGGACTGAAAGATTTGGGTCCATTTTTCCAGCTGAAAAATGTAATGTACTTCCTCCCAGAACTTCAAGGGGTTACATACTCAGCTGGGGAGAACAGGGGTAGCTCCAGTGAAGTCAATGCAACTGCAGGCATAAATTGTAGCTCCAGATCTGACATGTATTATCTCTTAGTAAGCAGTTAGCTTAAAACTCATTAAAGATGGATCATACAAAACAATCACTAAGAAGCAAAAGAAACTTTTTTTTAATTTTGTTTTTCTTACATTAATCTGCATCAAATAGTGAGTATTTAGCCTTAAGATCAGCTCCCTCTCTGAACTGTATAGAGATAACCTCTCTGTTAGTGCACAGAAATTTTATGGGAAATTTGGGCAAAGAAATTGTTGGTCTGGAAACTCTTGAATCAATTATCAGAGATTCCTTTGCTGCTATTTGCCTTGGATTTTGTCAGTTTATGAAGTCAATCTCTCAGTCAACATTTTTCAAAAGTATTACAATTCAATATTCAATATATTGTGCTATTGGGAAATTACCAAAATTTTACTACCAGAGCATAAAAAAATGAAGAGGCTTGTATTCTGTACAGTTACATATGCATAGCTCAGTCCAGGCATTTTATTTTCAGTAATGGCCTCAGCCATGCAGAAGACAGGGGTGTTTTGATGGGGCACTTTGATTAGCAGATCTGTGTTGTTTTATTTCTCTCCTTTCCATCTTACATGTTCTTTGGACAAAAGTCAGGCCCTGCTGCCCAAATATGTAGCCCCAGGGCACTATGTGAATGGATCTGGTAGCTCAGGTTCTTCCACTAATCCGGGTCAGCATGCATCCCAGACACAGGCTTTATCCTGCAAGTCTCTGTGAGGACGTGCAGCAGGAAGTGCTAAGTTATTATCCTCCTTTACAACTCTGAGTGAAATCTACAGAAGGATGCAATAAAGTTAATTACTAGGCGTTGTCTTTCACTTGGAGGTAAATCTGTGGCTTCTTGGGACTTGCTTCTTTACTCAAGGGGAAAAAAAAAATAGAAGCATTATCAGACACTAAGTATATCTATCAAAACAAGGACTGGCATTCATGCAAGTGAGGACCTGAGCTATATAGAATCATAGAAGCACAGAATCATTTAGGTTAGAAAAGACCCTTAAAATCGTTGAGTCCAAGCGTGAGCTGAACACTGCCAAGGATGTGCCCTTTTTAGCTTTCTTTCCATGACTGGACAAGAATAATTTGATGAGAAATTAGAGTGACCTCTAGGACACAGAACCACGGTCTTCTGAACTTTCAGGTCACCTTATACCTTTCATTTATGTGTAGCACTTCATAGGATTATAAGATAATTTAGGTTGGAAGTTTAACTCCATGCTTAAAGCAGGCATAAGAAGATCCTATTGGAATGTCCTCCCAAAGCTCCTCTCCTCTCCTCTCCTCTCCTCTCCTCTCCTCTCCTCTCCTCTCCTCTCCTCTCCTCTCCTGTAAAACAGGACCAATTTTTTTCAGTAACTTTACTTTTTAGCTAGGCCTTTTCTAACTACTGAAATTCACAGCATATTGTGCAGACACTGTTCACTCCCAGACTGATAAAACCTGATGTTTACAGTGGATGCCAAGGAATGGTATGCAGAGAGGCTCTTGCTTATACTTATTGCTATAACAGCCAAGGGCAGATAACTTTGTTATTTGCCTCGTTGGAGGGTTGGAAGCAGAAAAGTGTAGAGGGGATAAAAGAGTAGAGGGGATAAAAGTGTAGATAAGGATAACCTGCGGAGATAAGCAGACAGGACAGGTGACCCAAAATTGACCAACAGGGTATTCCATCCCATCTGCCTCATGCTCAGTATAAAAGCTGAGGGATCCAAGGGTCAGCTCTCTTTCTTCAACGGCCGACATCTGAGGAGGACTCTGTCTGTTTGTCTGCCTTTGGTCCTGATCCTGAATCTGGATCCCAAATCCAGTCCTTGTCCATCAGTGAGTCCAGTCTGGGATTTCCCCAGTGCCAGCTGGTTACATAATTGTCATCCTGGGAGCTTGATATGGTTTTGTATACGTTTTATACATATTTCATTATTTTGCTTTTATTTTATTATTAATATTTCATTAAAGTAGTTTAGTTCCTTCTAAACTCATAAGTTCCTCTCTCCTCTGCCTCTGTCTTTGATGACAGGTAGGGGGGAGCATCTGTTGGTCATCTGGTGGCTGTTTGCACCCAAACCACGACACCTAAGTGAGTCAGTAAGTGCAAAAAACTCACACAGATGTTGCCTTGCAGGTGTCATGGATGGAAAGTCCAGTGTTGTCTCACCCTGGCCAAAGACAAGCACGCAGTTCATTGTGGAAAGCAACCAAAGAGAGAGGAATGAAGAAGAGAAAGCGAGATTTGCAGCTTAATCGTCACATGTAGAGCTACAAACAGGAAAAAGGAAAGGTGAAAGGGAAAAGGGGGAAGGGGAAAGGTAAAAGGGGGAAGAGGAAGCATTGATTGGAAAAGCCGCTCTTATTATTAGGTGCATGCTGGAGTCAGGGTCAATAACAAGGTACCATTCTTGGCAGGGTTTGTACCATGGGCTGGGTCTCTTAAGGAAATGGTGACTTAGTTGGCCAACTTACCAGCTAATCTCCTTTGATTCCTTTTACAGACAATGTGGAGAAAGAGGTAATCTTGGAGAGAGAGAAGAGTAAACAATTAGTTGAGCCAAGCAAGTTAATTCTGAAGCTGTACATTCATGAAGCTGAAGTCAGGTCATTGGTAATCATTATCATGCTATTGCTGTTTAGTGGTCTACATGAAATGAGGAAAAGTAATAAGAAAAAAAAAATCTTGTTTGCCATTTTAATTTTTATTGACTCCCCAGAGAGGCAAATACTGTCTATACCTAAAACATCAATAGAATTTTGTTGACCATCCCAGGTCTTTCTGTACTCATTGTGCTACTTACAAAACATACAGAAGGTGAGTCTCTGAGAAGCAATACTAACTGGAGAGATCTTGTTTAATTGGTGGAATAGGAAAGGAAAATACGAAGTGACATATAACATTAATTTGAATATAAATATTTTGGTTATTGTTATTTAGACAATGAGGCAACAAAATGCTGGGCTATATTAATTGTTAGAATAACTTGAAACATGATTTAAACTGAATACTGAGGGTGACTGAGGATGACTCCTTTCTCCAAGCAATATGGTCAAATATTTGATCCTAATAATACTGGTAGTAATGAAACTATATAAAGGAATTCCTGCTTACTACAGCAGTGAGGTATCCCAGGTGTGTTATTGGATACCAGATAATGTATTACCATAGAATGAATTGTAAATTAGTTTATCAGAGTTACAAAAGACATCTGAGGAATATTTCTTGAAATCTTTCCTTAATACGATACCTTAAAAATCATCTCATCTTGTTCTGCCAGGCCCAAACACTGTGAATATTAAAGGATTCACATATTTTTATGTAATTGTTTTTATTTTTTATTTTTAATGTAATTTTAATGTAAATTCTTATGTAACTAGTTCTTATTTTTATATAAATAGTTCTTGAAATCTTTTCCTAATGTGATACATTAATATCATCTCATCTTGTTCTGCCAGGCCAAGAAGACTGTGAATATTAAAGGAATTATTAAAGGACTGTGACTATTAAAGGATTCACATGGTATTAGGAAGGGCTGTTGGGCTGTCTTTGGAAGTGTGGGCTTTTTATTGGTAATCAAAATGCTAGTGGAAGGTTTCTTCTAGGTGATGTCTACTTGTAGCCAGTGGCATAACCCTGGAGCAGGTGTACTGGAGGGAAGGAGGGAGCAGTAACTCTCCCAACACGGTTAGTTCTCTGCTGCCTGCAAGATGCAGGCATTCCTCGGCTCTTACTTGAGGACGACCTTGCACAGACATCTGCACTTGCCCTGGTCTACAAAGGGCTTATTTATGTACCTCTTAGGCATTAGAGACAGAATTTATGCTGGTGTCCAAGCTGGACTTCCACTCTTAAGAAGGAAAGGTATTCATTTTTCACTGATGTGAATTAAGTTTATGTGAGAAGTAACACATTTAATAACACAAAGACTTATTCACTGCTGTGCAACCCATTGAACAGCCAGACAGCAGATGGGCTGCAGATCCATAACTACCTGCCATAGTTTGACTTGCAACTCACGTGGTTCCTAATAGAAGACTGTCTCTATTTTATCAGTTTTTTTCTTATATTTCTTTTATTTTTCAGCCCAAAGAGATAGTAATTCACATTCCACATGATATTTTATAGGTCTGGGGAGAGGAAGAGGGAGGTTTCCTGTTTTCCTTATCAATACCGTTTCTCAACTTAACATTACGGAAGAGGGATTTTTTAGTGTGTGGAAAACAAGAACACACTAGCCCATAAGCCTGACATAGTTGGTATGTGAAGAATATGTATAATAACCCTGATTTCCAAACGTGACAAGTTCTCTGTAACCATTACTTCATCATTAGCTCATTCACTTCATAGAGAAGCAATCTTTACTAGTAATTACCATGAAACAATATCTGCCATACATTCATTCTTGTATAATTTAATTCCCTATATTTAGAATAGGGAATCAAAATAATTTTCTGCCTTTATATCCACCATCTGCACATTCATTTCTTATTCAGCATGATAGATAAGAAAGTATACCATTATTTAATGTTTGGTTGCTAGACCATAGTAATTTCTTTGACAAATTAACATAAAGTGTAATATTTTCATAAACACAACACACATCCAAACATTTATGAGTATGAGAATAATAGCTATTAGTAAAGACTTTCAAGTCAAACTTACGTCAATCTTTGTACAAGGAAATTACTAACATAAACTGTTTGTTATCTTACCTCAGGGGTCATAAATAAAAAAGTCTGTCAAATTCTAACCCGCAGCATCGTTTTAACTATCACACTTGCATTGTTCATGTTGATATGCTGAACAGCCATGGATCAGAGGAATAGACTCTGGCACCTAATTATTAAATATAAGTAATTTGAGATCAGTTAAAGAGCTCTGTGTTTATTCTGGGCAGATGTAACACCTCATGAACTCTTCACAGACAACCTGGTAATGAGTCACAAACACTGGGCAATAGGTTAAAATAATATCTCAATTCTGATCTAGCAAAACCGAGGTGCGATGTTGGTTAGTATCATCCGTCTTCTGTGCATATCTGCCCCTAGGTGATTTACAACTTACCCCTGACTGTTTTTCTTCTTTTTTTGCTGTAGAAAATCACTTGCTGTTAGACACCTCCAGCCCTGAAGCAGTATAAAAAGGAAAGCTTTAGGCAGGATATATACACTCCTCTCATCAACACAAAGACATTAAGAGCGGCACTTCCTCTGTTTGCAGGGCAGATATTATTGGTAGGATCAGCAACAGAAAACCAGAGTATTGTAGAAGCTTAGTCCTAGCCACAGGAGGTACTAACTGCTTAAAAATGCAGCCCTGCAGATGATCTACAAGACAGGATGGTGACACAGGAAAAGAAAATATGACAAGAATGGCAGAGAAACAGAGGGACAACTTCATTCAGCTGTTACAGGCGGGGCTATGAAACCAGAGATGGAGAACTGTCCCCATCTCTGTGGCCCCAGGCATGTAATTTAATCCCTTCTTCTACTGCTCTGTTGGATAGTTCACCCAGAAGGGGCCCAGCAAGTAGCACGGGTCTGCAGAGCAGCTATCACAAATGGCCCTGATTTGACTTGATGATCTTAAAATACGACTAAGTTGTGCATTCACATGGAGAACCAGCATGTTGCAGCTCTTTCTCCCCGTATGCCCAGAATAAATTTGAGATACTTTATATCATTTATAAAGTTAGCATAATACTCACATCTCCTCTCAAAATAACAGTACATAGGATTTTGTGGTATTTGTTCACTTCTATTTCCAAATTTCATTCTAGATTTCTCTATATACTTCCTAGACCTTTAAAAGTCTAAAAAATGAAACGTCCTTACTGAAAATCCAAAAAAAAAGGAGTGTTGTTTTTTGAAGCTATTTATTAAAAATATCTTCTGGACTTTATAAGTCTCTTGTTTGCCTGTAAAATCCAAAGTTTATTAGAATAAGGAGAATGCTGAACTGGATTTATCTGTGATTATGATAAGCTATGATTATCTTCTCCTGTGTAGCACACTACACAAATACTAGGTGATAAAGATTTTCATGTGTAGTTTCAGTCTAGTGCAAGATTGCTATTTCTTTAAGAAATCTGAATCCAAAAATCATGAGATTGGCTTAAAGAATATGAGGTTTAAAGAAAGCAATACCTTTTGGTGCTCTTTCACATTTTGTTTTTTCTAGGAAGTGCTCAGGTAACATTTTTAATCTTTTCTCTGAAACTGTAAAAGCTAGAAAGCTACACTCAAAGGAGTGAAATATGAGCTTCTCGCCTCTTAAAACATCTCTGGGATTTGGATTTTAAGAAACGCAGCAGTAGAGCACAAGATTTAGGACAAAACCATGAGAGTTTGCCAGGCTGCCTGTACTCAGCCAGCCTGTTTTTTGTAGAAGTCATCTGGCAGAGTAAGCACTGCTGAAAGAGCTAAATAAAATGGTATGAGAACGCTGAAGGCATAAAGATGGAAACATGGGAATGTGGGGGGTGGGGTGTTTCTGAGTTAAGCACTTGCTAGGAGACCCTAATGGGAAGTAATGAGAAGGAAAGTGGGGGAGTGGAGCAAAAGTTGTGGAATGAGTGAACCGATTCTTGTTAAGTTTATGGCCAATTAATGTTTGCCATACTTGGGAATCAAAAGTTTAGCAAGGGTTTCTCTATATTAAAGGCAGTTCTTTGAACAATAGAGCCCTTTTTCTGCAATTCACAGCTGTCAGAGATCATTTCACTCCCTATATAATTCAAAAAAGTGATGCCTTTAATTGGCAGCATAAACACTGTTGGGCTAGTGTGTACTGAGCTTGATTTAGATGCTCAGTGTACAGCACAGTTTGCATCTGTCAGGATTTGTAAGGAAAAGCTGCATAAATAATTCTGGACTCACATTTGAGAACTGGGAGGAAAAAACAGGATTCCAAAATGTCACATACACTGGCTTTAAAATGACATGAACCAGGAAAGCAAGAGTTAAAGGTGAAAGTCTGTCCCAAAGACCCTTTCACAATGGTAATTTCCCAGGTGAAGTGCCACTGTAGATAGCAGGGCTAGCCTAAGATAGAAAGGCACTTTAACCCTGCATTTTCTGCCCTTTTACATTTATTTTGCCTTTAATATTTAAACACAATCTAAGTTAAATTTACTAATTAATTGGGTTACTGGTTTCCTTGTTTGTCTAATTATATTTCTTCTCATAAAAAAACTTAGCAGATAAGAAGCGCAGGCCTGTGAGTTACTCCTCCCATGTTATTTTGAATTGTATTTTTTCAGTGTTGCAGCAAAACCAGAGGTGTATCTGGACCATTCACTCTTCTGGCACAGGCACAAAAACGTTAGTAAAAGAGTATGGAGTGGTTGAACACACTGCACCTGCAAATAGCCTCTACCTCAGGTGAGGTCCATTTGCTGTCTGTGGACAGTCTGGAGCTCTCCAAACTCCAAAACACCAGCATTGCCATGGAATCCCTGAGGGGAAGACTAGGATTTACACAGACTAAGTTTTGTTCATAAAACAAGCTGTATTTCAAATAGAAGGAAATGTTCAAAATTAGCAATGGCATTTAAGGAACAAACGCTTGTTTATTCTTCCGTTTCTGTTGCTGTGGATTCATGTTACAAGCAACCATCCTTCTCTGTCACAGCAATATGGCAAAGTAAAAATCCACTCAACAAAGACAGTTTGCCTCATAGGAAAAACTCATTGCTTAATCCAACAACACTGTAGCTGGTTTTGTAAGCTATACGTACAGTCTACCAAAATCAAAATACTCAACAATGGTTCAACAACTTTCAACATCATTAAATCTCTCAAGTTTGCTCCTGAAATTGAGTTTCTTAGCCGGGACATCCCCTTAACCTCCTTTGCCTCACTTCTGTGAGGCATGACACACTAAAGGACACACGGGGAAGACATTTTTAGCAGAAGATCCTCATTTTGCAGGGTACAATTATGAGAGATTATAAAAAAAATCTGAAAAAAAAATGGATAAAATGGAAAAGTGAGAAATCTGCGTCTCCTGAAAGTGAGTTTTGTCTGTGGAAATTGATGTGTGTTGACTTTGTTATCCCAAACTAACATTTAGAGCTGAAATACTGCATTTCTACTACATTGGACAAGGGTTTCAAGAGACATCAAAAATGAATGAGTAGGGGCTCTGTCTACGTGAGGACTTGGTGTAGGGAGGTTGCATGGTGCAAGAGTGCCACACAGCATGGAGATGCTTGTTAAACAGGTGGGACTGAGCAACATGGGGATAGCTGGATGAAGGCAAGGGAGACAAAAAGATTTATTACAGAGCACTGAGCAATGTGCTTTGTGTGGGAACGCATACTATGACAGGAGGTTGGAAGACAGAGGGGCTCAAAACTTGCATTGCTAGACAAATATAATCTCTTTAGTCACTTTAGAAGAGGGAGAGGAAAATCGATGTAATGACATGGTTCTTTTAGGCATTGGAAAGAGTAAGAGGAAAATCACAGGAAAAAAACCCTGTGCAAAGGACAGAATCACTCAAAACACTTCATATTTCTGGTGTGTCATGATTCTTGTGTCTCTTGCACCTTGTGCTCACTTATCCAGGATCCCATATGACAGGCACACTGTCCACCACAGCACAGCTATATCCCAGTCTGCCTCAGTATATAGGCCCTCTTGACCCAGAAAACCAAATTCACACCTTGTGGAAAAGCCCAAATTATTTCAGGCTAAGAGTTCCTCTTAAAGCAGCACAAAATAAAGCCAAACATGAACTTGTTTCAAGAAAAAAAATGTTTAGGAAAAAAATTGTATCTCAGAAATCTCATCCAGGAAAGACTGTCTGAATATGAAAAACTTGTAGTTATATTAATATAAAAAAGTAGCTTCAGTATTTAATTTGATTTTCATTTGAAATCACAATATTTGTCGGGGTCTGGCATTGCACTTAGAAGAGCATTCTCAGCTGAAACAGTGATTTGAATCTAACCTGAAAGGGGGATGTGAGTTAGGAAACGCTGTCCCCTTCTTTGGTTACACTGATTTCACACTCATCTGTACAAACTCCCATATGTCTGTGATTTACATTGGCACGAAAGACCAGTCAGTAAGTGTTGAAGCAAGCCTGAAAGTATCAGTTGTTTGCACCTTTCGTGCCCTTTTAAAACAGAATCTGTATGGCAAAGGCAGGAGTAGTGAGGCATTAGTTGTTTACAGGCACATTCTTGACATTAGGCCATCAGGCTTTTTTACAGGGAGGAGTCAGGAATGTGCCCTGTGAATAACAAACCCCTTACGATTATGGAGCTTCTCTTTCAAAAAAAAAAAAAAAAAATCCTAAAAGCAAAACACGCTGAAATTTCTGCAGCTCTAGACATTTACTAGTTGGAGACAATTGTACCGTTTAAATCAATTGCTATTTTTAAAGAGCTGGTCACCTAGATGAAGTGCACTGAACACTGGAACTTTTGTCTACCCAGAAGAGCTGCGTACAGTTACCTGAACCAGGAGCTTATTAACAGGGGTAAGAGATGCACGTCAGCTCAATCTCCCCAAAGCACTAAACACTTTCTGACAGATGCTCAATAACTTTTGCACAATTCAAAATGGGTGTTCGGCATCTCACAGGATCAAGCAACAGGAATCTAGTCCCGATCCCCAGAAAGTAAAATGGAAAGTTCCCCCTGCCTTGAGTAGGATTTGAAGTTGGTGTAAAAATTCAGAAGAATTTCTCCAAATAAAGTCAGTTAATTTAGCCCTAAAAATACGAAGTGAAGCCAAGCTAACTGCACCTGCATAGTCCTCACATGAGGGAATTCAGAACAATGCTGGTCTTGCAGTTGATCAGCCTCACTGCATCTCTATCCTGGTGTGAAATATGGGGAAACTTTAATATGCCTTACAGACCCTGCCCTATATTAAGCTGAGGTCAGTTCATAACAGTCCCATTGTTATCAATGATCTTAGTCCACATTTGCAAGGGTGAGACTGGGAGCAGCATGGGGACCTATGCCTGAGGAAGTTTTATGATCTTATTGTTTTGTACTTTCTAGTGTCAAGAGTGACAGAGGCAGATTCCTGGAATGATTGCACAGGTGGTGTTAAATAGCCATTAGCAGACTACAGGCATGGCTTAAAAGTGATTACTTGTTCAAAGGAGTGGTTTCAAAATAAATAACTGTCAAGGAAGTATTACACCTTGTGTGGAAAAGAGGAATGTGATGGAAAAAATGCAGCCTTAGTATGTATATCATTATAGTCTGCATGAGGAGAATTAGCAACATGGTCACAGTACAGTTTTGCAGCTACAAGGGTTCTTAATTTTGCCACCCTAGTTCTCTTTCCTGATTACTTACCAACAATAAGCAGAAAATGTTTAGCTACGTTTTTTTTAAACCTTCTGTCAAACACATCAATGAATTCTCTGGTTCCTGTGCTAAAGGACTGCAGAATAAGTCCTACAGTTGCTCAGCACTGAAACCCAAGCAGAGGCTAAATCTCACAATGAGATCACAACAGAAAAAAGCCTTATGAAAATGCCTGATTCCCCAACACCCCACAGTCTGTCACTTGGCAGTGCTTAATCCCACACCCACTGTATCAAACAGGTGGAATCATGCTCAAGAGCAGTTTTGCTTTGATAGGGCTAAAGAAACCTTCCTCACAACAATGAAGCCTTCCTAAACAACAGATTAGGAACAAGTGGAAAGGAAACGAAGTCTTGTGCTGCCACTCATCATTTTTGCCAGTGGAAAACAAGAGAGTTGGCTTACTTAGCTAAGCTTCTTGTTGCATGTAATTTTCTTAAATCTGATTAGGATCATTTAGGCTTTTCTAATTACAGCAATCTGAGAAAGCTGTGCCCACTACCTGTTTACCTAGGAGCTTTCTTCTCTCTTTTTTTTCCCAGACACAGTAAAAAATGAGGTTCTTGTATGGCTAAAAAAGGCGGAGGCAAATTCCGCATCCATAAGAAATGTCAGCATAAGGTTGTACTACAGAACGGCGTAGGCACCATGCTGCCAGTTTTCAGATCAGCTCCCCGAGCTGTATCCTTAGAGAAGGCAGGCAGGCCACTCGTTAGTCCCAAGTCTCGATTTCAGTCAATTGGGCTCCTAACAGCAGTGACGCCACTAGAGCTAACCCGGGGCATTTTGAATCCTAGGATGGCTTAGGCTTTGCTCAGACTTTGCAGAGTTGGGCTTTATGTGTTTTTGTCACTGGACAAGATGATTCTTGTGGCATTACTTTGTTTTTATAATGCATTCCTGAATCAGCAGTTTCCAAATATAGTTTCATTTCACCTATACTCTCTGGCTTCAGGAAGATCACTCTCTTCTGTTGTCAGGAGTTGGGCATGATGAAAAAATAAAGGTCCCAAAATCACAGAAGCACAGAATGGTCAGGGTTGGAAGGGACCTCTGGAGATCATCTAGTCCAACCCCCCTGCCACAGCAGGGTCACCTACAGCAGGTTGCACAGGATGGCGTCCAGGTGGGTTTGGAATGTCGCCAGTGTGGGAGACTCCACAACCTCTCTGGGCAGCCTGTGCCAGTGCTCTGCCACCCTCAAAGTAAAGAAGTCCCTCCTCACGTTCAGTTGGAACTTCCTATGTTCAAGTTTGTGCCCATTATCTCTTGTCCTATCACTGGGCACCACTGAAAAAAGACTGTTCCCATCCCCCTGCCACCCTCCCTTTAAGTATTTGTAAGCATAATATTATCCCTCCTCAGTCTTCTTTTCTGTAGACTGAGTGCCTCAGCCTTTCCTCATAAGAAAGATGCTCCAGTCCCCTAATCATCTTCGTAGCCCTTTGCTGGATTCTCTCCAGCATTTCCCTGTCCTTCTTGAACTGGGGAGCCCAGAACTGGACACAATACTCCAGATGTGGACTCACCAGGGCAGAGTAGAGGAGGAGGATGATGTCCCTTGACCTGCTGGCCACACTCTTCTTGATGCACTCCAGGATGCCATTGGCCTTCTTGGCCACCAGGGCACATTGCTGGCTCATGGTCATCCTGTTGTCCACCAGGACTTCCAGGTCCCTTTCCACAGAGCTGCTCTTCAGGAGGTCAGCGCCTAACCTGTACTGATGCACGGAGTTATTCCTCCCCAGGTGCAGTACCCTACACTTACCCTTGTTGAATTTCATTAGGTTCCTGTCCACCCAACTCTCTAACCTATCCAAGCAGCACAGCCTTCCAGCATGTCAGCCACCCCTCCCAGTTTTGTGTCATCAGCAACTTGCTGATGGTACACTCTACCCCTTCATCCGGGTCATTGATGAATATATTGAACAGCACTGGACCCAGTACTGACCCCTGAGGGACACCACTTGTTACTGACCTCCAACTAAACTCTGCATCACTAACCACAACCCTCTGAGCTCTATCTGTAAGCCAGTTCTCAATCCACCTCACTGTGCATTCATCTAACCCACACTTCCTAAGCTTGCCTGTGAGGATGATGTGGGAGATGGTGTCAAAAGCCTTGCTGAAGTCAAGGTAGACAACATCTACTGCCCTCCCCTCATCCACCCATCCAGTCACACCATCATAGAAAGCTATCAGATTAGTCAGACATGACTTCCCCTTGGTGAATCCGTGTTGACTACTTCTGATAACCTTCTTTTCCTCCAGATGCTTGGAGATGATGCCCAGATGTTCCATCATCTTTTCAGGGATGGAGGTGAGGCTGACCAGCCTGTAGTTTCCCAGGTCATCCTACTTGACCTTTTTGAAGACTGGAGTGACACTGGCTTTCCTCCAGTCCTCAGGCACCTCACCTGTTCTCCAGGACCTTTGAAAGATGATGGAGAGTGGCCCAGCAGTGACTTCCCCCAGCTCCCTCAGCACTCGCGGGTGCATCCCATCAGGCCCCATGGACTTGTGGGTATCCAGTTTACCTAATTGATCTCTAACTTGTTCTTCTTCAACCAAGGGAAAGCCTCGCTTCCTCCAGACTTTCTGTTACCCACAAAGTCTTTTCCTTCTTTATGCGTACAAGTGTTAGAGATATATTTGCAGCTTGGCACATGAAGTAGGTACCTAGCTCTGGTAGAGATTGACTGAGAAATAATGAAAACCCATGTAAGGAGAAAGAAGACAGTGTACAATTTTGCTAATAAATCTATTTTTAACTGAAGAATGGCTTACCCTTTCAGAAAAAAGAATTGCTTCTGCGTCTTCCTTTTCTGCTGACACCTGGGCCAGGAAGGAGATGGAAGTTAATAAGAAATTTAACATATAAACATATGAAATACTATTTTTTTCAAAACTGTAATCTGTTATCTTAAGGATCAGAAACAGAATGTGATCTGGGGAGATGATACAGCACTCTTCTCTCAGTCGGCATTGAACTGGTATCCCAGCATGGTATTATTTCCAGGAAATAGCATGGTAGAGCAGGGACCATTTTTCAAGCAACAATTTACATCTAGGCTATTCATTGCAGTTGAAATGCTACTAAAATACAACCACAAATTGCTCCTGGTAAAGTTCATGCTTGATAAAAACTATAAATAATTATGCCTGCTAAATAGTAAAAGATTATTTTATTTTTTTTACAAACAAAAGGAAAATAGAAAACACTTGGAATCTTAATAGCTATTTTGTAGACAATATGAGGTCCATCAGAGCCATGGAATCTCTGCCTCACTTTATTGAACCAAGGTGACTGACCAAGAGCAACCAGTTGGCTGAGGTGACTGACTGATACTGGTGATAAGTTAGATGGTGCAGTCTTACTATTCACTCACCAAGTCGCATGGAGCAGCTGGACACAGTCACCTCTGCTTTCCATGGCCAGTCACGTGGATGGGGCAAGGCCTCAAAGAAATTCAAGGACCAGCATGACTTTGGTCTGTGTTGCTCTTTAAGACACTGTGGTGTGCAAGACACAGTAGGGTAGAGCCCAAGCATGATAAAATCTCCACCAGTGTTATCTGAAAGCCTGAACAGGGCAGGAGAGAGCTCAGGTGTTTTTGTAAGTCACATCTGGGACCAATCATAGGAGGCCAATTTGGGCACCCCAGGACCAGTCATGTTATGTCTTCTTCTGTGTACCAAGTAAGGATGGTTTTGTAGTGAGGATAAAACTTTTTCTAGTTCGTAATGACTGATATTTGCTGAGAAATGGATAGATATGGTGTCATTTGCTAAAACAAATCCTTTCTCTTTCCAGTGCCACAGTAAGCTAGTTGGCAACCTCTTTGTCATATCACAGCAGTCCACATGCAGACAGTCTTCCGAGTGCACAAGGAAAGGCTGGAATCCCCACAAGCGCTTTTTCCGTGTGTGGCAAGCTAGTAAACAACCACACCACCTTGACACTCCATGTCACATGGAAACACAGAAAGAGGTTTGTTTCCTCACCAGAAATTACAGTTTATGCTCCTTGCAGTTGCAAAGTTTGTGGCCCAGATTTCCAAGAGGTTTTGCACCAGAAGCATCTGGTGCTGAAGTACTGTCTGGAACTGGATGCCCCTGTGTGTCCAAAGGGCTTGTGGCATAACTTGGGTAATAAACACCTCTTTCCTCTCTGTTTTTACTGTTCACATCCAGAAATTGCAGGAAAGCCTCTTTCCAGCAATATCAGGTATCTCTCGGGTTTTTATTATTATCATTATGGGTTTTAGCCTAACTTGCTGAGTATCCCTTTTGACATTCAATTTTCGAGATTTATTCAGGGTTCCCTCAGCCACACCATCACTCTCATTGCAAGTTCTTGATTCCTGAATGCAATTTACTTAAAAGGTTAAGTTATAGCACTTATTCTGTAATGAATCATTTTGCTTTTCATGCTGCTTCCTGAAATTCAGAGGTCAGTAAGGACAAGGAAACTGTAAATACAAGTAACACCAGTTTGAGCATGAGTCAGACATTCCCTTTGTTAATGATAACAATATGTTCCTTCTTTACCACAAGGAAGAAAATTCCAACTCTATACTGAACTCCTTGGTGGCTATCTGACTTCTTGCAGAGGACAAGTTCCTCAGCTAAGGCGTGAGTATCAGATGTTTGCAGGAGGGCATGAGAACGTATCCTCAAAAAGAAGAGACTTCCCAAGATATGATATCATCCTTTCACCCAGATAAGTAAGAGAATCAAAGCATGCCTTTGATGTTGTCAGCTTTGGCTTCATCCCTTTAACCACTTCTGAAGATGATCCAGCTTCCTCTGGATTGCATTGGACGTGGGTTCTGGACCTAACATTTGGACACCAAACTTGTTATTTAATTTGGAAGATATTAGACACCACTCTTTATGCAGCATTGGAGGAAAATAGAGTCCAAGAAAACTTTTCCATATAGTTCTCAGTAACAGGGAATACACAGAGGGAGGTCTGAGTGGCTTCCAGGACTTGTGTACAAAATTCATAGAATCATAGAATGGTTTAGGTTGGAAGGGACCTTAAAGTTCTTCTAGCTCCAACCCCCCTGCCATGGGCAGAGACACCTCCCACTACACCATGTTGCTCAAAGACCTATCTGGCCTGGTCTTGAATATCTCAAGGGATGAGGCATCCACAACTTCTCTGGGAAACTTCTTCCAGTACCTCACCAGCCTCAGAGTGAAAAATTTCTTCCCAATATCCAATCTAAATCTACCCTCTTCCAGTTTGAAGCTATTACCCTTCGTCCTATCACTATATGCCCTTGTAAAAAGTCCCTCTCCAGCTTTCTTGTAGGCCCATTTCAGGTACTGGAAGGCTGCTGTAAGGTCTCCCCAGAGCCTTCTCCAGGCTGGACAACACCTACCATCTCAGCCTGTCTTCATCAGAGAGGTGCTCCAGCCCTCTGATCATCTTCACGGCCATTCTCTGGACCCTCTCCAACAGGTCCATGTCCTTCTTGTGCTGAGGACTCCAAAGTTGGATGCAGTAATCCAGCTAGAGTCTCACCAGAGCAGAGTAGAGGGATAGAATCGCCTCCCTCGACGTGCTGGCCACATTTCTTTTGATGCAGCCCAGAATATGGTTGCTCCTCTGGGCTGCAAGCACACATTTCTGGCTCATGTTGAGCTTCTCATCAACCAACACCCCCGAGTCTTTCTCCTCAGGGCTGCTCTCAATCCATTCCCTGCCCAGCCTGTATTTGTGCTTGGGATTCAAATTTAAACTACTTTCCTATAGTATCTCTCAAAGATTCACCTTTTCTCGAAATACCTGTCTACAGTTATGCACACTGACTGCACAATTCACCCTGTTGGTGTGTGTTCATCAGCACTGTCTTCTTAGAACTCTTTTGAATCCTAGACTTTCTTTCCCAAGTAGAGTGAGAGATTGCTAACACCACATATAAGATGTCTTATGTTCTGTTAGAAAGCTCTGGACGTGCTGGAAGCCCTTCTGAGATATGCACTGCTTATTGGGTCCTTGTTGCAAGTGAAGTTTGGATCATGCAGGGACAGTTAAGATCATAACCAGCTGAAATATGTTTTCAGTGGAATTTCAGTAAAATGGATAGGAATTTACAAGACACAAAAGCCATAAAGAAGATCCAAAAAATATGTGATAAACAGAACACTTCTCAACTTTTGGACATTTCTAGTTATTTCCTCATAAGGTATTCCAACGTTATCAATTTGCTCAAGTAAAATCCCGATTTGGGAAGCAGTTACAATTTGTGTATATGAGGCTGGGTTAACTGATGAACTTCCAGTGATTTCAGTAGTAATACACCAATGTGCTCCAACTGAAATATCAACACAGGATTTGGATAATTCATTGATAAAACTATATAGTAAAGAGAAACAAACTACACATTAAACAGAAATAAGTTGAAACCACAAAGTTTGATCTCTCCTATTGTTGCAACCTCCTCAAAATACAAATGACTTTTGACCTTGAAGCTTGGCTAATGCCATGATACAACTGTAGTCCAGCAGCAAACCTCAGATCTGTACTTCCGACCATTCACAAGTTTTAGCTATAAAATTTGGCTCCATCTTTCAATTTCAATATTTCTATGTGCTCAGGTTGCACAGCGTGCAGCTGTCATATAAAACAATTTGTAAAAAGCCTGAACCATTTAAGTACAACTCCAATGTATTTAAAAGCAGCTTGGGACTGATTTTTTTCTCCCTTATCCTGGTTTTACGCTGATGCTGTTCTCTTTAATTCTGTGTAGTTCTTTTGGGGTTACATTAGTGTAAGTGAGAGAAGAATAAGGCTAATTTACTTAGCTACATACCTTCCCAAAGGACACTTTAAAGTTTTAGCATGTATTCTTCTTCATCTTTTTTTTTCCGTTTAATCCTCCCTAAAGCTCAAAACATCCGAGAAGGATGAACAGAGAAAGTTTGTGTAACGGGTGATCTTTCTTTAGATAACTTATCACCAAGACAGTGGGAGTTTTTCATTCCTTCCACCCTGTCAGTAGGAATTGGCTCCAAGATACGAGAGATTAGCTGAGCTTTTATGACAAAGAAACACAAACTAAAAGGAATTAAAAGAAAACATGAGCCTTTACTCCGATCTTGTTGATGCTAATTTTCTCATTTCTTAATTTTTTGTTACAAACAAAACTTTTAGAAACAGGTATAAAAGAGGCTGTTAAGTGCATCCAACATGTTGTACAGTTAATTGCTTTTCAATATTTGCTATCTTATCATTAGCGTCTCAAAAATTATTAAAAAAAACACCTGCTTTCTTGATAGCTAAAATAAGATGTCAGAGACAAGTTGTTGCTGTTTCCCCCTCCTCTTTTTCAAGGATGAACCATGAGGTAGCGATGGAGGACTGCAACTAGTCCTTTGTAGTCAGCAAAGGTTGTTCAGAAAGATGCCTTGAGTTAAAATTTCCCATTATTGTTCAGTAATCATGCCGTTGCTTTTGTAATCACAGAGCTCAGGTAGTGTTTCTGACCATCGCACAATTTAAATTACTGGAATGCAGTAATTCTCACACCAACACAATGCATCTGGAAATGCAGCAGCTCAGAGCAGCTGCTGGGCTGTCTCGTTAAACAGCCATTTGACTGAAAGCAGCCAGCCGGATCCTAACACTCGAGCTGGCAGGCAATGGCAGCTCTGGATAGCCATAGGACTTGAGCTCAAAAGCCTTCTAGAAACATCAGCTTAAATTAAGAATCAGAAGTCACCTTAGAACTGCAGTGAGTGCCTTGTTCTTTGATGGTCTCAGATATGCTACTGAGCTGTTCCAGGGGAATGCTAGGGATGCCACAAATTTCTGTGTGGAAATTAAGAAATGCTTGTGGACTCTCATACTTGAGCTGGTTAACACAACTGACTCCATCAATTTCAATACCATTGTCCAACCAGGAAATAGAGACATATTGTACGACATGATTATGGGTGACCACATGGTCTCTTTCAAAAAAGCCAAAAAAATGCTGATTAACACAGCTCAGACTTTGAACACTGAAGAATACCTAGCAGCAGTTTGTAAGTCACAAGGAGACAAAAAAATTATCCATAGGAGTTACTGGGAAACTAGAACAAAATAATAAATAATTTTAAAGACTCAGAATGCACGTAAACCTGGTCTAGTGGAAGGTGTCCCTGCCCGTGGGAGGGGATGATCTTTAAAGTCCCTTCCAACTGAAACCATTTAATGATTCTTAATGGTTTCAGTGTTCATTAGTCTGCTCAGTATTTTTTTGACTGTTACTTATTCTTCCTGACAAAAAAAAAAAATAAATTCTTGGTCATTATCCAGAAAGGGCATAAAGGCCATATGCCCTATACAGTAACATATAGTTGATGATAGCCCTGAAACAGCCTTTCTAGACTGAATAGTAGCTTTCCTGATCTCCTGGTGGAGGTGGGCTTTCCACAGCACAGACCTAACACCTAGAGTTTCTGGAGCATCTGCAGAGCTCCAAGACCAGCTCACACTCACACAAGTCACAATGCAAACTTGAGATTGTCGTTAATGTAACTCACTCACTTTCCTGTCTGGCAAGACCCAGCTTTGCCTGCGTAAGCCATTTTAGGGGTGACTAGTGGGGAGGGTTAACTGCCAAAGCTTCTTTGAGATGGACAGCCTATGCAACACAGGGTAAAAAGGATTGGAGCGTGCCCCATCTTTCATCAGTCCATGCCTGTGCCACTGCACTGATGATCCTCTGGGGTCATGATCTCCCAGCAAGCCACCTCAAGTGGTGGGAAAGTTACCCACAGAGTGGCAAGGGTCTGAGCAGGGCCACTGGTGAAACCCCAAGGCCAAAAGCTCAGACAGGCTAAACAGCCACCCCAGGAGCTGAAGAAACCAGCCCTGTGGGTTGGACGGGTCCATGATGCCTTGAAGGTGCAGCTTCATTGTCTGTTACCAACAGCACTGTCGCACTGAGGCCCTGTTGTGGCCTTTGGAGGACAGGGAGCTCCTACCCAAGCGTGGCCAAGAGTCTGGCTTGTAACTGAGACCACCACAACTGGCAAGGAACGTTGTGACCAAACCTCTGAACCCAAGGAATATCTCTGGAGCTGAGAAGCAAAATTTTCTTTACAGATGCTGCAGCAGAGAGGACCCAAAACTTACTGCAGTTTTTCTGAGTCTTCTGTGCTAGGCAAGAAATGCCAGAAACAAAACGGCAAGAAATTACCTTCTGGACCATCTTGGTGCATACCCAAAGCCATAACAGCTTTACTGTCAAAGCCAAGAAATGCCTCCTCATAATGGTGTGACAGCATCGGCAGCCACCAGTAGGAAGGGGACGAGCATGGGAGCCTGGCGCCTTGCAGGGACAGCCCAGCCCCTCTCAGCTCAGCACCAGGAAACCACAGGCAGGAAAACAGCAAGGCAGTCTTAAAGAATACAGCATTTCACTGCACAAGCTCATTTAAGCCTTTTTTTTCCCCCTGATAATGGGTGTCCCAGCCACCAAGGCAGTTTGGAGGTTAATACTGACTGTAAGAAAGTACTATAATTGGATGCAAAGGTCCAAATGCTCAAGGGATAAAAACCACTGTTCATTCCAGGAACATTTTAGCAACTGTTGACTGGTAGAAAGTAAACAGATTTCAAAAAGTGTCAGCATGCCATACCACTGCATGCCATTCCAAGATGAACATTGTTCCTAAATATATTTCCTGTGAGTGGAGGAGGAAAACAAATCTAATTTTAAACAAATAAAACCAAACCAGATGTGCACAAGAGTACGTTGTAAGCTTTTTTTTGTTGTTTTTGGTTTTTTAATAAAGGTTTTTCTTTGCTTTAGAGGTACCAAGTCAATAAATGTAATCTGACAGCTGCCATGGCATTCATTACCACTTTGTTTAGCGCCCCAGCTATCCTTTGTAGCTGCACCCATTTGCCAATTTCTCAGAACATGTAACTGAGTGCGGGAATGCAGCAAATATTTAAAACTGATGAAGGCCTTTTAGACTTATCAAAACCACTTGTGCTTTCATGATTGTGCAAGGTGTGATGTTGAGCTTTGGCATATTATGAAAAATAGCTGACAGTACATGTAACTCATTAGACTATTGCCAAGAAACATACGCTAAATGATCTTTACATTGAAGGCCATCTGTCTGCTCAGTTCACTGCTAGCAGACAGTTATGGAGTGTTTTTACCTGCAATTAAAACCCCTGATTGACAGATCTGCTGTTTGTTAATGGTCAATGCCATTACACATACTACTCTATCATACCCAGTATTGGAATATGAGTGACTCTAAGTCAGAAATTATTATTGGTGGTCTTTGATTGAAAAACAAACTCTTCTTTTAAACAGGAAAATGCTTTAGGTAAGTGTGAATGTTTGCGCAAATTCCTTTTTTTTTTTTTTCACAGGTGTGAACAAGCATGTCAGTTCTTGCAGGTTGTCTTCTTTTCTCGTTACTTGCCTCCTTCAGACTGAGGCTTTGGGGGTAGGGCCCTGTGATGCTGAGGGTACGCGTCCCAGAGGAGGTTTTAATTGACTTTCAGATGCCAAAAACTGGTCAAATCAAACCACACGACACAAAGATGGAATTTCCAGATGCTAGCAAGGAAGCAGGTATGGCAAGAAACCAAAGGCCACCAGAGGGAAAAAAAAGGAAATGCAGATTAATTCCCTTGCTGACCCCCTCATAAGAGTTATACAATACTTTTTTGTGATTTTTATTTCCTTCCCACAAGACAGGTCATACAGTCTCAATGCAGACATGCGCATGCACACACACACAGACACATCTATATCATTATTGTTACCATGACTGTACACCCAGTCATAGCAATTGCCCATACAAACGACTGTTTGTACTAAAAAGCCATCTGTGAATTGTAATTTTGCACACACTTATGGTAATTATGTGCAAATTACAGAAATGCACGTTCATGAAGTTTTTACTTTCTGTACATCCATTCAGGTTAGAGATCAGTCTGTGAAAGTGGAATATGGAAACTCCTATTTAAGATACTCCTGTCTCTAGTAACAGCTAGAGGATAAGGATAAGGAAAAAATGTTTCATGTGGTGTTACATTTGCATTCTGATCAATGTTATACTGAGAAAAAGATGGAATTTTTTACCATGATGGTGCTGCAGCAGGCTGAGATGGGAATGCCAGAAGAATGAACTCTGTTAGCACAAGTCTGTAGTTTCTTTAATGTGAGAAGACTACTCCCTAATAAAGCACATGGCAACCATAAAGCTGCTGACACCGTAGCCATTAGCCAAAAGGTCAAGAATCCATTAGCAGCTGCCACTGCAGAACACCATAGGGCCAGTAGCTGCGAGATGCAGCAGCCCTAGAGAGACCTGCAGATGACACAGAGCATCTGATAAGAATCAGGCGATGCAACTTCTAATCCCATATCCTGTGATGGATAACATAACCTTGCTATTGATTAATGCTTCCCAGGGCTTGGTTCATGTCAGGTGGCAATGGATCAATAGCTTTCCAGGTTTTAATGCAGCAGCTAAAATCCTCATTGAGATTTGTACATGCAGCCACTAGAAAAAGGTTCCAGTTCCTGTGCTCTTGTATTATTCCTTTTGACAGGTATGCTACCAAGTCCTGACCTCCATTGTGTCTTTAATTACAGATTGCAGGACACAATTCCTTGCTGTTAGACAGGCAGCATACTGTAGCTATTTAATGATCACTTTGCCCTGCCCGACCTTTTCTCTCTAGCATACAAGAAGTACCTACACTGAGCAAGAAGCTCATTTCTCTTTTCCCACCCCTTTCACTCTCCTTCTCCCTCCCACCAGATTCTACAATTCAAGATGAGGAAGCAAGCTGGTACCCATCCATGAACAAACAAATAAAACTTAATTCGAGCCCACAACTATGATGGTGGGAGGCACCGGACACTGGTGACTTTCTTCACCTGTCTAGCAAATAAGCCTAAGAGCAAGTGAAGAAACAACGATACCTTCCTTAAAAGGAAAACTATACAAAGTGCTAACAAAGAGTTAAGCAAATTTGCATTACTGTACTTATGTGTAAGCCTAGTGCAACTGCAGGCCGCCCCCGAGCAGTGCTTGGGTGGTCTTCTACAAATTCGTATGCAGCAATCTATTAGTGGTATCTAGCAGTGATTTATGCAGCTGTCAAGCCGCCTTCATCAGTACAAGTGAATTGTGGGCACCATCAACTAATGTGGACTCCTTCATAGTGTCTAAAGTAAACGAGGGCCAAATTAAAAGAAAAACAGCCCAAGGTACCACCCACTCATCTTCTCAGTTCTTTAATGACAAGTTCCCTCCACAGAAAAAACATACAGCTGCTCATATGAGACCACACTTACAGAGACCCCACTGTCTAATCACAGACAGCCTGTGAAAGTCAGCTTTCAGGGGTTTGGTTGTAGCAAGGAGAACAGGAAAATTTGGCAGAGTTCCACCTAAAACTAAAACAGTATTGATGGCAAATAAAATTGACACAGGACCAAATCAGTTAGTTTTCATAACAAATACTGATGCATTATTTTGTCAGGGAATAATATGAACCATCTGATGATGATATAATACACCCTTGTAGTGTGTGCCTGTGTCTTTGTTTTCAATAGGAACCAGTGCTATAGCATATCTAGGTCCAGCTGCAAACACTAGTCCTAGCTGGCGGCTGATCCAACTCAACAACCTTGGTTTTGCTACTCTGGGTGCACAAACACACTGGTGCTTTGCAAAGGGGCAGAACAGCATCCCTGAGTCATGTGTGGGCAAAATGCCAGTCTTCACAGTCATTTTTGACTAGTTTATGTGAAAATTGAGTGAGAAATATTTCTTGCCCAAAATGCTATCAATGAACAAATGGATCAGAAAAGCAGGCATATGCACACATGCACTCTGACACTTTCTTGGAAAAGCTGCTTATATTTGATTCCAATCTGCGAAAAAATTGTTCCAGAAACTTGAGGACCCTGAGGCATAATTAATGGTCACTGATTTTGACGTAACAGAAAATAATGCTTTCTGCATAAACTTACAGTGTTTATTCAAAATTATACATGAACTTTCATAAGTCTTGAGCCAGCAGAATGGAGGGACTGTGTGATAATAGGGTCTGTCTATGGTTCAGCTTTACTGAGAACATTTTTAATATTGTACTTAATAAGATGGCAGAATGACAGAATCACTTGTGGACACTGGCAGGGAAAAGAGCTGTCCATAAGCAAAATGTCCATTAACAGTCCCTTTCTGCGCAAAGTGATCTAACTCTAGACAATCTAGCTGGAGACTAATCTGTCCTTGACTAAAGTAAGTGTAATCATCCCTAGTGGTTCCAGCTGGACTTTAATCAGACTCTAACACGTCCCAAACCGCAGCCCCTTAAGAATATGCCACTTACCTAGGATTCAAACAGGTGATGAGTTGATCTTGTCCTCAATCTTTTTAACAATTTGCTCCAAAGCAGGAGAGGAGGAGAGATATGTCATGGTGCAGCATCCCTGCCCAGGCAGTCAGCATGGCAAGGACCAGCACAGGACACTGACACGAGGGACACGGTGCTTCAGCCAAAGTTCTGTGCTAGGCAGATGGATACAGTTGTCTTCACATTTGTTTCACCAGTGCTGAACTCCCTGTGCTGCCAGCGGCAGGAAGTAGACAGGAATTAAGAATTCCTTAATTGTCTCAATACTCATGCCGTGATTTTAAGTTTTGTGTCTATCACATTCAGATTCTGAGAACTTTTGCTGCCAAGTACAAATGTCCTTAAAGCCCTGTATCCTGTGCTAGTACCCTGCTCTTTGGGACATTTTCTTTATCTCTGGCACTGAACATGGTGTGAACAGCTGCAGGGGCTGTAATAGTGATTGTGGCTAGCTTTCTCTTTTGTGATTACCCTCTTTTTGCATTATTGTTCAGTCCTGAATTACTAAGCTTTGTCCTAGTCTGAAAATGGCAAGTATTTCTCTTCTCTCCCTGATGGGCCTCAGACATAACGGCACAAAAGAAATCTCCAAGCCATCCTAATTTTAGAAGGCGCTTATTTGCTGGACAGTTCCCCAGTGACCTGACACAGAGAGCAAAAAGGAGCTGGAAGAGGCACTTGCTGCTGTTTTGAAGCAGGCAGAAGCACTGAAGGGTCCCATCTCAGTGCATTTAGTGTGCTGCTAGAGAGGGCAGGGGACTGAGGCATATGCAAACACTAACAGCCAAAGTACCCCAGAGTGCAGCCCACAATTGCCTTGTCCTCATTACCGAGACTATGGGCAAAGCTGTGCAATGGCAAAGGGGTTTTTTTTGCCATTGAACTTAAACGTCAAGCAATTTCTTCCAGTAGAAAGAATTCTGATGGACAGTCCCTTTGCTTTGGTGTTGGGTTTGCTTTACTTATTTATTACCAGATGTGCTTACTATGACTCATGAACTGAAGATACCGCTTGTTGTCTCGACACCATGAAGAGGCTGCCAGGGCTGGCCAGATGTGGGCGGTTCCTACACCAAAATGAAAAAGGGGATATCTGTGAGCTAGATCTTGCAGGTCAATAAGAACTCTGCCTCCAGACTGCAACTCAATTCCTAGGAGCATAACCCTCTGACTAAATGGTGTTAGCTATGTGTCTAGTTACTGGTGATGGGTTCTTTATTAACACAGGTGTTTCATGCTTCCATCCAGAAATCCAGAAAAAGCGAGACCCTCTCTGAGTGCCTTTTGTAGGCAGAATACTAAAACACATTGGTACCACAGTTATACGAAGGACAAATTAAAACAGTAAAACATCCTTTCCCTTTGGCAAAAGTCTGTTAACTTCATTCTTGATGCACTAGCGTAATTATGCAGTAATCAAATGAATTTCTACCACATCATTTTCCCATTCTCCAACCATTACTTTATTTGTAAATACTTAGTAAATCAGACCTCAAGAAGAGGAATTTTAGTGAAATCAGTCTGGCCTGTGATTGCAGAAGTCAACATGGAAGTGACAGAAGTGCCTGCAGGACCCTACTGTACCTGAGGGACACATTCTGGGCATCACTTTTCTACAGACACTGATTCCAGCCATCTGTAATGAAGAAGGCAGCCTTCATTAAAACACACACTGTTTTACTGTCTCCTGGGACATCCACAAAGGTCATTTGCTCAAAAAGATGAAAGAATGTGAGTTACATGGTTCCTGCCATGCCACATGTATGTGTGACTATTTACATGGTTGGCAAGAGAAAGTGAGATGTTAAATTTTGAAATTCATTGTTCATACCTATCAGATCTACAATACAGTAGAGATTTAAGAGCATACCCACCAACATGACCTGCACTCTGGAAGATGAAGCCTCATATTAATTTCATTTTATACTTCTTGGAAAGCTATGTTACTTGCCATGGTTGTATTTTTTCAGGTGTTCATTCTTCTCCATGAAAAGAGAAACAGTTGGCTTACGTGGATGCTGCCAAGTGCTATGAATTGCAATTTGCTGAGTTTTGAGCATGTTCTTAAACATCTTGCCAGGTCACAATTCTGAGAAACATAGATTCAAATTTTAATGACAAGGTAAATTGTTTTGTGAATGAAGAAAAGGGTAAAATGTGTACTTCTGCATCTGGATGTGTGTGTCTTTGTGTGAAGAGGGAAGTTCAGGAGTATGTCCACATGGCCCAACAGAGATCAGCAGAGACCCAAAGTACCATTTATGTAACTATAACCCAGACTCGGGAAAAGCATAGCTGTGCCAGTATAGATCCATGCTTGGGCTACCTAGCCATGTTACAATGTAAGACTATTTAGCCTGGATGTTCGACTGTACTAAAGTAGCAATACTGCCTGCAAGACAGTGCAAGGTTCAAGCTAATTTGGAAGAGGTTCGCAGGTCTTTACCATGACTGCAGTGGGTGGTGTGGTGGCTTGGGTCAGTTAGATGACATTCACAGCAGTGTGAATAAGTATGTCCTAACCAAAAGGGTCCATGTTAGACCACAGAAAGAGAAGAGTAGTTAGTAGAGACAGAGTGAAACTATGGGACCCCTTGAAATCTCACCTGGAGCATTAAATTGTATCAATGGTCCAGAGGCAGATATGATCAGAGCTAATGTGGTTAAAAAAAAAAAAATTACCTTAAACAGATGGAGATGCCCAAAAGAAAAAGACTTTCAAGACGTGTGCTAAAGAAAATATTTTTTTTTAAAAAAAGGAAAATAATTTAGAGCACGGGAGGAAAAGTCTTACTTTTGGAAAGAGTACTTTTGGTGACAAAAGCAGATATAACGTCTAACTCACCATGTTGAAAAGATCAAACTCAGCAGCAGCAAAAGGAAAGGAAAGGAGGAGTAAAGAGGCCTGAATTCAGTATTAAGTATGTTTTCAGGGGACAGAGAAAGATGCCTAATGAGAGAAGTAAGGCCAGAAAGGTTTGTCAAAGTTTCCACACCAAACAGTTTGTTCAGCCAGCAGAACTGTAAATCAGAGACTTTTTTATTTTTGGCACAGATATAAATGAAACCTTCTAGTCAGGAAAACATTTTTCATTATGTGCTGTGTAACCTCCCATTCGTAGAGACATGTTATACCCAGGACTAAAAACCTGTCTAGAATGTTCTGTAAAACAGTCTAATTTTACTCATACTCTCCTAGCAGCTTGATCAATACCTCATCTTCCACAGCTTCTCTTCCTCATGATTGTTTCCCACAACACCACACTCAAATCAAACAAGAGGTTCTGGCAGCTTTCCAGCAAATTAGGTCCATAAAAATATACTTTGCATGATTTAAAAATGGTTTACACTGTCCCATTAAAAGCAGGCATACAGACAGATGATCTAGTCAGTTAAAAGGACAGAAATAAGCTTGGATTTGTGAATTACATCTGACTACAGAATGCTTTCTTCTAAGAACTAATTATACCTCAAAAGGCACATAAAATGAAAAGAGGCTCCTAAACATAACTGTTTTATGAGTGTATTCCAGAGCAGCAGCAGGATGAGAATACCAAAAATAGTCAGGGCTCCAAGTACTTTGTTAAGAAGCACTTTAAGTCTTCAATGTGTTTATTATTTGCGCCACACCACACTCTCATGAAATAAACAGACAACTCTTAATTTAAAACATTTTTTTTATTGGAACAGCTACAGTAGCTCTCATCCATGTAAATATATGCACATATTTTTCTCCAAGAGCTCTACCCACTAAAGATGCTGTCATATTTTGACAAAACAAATCAGGTTTGGGTTCAACTCCAATAGTCACAATGTTATCTTGTGCAATTCATGACCCCAACTCACAAGCGTTTAAGCCTGGACTTTGGGATGCTCATACCTGCCACATTAAACACAAGGTAGATACAGGCGGCCCTTGCCTCAGTGTCCCTTGTAACCCATCTCAGGCATTTTCAGGCAGGTTGCAACACAACCCTTGACCTCAGACATGCCACCTAGCAGGAGCTCAATCCCCTAGCAAGCTGTAATAGCAAACAGCTTCTTGGGTTGCTGCCTGTGCTGCTTCCTCATCCCATCATGTGGTGTGCCAAACACAGTCCCAAACCCATCCTCCTATGCCAAAGGTCTTTTGCACTAACAAATAGGAAACGCGAGTTATGTGAGTGGGTTTTCATTTCTGTTTCAGATACTCACTGCTAATATCAGGACACCTCTTCCACCTTCCTCCCTGCAAAGTGGACATGGCACCCCGCTGGGGTTTCTGTGATGCCCTCAGCTCTCTCATGTAGCTCCAGTGGCACAGGACCACTTCATGCAAGAGAGATTACAGCAGTATCTTGAAGGATTACCTGAAGGTGAGTTATATTGCTATAACTTAGCTGAAACAGTCACCTTTGCATCAAGGCCTGTCTCTCTGTTACTTCATTTTCTCAGGAATGCAACTACTTCCCAGTTCTGGTAGATATCACAATGCCCGAGAAGATGCAACTACATTGGCCAAAAAAATCCAATCCAAACATAAACCCAACATGAATGCGTTTTAATCAGTATAGTTTGCTTTTGTGGGAAGCCACTTTAAGCAGTGAAATAAAATGTCTGCTACTTCAATAAAGGTTTCTGCAGACCTGAGATATTTAAAAGGAACTTTGCCTTGGCAGACGGGGGTTGTCTGGCCATGCTGGAGAAGACCTCTCAGGAGGCTCCGGACACAGAGCAGAAAACAACTGAGACCCTTCCCTGGGTGAAGAAATGTTTTTTGTTTAAATCTGAAGCTGCTCAGAGAAGTAATGACTGATCCAAAGAGGCACTGGTTACCTTCCATTCGAGGAGATTATTTTAGTGTTTCTGCTGGTTTCAGAATACATGCAATGGTTATCTTGTCCAAAGTACACCAAGACAAACCTCCAAGCTGCTAGGTGGTATTGCGGTACAAACATTTTCTTTTACATGAATGTGCTTTTTGCCAGAGTATATCCTCTCTCTCTCCAAGCAGAAGCTGAATGATCAGCCTGAACAGTTGCAGGGGTTGATTCACACAGCTACTGGCAGATCTTCCTCGGCCCCTTGTCATGATCTAAGCAAGAAATTGCCTTCAAAGCTGAACTTTCCAGTTCTTTTCAGCTCTTAGAAATGACAAAGACAGTTAAACCAGCCTGGATAAGGAAAAACAAGACTCATTGCGCAACAACTCCTGGCTGTCTCTTAGGTTACACAAGGCAGGAAAAAGAATCATATTTACAGTTGCTGGTTGGGAAAGGGCTGACTATATTATTGGTGGTTTATGCCATCTGTCTTTTTGAAATAACTTTCACTACTAAAAGCTTGAGATAGAAACTTTCTACTAAATTTCTGGAATGAGTAACTGTAGAAGAGGTAAGTGACAGCAAAGCCTAGCAAAGCTTGAGAGCTGTTTTGATGTGTGAGTCACCTTCCCAGCCAGGTCTCCAGCTCCATGCTGGGTGATGAGATGTTCCTCTGCCCTGGCAGGGGCTCATGTCTGGGGCTGAGTGCACATGGGCAGCTCATCACTGCCAGTTGGAACTCATACTCCTCTGGGTAGGAGGTATAAAGCTCCACAAGGAAGAGGTAAACTTGAAATGTGGTGGGTACAGACCCTTGTTTCACTCTTGTGAGGTGGAAGGAAAGATCACTGAACACTCATGAGCTACTGTTAAAACCTGATGATCAGTCTTGATGTTCTGTGAAACTTGCAATGAGGCAAGGACCAAAAATGTATGTTAAAAGCCATAACCCAGATGAGCTACTTAAGGCTTTTCAAATTCTGATGTTGATTTTTGTCATGCAGGAATGGTGCAGTACTGAATTAGATAAGGCTGCTTCTCTAGGATGCTACAGAAAAGTTGGGTGTTGTTTTGCGAAAGAAAAACAAAAAAGTGTTTACTACAGACAGATAAAGACGAGTGAAAGTAACTGTTTACAGTGCGAAGACAGATTGCATTATGAAAGAGAGGAAACAGAGTACTGGCAAGAAAATGGCAGTGCAGTTAAAGAAATGGCATTACCTGGTCAGACATGATGCGTCATTTATTCTATTTCACTCCTTTCTCTCCTCTCTCCTCCAGCCTTTCAGCTGCCCAAGAGAATCTTAATTTTTCCTCCCCTCAGTCCACATGACTCAATTATTTACTGATATGCAGACATGGAGCTGCTTGGCACATCACTGAAAAATATCCTTATGTCCAACCCACAGTTGAAAAGACTTATTTGTCAAATATATTTATTTGATACTAACGACATTTTTTCCAAATAATTTTAGTTCTATTTTATGCCTTTGTGGTGATACAGAGGATGAAAAGATTGCCATGAGCATACAGGCCTCCCAAATGTCATGTGGCCACTGAACATTACAGAATCACAGAATCGCAGCATGGCTAAGACAGAAAGCAACCTCTACAGATCATCTAGTCCCACTCCTGTTCAGAGTAGGGTCATCTAGAACACGTTGCTCAGGGCCATGTCCAAGGATGGAGACACCACAACTTCTCTGTGCAGCCTGTGCTGGTGTTAAGCCACAATTTCAGCAAAAAAAGTTTTTTCCTACATTTAAGGAATTTGAATTTGTGCCCATTTCCTATTGTCCTGTCACTGAACACCACTAAGAAAAGCCTGGCTCCACCTTTATGTTCTCACATCAGGTATTTGTGCACACTCATAAGATCCACTCTGGAGCCATCTCTTCCACAGACTGAAGAGTCCCAACTCTCTCAGCCTCTCCTTGTATGGGAGGTACTCCAGTTCCTTAGTTATTTTCATGGCCTTTCACTGGAGCTTCTCCAGTATTCCCACATCTCTCTTGCACTGGGGAACCCAGAACTGGACCCAGCACTCCAGATACATCTCACCAGTGCTGAGTAAAGGGGAAGGATCACCTCCCTCGAGCGCCTAGCAATGTGCTTCTCAGGAAGCCTTCTTTGCTGCAAGGGCACACTACTGGCTCACAGTCAATTTGCTGTCTACCCCTAGGTCCTTCTTTGCAGAACTGCTTTCCAGCCAGTAGGCTCCCAGTGTGTGCCTGGGGTTGTTCCTCCCAAGGGGAAGGACCTTGCATTTCCCTTTGTTGAACTTCATGAAATTCTTTTGAGCCCACTTCTCCAACCTGTCCTGGTCCCTCTGAATGGCAGCACCACTGTCTGGTTTGCCAATCACTCCTCTCTATTGTGTATCATGTGCAAACTTGGTGAGGGTGCACTCTGTCCCAGTGTCCCAGTTATTAGCAAAGGTTTTAATCAGCACTTGTTTCAGTATTGATGCCTGGCATACACCACTAGGGACTGGACTCCAACTCGACTTCATGCCACTGATCACAACCCTTCAAGCCCAGAAGTTCAGTGAGATTTCAATCCACATCGGTGTTCGCTTATCAGCCCTTTACTTCTTCAACTAGTCTATTAGGATGCTATGGGAGACAGCATCAAAAGCCTCTCCTTACGCTAAGATAAGCAACATTCATTAGTCTTCCCTTGTCCACTGAGCCAGTCATTTCATCACAGAAGGCTATTCAGTTGGTCAGGAGTGATTTCCCCTTCCTAAGTCCATGCTGACTACTCCCAGTCATCTTCTAGTCTATCTAGGGATAATACCAGGCTTGTCCATGACAAGTTGTGGGATGACATGCCACAGGGACAGGGCACTAGCCAGGGCCCTCAACATGCTGCTTTGAGATGTGCTGGCTACACTGCAGCAAACTTAAAGTCTTACAGAGATGAGCCAAAGGCTCCTGAGGTAACAGGAGCCAAGAAGGAAACACCAGTGAAACACCTCAAAGGAATTAATGGGTGTTCCTCTGAGAAGGTGACATGGCCAACAGCACAGTTGAAGTGCCTCTACAGTGGTGCATGCAGCATAAGCAACAAACAGAAGGAGCTGGAAGCCACCATGCTGCTAGAAAACTACAGCCTGGTTGCCATTACTGAAACTTGGTGGGATGAATCCCTTGACTGGAGTGCAGCTATTGATGGCTACAGACTGTTCAAAAGGACCAGGAGAGGAAGGAGGGCTGGAGGTATTGCCATTAAGAAATGGATAGAGTGTGAAGAGCCATCTCTGAAGAATAGCCAGGTTGAAAGCTTATGGGTAAAAATAAGACACCGAGGCAACAAAGGGAACCATGTGGTTGCTGTCTACTACAGGCTGCCCGATCAAGGGGTGCCCATTGATGAAGCATTCTTACTCCAGCTACAGGAGGCATCCCGCTAACAGGTTCTTATCCTGCTGGGGGATTTCAACCACCCCAAGATTCGCTGGAAAAGTAGCACGGCGAGCTGCAGCCAATCCAGGAGGAATGCATTGAGGATAACTTCTTAAGCCAGGTAACAGACAGCCCCACCAGAGGGGATGAGATATTGGACCTGATGGTCACCAGTGCAAGTGAGCTAATCGATGACATCCAGACTGGAGGCAGCCTGGGCTGCAGTGATCATGCACTGGTGGAGTTCACAGTCCTGAGGGATATGGGTCAGGCAAAGAGTAAAGTCAGGACCCTGAACTTTAGGAAAGCAGACTTCCAGCTCTTCAAGGAGTTAGTCAATAGGACCCCCTGGGAAACTGCCCTCAGGGACGAGGGAGCAGAACAGAGCTGCCAGATCTTTAAAGACACTTTCCACACAGCACAAGAGCTCTCAATCCCCAGCTATAAGAAATCAGGAAAGGAAGGCAAGAGACTGGCATGGCTGAGTTGAGACCTGCTGGTCAAACAAAAGGGCAAGAAGGAAATGCACAGACAGTGGAAGCAGGCACAGGTACCCTGGGAAGAGTACAGGAATACTGCCCGGTTGTGCAGGGATGGGGTCAGGAAAGCCAAGGAACAGATGGAGCTGAACTTGGCAAGGGACCCAAAGAATAAATGAGAAGGGCTTCTACGGGTATGTCAGTCAGAAAAGGAAGGTCAAAGAAAGTGTATGCCCCACTGGGGCAGCTTTGCCAGCAAGACTGGCAAACTGGTAACAACAGACGAGGACAAGGCTTTGCCTCAGTCTTCACTGTCAGCCTCTCTTCCTACACCTCTCAAGTGGATGAACAGCTACACAGGGACTGGGGGAGCACAATCCCTCCCACTGTAAGAGAAAATCAGCTTTGTGACCACCTGAGCAATGTGAAAATACAGAAGTCTATGGGACCTGACAAGATGCATCCCAGAGTCCTGAGGGAATTGGCTGATGTAGTTGCCAAGCCACGCTCCATGATATTTGAAAATTCATGACAGCCAGGTGAAGTCCCTGGTGACTGGAAAAAAAGGAAACATTGCACCCATTTTTAAAAAGGGTAGAAAGAAGGACCCTGGGAACTACCAACCTGTCAGCCTCACCTCTATGCCTTGAAGATGATGGAACAGATCCTGCTAGAAGCTATGCTAAGGCACATGGAGGACAGGGAGGTGATTTGAGACAGCCAGCATGGCTTCACTAAAGGCAGGTCCTGCCTGACCAACCTAGCAGCTTTCCATGATGGAGTGACTACATCAGTGGACAAGGGAAGAGCTACAGCTGTCATACATCTGGATTTCCATAAGGCATTTGGCACAGCCCCCCACCACATCCTTCCCTCTAAATTGGAGACCTATGGATTTGATGGGTGGACCGTTCCATGGATGAGGAATTAGTTGGATGGTGACATCCAGAGGGCAATGGTCAACAGCTCAACATCCAGGTGGAGATCAGTGACAAGTGGTTTCCCTCAGGGGTCTGTATTGAGACCAGTGCGGCTCAATATCTTCATCAATGACATAGACAGTGGGATTGAATGCACCCTCAGCAAGTTTGCAGATGACACCAAGGTGAGTGCTGTGGTTGACACACCTGAGGGATGAGATGCCATCCACAGGGACCTGGACAAGCTGAGAAATGGCCCTGTGTGAACATCATGAGGTTCAACAAGGCCAAGTGCAGGGTTCTGCACCTGGGATGGGGCAACCCCCCATATCAATACAGGCTGGAGGATGAAAGAACTGAGAATAGCCCTGCTGAGAAGGACTTGGGGCTACTGGTAGGTGAAAAGCTGGATATGAGCCAGCAATGTGCGCTCACAGCCCTGAAAGCCAACAGTATCCTGGGCTGCATCAAAAGATGCATGGCCAGCAGGTCGAGGAAGGTGATTTTGCCCCTCTACTCTGCTCTGGTGAGATCCCACCTGCATCCAGCACTGGAGACCTCAGCACAGGAAAGACATGCACCTGTTGGAGTGAGTCCAAAGGAGGGCCACAAAAATGATCAGATGGGTGGAGCACCTCTCCTATGAGAAAAGGTTGAGAGAGCTGGGGTTGTTCAGCCTGGAGATGAGAGGTCTCTGGGGACACCTTATTGCTGCCTTTCAGTATCTAAAATGGGCTTATAAGAAAGATGGGGACAAACTTTTTAGTAGGGTCTGTTGCCATAGGACAAGGGGTAATGGTTTTAAACTAAAAGAGGGAAAAATTAGACTACATATGAGGAAGACAGTTTTTATGATGAAGGTGGTGAAACAGTGGAATGGGTTGCGCAGAGAGGTGGTAGATGCCCCAGATGGAAACATTCAAAGTCAGGTTGGACAGGGCTCTGAGCAACCTGATCTAGTTGAAAATGTCCCTGGTCATTGCATGTGGGTTGGACTAAATGACATTTAAAGGTCCCTTCCAGCCCAAACCATGATTCTTGTTCCTAATATATTTGTACACGACTAATAGTCAGGTATCTGACTATAACTGAAAGCTAACCAGAAACTTCAAACACGAACAAATTGATAAATTGTGACAAAGAACTAAAATTGTCTGGAAAGCAAATGATAAAGACCTTTGTTACATTGCTTAGAGAAGTCAGGTACTTCTTATGCTTCATGATTTTTACTACATGGTATGTCAAGGCAATATAACATGGCCAGAGCAATTCAGTTTCTGTAGCTGATCATGTGTTTCATTCTAGTTTCCATTCTCTGTGCTTCTGATGGGCTTTCTGTCCTGGCCCAGTGCATCTTTGACTACTTTCTAATTGTTCAGCTTCAGCTAGAAGACTGGAGAGTGTTTCTACAGTATTCCAGCCTGTAGTGGGGTAAGAAAAGCAGTATGTCCTTACTAACATGTCTTCAAAACACTCAGGAAAATAATGTAATTTACTTCAAAGCTTCCCACCTTCTTGGGTAGCGATCCAGATAGGCTATTATATAAAAAGTAATGGACACTGTCCTTTGTCTCCCAATTTAACACTTACATACAATTATTTTAATATAAAATTATGTCTGCCACTGTCATTCCAAGCTCTATTCTGGAAGGACAAGTATTTTCTGCAAATGCTTAACAAAATTTCATGTGCCTTTCAGAACCTTACATAGGATTTCATGGATTAGGTAGCCTTTGCTGTTTAGCACTGTGATATCTGAAGTGCTCATGAACATTCACCAATACACGCTGTTATGAACCATGAGCATTACAACAGTGTCAATGGCAAAGGACTTTTAGGTATCTGTAAGGTATGCTTCACCTGCAGGAGGTTTCAGGATTGCAGCTTTGGAATGGGCACCTTAGTTCTAATCTAGGCACCAAAATCCATTTGGATATGATCTGAGATGTGCCATTGTCTGTTCCTGCCACCAGCATGGAGACACACCTGGATGTAAATAAGAGCTTGAATAGGTTGTGCTTCCGCACTTCATTTACCAAAAGTCTTTTTTTTCCCTCATGTGTGATGCCTAAGAAGCAATTGGGTGATGCAGAATTCAAAATATTCTTTTAAAAACTACAGCCACAACATGCAAAGCCTTGCTTCTGAAACAAAAGACAATGCATGCCACTAGAGGTCCTTCCATATGTTTCAAAGGATCTGCTGCTAAATACAGCACTAGTCATATCTTCCGTACAAGAGTCATCCTCCTTGTGAGAGAGTAGATCTGGTGCTGATTGTTCTCTGACTGTAACTCAGACAAGTGAATGCTCTGTTTCTTATCAGAGTGTTGGTATCTGTTCCTCCTTGCAGAGAGTTCATCCAGCTGGCTTATGGCTCTCACGGCTCAGCCAAGAGGGTGGGGGGAAGGGGATTAGCCCAATAGTCTCACTAAATTACACACATTCATCAGCCCCTTGACTTCTACACTCAAGTTCTTGCCTTTTATGGCAGACCCAGGGAAAATGATATAATGGTATGCCATACTGCATGTGTACATAGAGAGCTGGGGATATATTTCATGTATCTCTGCAAGCCTTGCTTTGCAAACTTTTCTAAAGGAATTCTGAATTTATAGTCCGGTAAGAAATTTCACTACAAAGGATATCTGGTTCTCTATTAGAAGCTACGTGCTCTGTCGGAGCAAAAGAAAGAAAAAAAGAAAGGTGGGGGTTACTGAATGAAGCTCTCATCCATATGCAAGTGTGCATGCACAGTCCACCAAGTTCTGCTCTTGACGTCAGTAGCAAAATTCTCATTAAAGCTGGGATTTTACTCTGGCCCTGTGCTAGAAAATGAATTTGCATTGCTGTTATTGTTTCATGCAGCAAAATAAAGAGTGGTTTTTGAATGAAATGATAGTAGAAAGACACCATTGTCTTCATGTGGAGTGGGCTATTGTGAAAGAATCTTGCTAAATTAAATCCTTAGCGCTGTTTCCAGATTTTAATGTGAGTTTTGGGAGAGATGGGAGATTTATCTTCATACATTCCATCAAGTGTTGAGCTCTTTTGTGTTACGGAGCTCTGATCATCTGGCTTTCTCCATAGGACTTCAGTGGAATGTCTCCAATTTCTGCTAAATACAGAGCTGGCCAAATAAAGTTGCACAACTTTGCAAATTGAGGATAATAATGCCTAAGTGTGTGGGCATTTGGGGTCTCATCCAAATGAATCCAGAGAGGAAGTTGTATGGGCCTGATTCTCACCTCACTCTTTTTCTATCACCAAGTTACGCTGTTACAAATCAGCAATGGGTGATTTATTTTCTTGCTAGATTTTTTGCATAGATACTAGCAACTCAATGCATTAAGTACTGCCATCTTATGCTTCTTCTGCCAAGGGAACCCTAACTCTTAGTACCACACCTTTAATATTATTTCGCAGGAAAAGGGGAAGAAATGCAAGGCTTATTGTTATATTTTGTTGTGCCCTAACTTGATGTGTTATTTTGCCTTGATCCCATACAACTGTTTAATTGGATGAAAAATGAATGTATTTGCATTGCCTGACTGCTACTAAGCAAGGCAAAAGTGCCAAGCTGCATAGCACAAACCTCTTGAGAAGGCGTTAAGGATGTACAACTGTTACCAGTTGAGTTACCAACTGTTGTCACCATACCAATCACCCAAACATAGTATGGGCAACTTATCTTTCTGAAATTAACAGGAATTCGTGGCTGAAATCAGTGGTTCTTAAAAGTTTTTGCCACTGTAATCTTCCATAATCCTTCTTCTTCAAACTACGCTATTCATTATGGGCCATATCCTGTGTAAGGTGAACCTACACAAACATCCATAGGACTACCGATTTTGAACCTTGCCTTGGATTCATAACAGGATTTGGGTGAAGGGAAGCTGGATTTGTTCAAATCCATACATTTCCACACTTTAGGACCTGCAAATCCATGTAAACTGTTTCTGACACAAAGCTGGCAAACGTGTTCTGGATAAAAATAGGAATGGCTCACACAACTCTGTCATACAACTGTGCTTTTTCACCCTAGTAAATGAAATTTCCTTTGTCTCTTCTGCACTCTGAAAGGTGACTAAAAACATACATTCATTTTAAGCTAGGTTGGCTGAGAATGGTCATCCCTCACTAAATCTGCCTGAATTTTTCCACTGATATATTTTAGCCTAGTTGATAGGCTTCTAGAAATGCTGGTTGGAAGGGACATCTGCACATCAAGTCCAACCTCCACCTCAAAGCAGGATTATTGCCAGCACTAGACCATGTAAACCCCCCCTACATTGCTGTTATTTTTTGGAAGTCAAATTATCCTACCATGGTGTCTTACAACCACAAAATAAAATAGAAGAGGAAAAGTCTCAACGAAAACATCCAAAGACAGAGGGGAATAGTTTGGTCCGGATTTTAAGAGTGTTTCTTACTCTCTGTCATCAAGAGTGTCTGTGTCCAGTGATAGGCAACTAGGGAATGGGCAGGTCAAGCTTGCTTCATGAGGCTGCTGAGACAACAGTGGTAAGTGTCCACCATGGAGAAGAAAAATGAAAATACAGTTAATGTATGTAACAAGCTCCAGTTACTGGGTCAGCAGAAAAACAGCCCTCCTCAAAGATTTATATCCTGCATGAATAGTTTACTGCTTTTTTGGAAGAAATGACCTGACCCAGCACAGGACAGCAAGAGTGAACAAGTCATCACTCATAAACTGTGGCAGAAATATTTGGAATGAAAAACAGTAGAAAACACCCTAGATCCTTTTTCCTTCAAATAAGCAGTTTCATCTGATTAAAGGGCAGGTGAAGAATGCTCTGTTTACAAATCTGTGGTGGGTAACATCTGAAGGATTGTGCCTTCCCTGTGAAAGCTTTCTTCAGAGATGGCTGGCACTGCAGCACGGGTTGGTGTGTGCTGGCCAGACACTGGGATGCGTCACGCTGCAGCTAGGACCAGCAACACTCTGAAGGGTGAAAAAAAACACAACACCCTGAAGGGTGAAAAAACAAGGCAGGCCTGCAACTTTAGTGGCAAAAAAAAGTCAGTCTTTCTGGAGAAGGCAGCAGGATGTTGATCAGCAGAACTGCACCAAACCACCTTGGCCCCCAGCATCCCTGTCCTGCCCCTTCACCCCAAGTGATTCTTCCTTCAGCAGCTGTTCTAGGTAGCTTTTAGGTGACCTCTGACCCATCCAGATCAGCTGTTCCCATCCTATCTACCTCCCCAGAGTGAGGCAGGATGGACTTGAATACAACCTGCTCCCACCAGAACGAAAACGGATCTGCAAGGGGCTGGTGGGGACAGCTATGGCGTCTGGCAAGGAGGACAGGGCATCACTGATGCGATCTTTTGGCTGTACTAACTGTAATAACTAATCATTCAAAGGTAACTTTGTGGGTTTTTTCAGTGATAAATGGTTGCTGTAGACCACCTGTCTGCATAGCACAGGAAGAGCAAAACTGCAGAAAAATTTAGGGATTTGCAGAGATCTGCTGATTTACTGGGTTTTGGCCATGAAATCATAGCTCTGAATCCACAAGCATGTAACTTCTACTCCATCATTCAATGTGTTTGTACCTAATGTATACACTCACCAATAAATTGCCTTGCAGAGTACTTTCTCATCTGTCCCCCGAAAGTGCTAGCAGCACTTTATGTGTGCATTTAGCTTCTCACAATTAGCAGTGGGTTATATTGAGATGTCTTGATTTCAAGGACATTAGAGATGTTTGGGTGGCTCCTGCGAGTTCGGGATGTTAAAGTTCACAGTTCATGCATGAAGCATGTGAATCCCAGTTCAGGGCTTGTCACACATGCTGAGTCGTTGGAAACACGATCACATGATGTTAGAGTAGTCGTCATAACTGATGTGAGGGTCGTATCTTGTTTCTGATGAGTTTCAGCTGGTCCTGCTCTGGAAATATAGAGCAGCTGTTTTTTAAAGTTTCTTAAAATGCTGTATAGGCAGCATAGATGGAATTCCAGAATAACTTTATGTAGGAGATCCTTTAAGCTTCACAATTAACCATAGATCCTTTTTAGCTATATGACTGCCACATCCATGTGGCCTGCCATCCAAGAGCCAGACATCCAAAGGGAGCATTAGGATCATACAGTCTTACTTTTTGCAAGCCAGGAAAACCTTGCCCAATAACTTCTGCACTGAGATTACAGTTTCTGTTGGAGCTTTACACATTATCTTCTAGAATAAATATCCATTTATGACTTAAAAGCATCAGGTGTGGGAAAATGCACCACATCCATACCCAAATCACTCCACAGCTTAGGTAGTTTCCCTTTTAAAGATTTGCGCTTCATTTTTCTTCTGCTTGTCTCATTTCAGCTTTCAACCACTTGATCTCAGTATGATTTTTTCTGTTAAATCAAAGTCTGCCATGATGTGGAGTATTTTTCCATGTAAGCATTTCTAGGCTGGAATTAATCCACTTCTAAATCTTCTCTTGGATAAATAAAATAAACAAAGTTTCTTAAATCATAATGTCAGGTATGTTTTATAGACCCTGAGTTGTGCTTATAAACCTTTTCTGAACACACTCCAGTTTCTCAGTGTCCTTTTTGAAGTGAGGACACGAGGTCTATAATTTGGTAATGTTCTTATTCTCGTTGGAGACAGAAATAATACCCCTTTTCCTATTTTGATTGCCTCTTGCTTCTGCAATGAAGGACGGCATCCACAAACCTAGTTGCCCTATTGCCATAAGATCACATGTTTCTCGGGGTGCCTATGGCAAAGTTCCATATTTTATAAGGATATTCTATCCTTACTGTTTTTCTAGCATTATGGTCCAGCACTGACATATTGCTGTGTTTGCCAACTGACTCTCACATATAGGTGATGTACACATAGATGATGTAAACACACACTATTCACAAATTCGACTTTTTGTTTTCTTTCCCCCTTTCCCTAGCACTGGTTTCGTTAAGTTCTTCCCATACACTGAAAAAGTCATTGAGCATCATTTCGACAAAATCAGATCTCTGAGAAGCATTCCAGGAATGATCTTCTAGCACACTGTTTCTCCATTTTAAGTTATATTCAAGCAACTACTAATATATGTCTATTATGCTCTCTATTTTTAATACAGTGCTAAGTCTGGAACATCTTTCTTTTATATGTACACCAAATGGGAGTCAGTGAAATATTCTGTTGTTTCTCTTTGCTACCCATGCAGCACTAATAACAAAAAGCTCATGTAGACTCTGCAACATTCTAACTGTGTTTATTGACTATAGGACAGAAACATACCAGATCTAGCTTCAGTGGCTGGGAACTACTGTTTTCTGCATTAGAAGACTTTAGACTTTAGACTGGCTGATGTGTTACCAAACTGCTTAAATGCCTATTGCCAGTTTCCACACTTAGAGATCTCATAGTAGTGCAGAGTAAACCCTAGGGCTGTTTTGGGCAATGATGGTGAAACATAATCATGATGATGATGATAAGCTAGCAGCACTGTTATCTTTCTCAAACATCAAATTTCCTCAGAAAAGACACCAAGGTTGTTACGAGGCCTGTTATTGAAAAGCTATCTTAAATGATTTGCTGTTACAACCTTTCTGCAACTTCACTCAACACCTACCCCAGCCTACCCAGTTATATACATACTGTGATTATCCTATTTACTTTTTCAAATATTGGCATTAAAACAGAATTTTCAGTCCTCTGCTACTCTCTCAGGGTTGGTTTATACAAAAATCAACATTAGCAGTACAAAAGCCCTTTCCAGCCAGAGAGAGCTGTATGAATTTCTTCCATTCTCTGCATCTGTTGTGGTTTGGACTGACCTTGTTTGTCAAACCAGGACAGTGTCCTAAGTGACCGTTTCACCGTGGTAATTTTTTTTACAATTCTTGCCTTTATCCAACACTACTCATCAGAGAATTTTTTTAAGTAATACTTTTAGCCTTCCTTATCAGGTACCTCCATTTCCAAGTTCTGATTACCCATGAGCATCACATGTGATTTCCATAACATTTGTTTTATTTGTTTTTTCTTATTGCCCAGTGGTTTGTTCATTTTAGCTGTTATTTGCTAGCAGGACTGAGCGAGCAGGTTCCTGGACCCCCAGCAGAGCAACTTCCTCATGACAAAAGCACGCTGCAGGTGTCACAGCACAAACCCTTACACCACCTCTGATAAATTCAGGGGGGACGGACAGCGAGGGGACAGTGTGTCACCTCCTGTGTGTCACAGTGCTCCCACGTGAGAGATAGCAGGGCTCCGGTGCAGACCTGCGGGCGTATCTTGTCACTCAGGCACGTCCCTCCCTGCAGGCTCCCCTGGCGTCGGCTGGTCTGATCTCTTACCTGCCATAATCTCAGGGCTTCATTTGCTTTGGATAAACACCCTGCGATCCAGGTGCTTACCTAAACCAGTTCTCATGAAACAGCACCCCCTGCACCACGCAGAATGAACAATGTGCCACAGATCCCTACGTCCTTTGGCCACGTGAGACATGCCATCAAAGCAGGATGTCAGACCTGCTCTTTCTGCGCCCAGATAGAAACTGCCAGCACAAGAGGAGAACCACAAAAATCAAGGGGGAAGGCATAAGCACAGCTCCTATCTGGTATGATTTAATTTTGTTGAAGTCACTTTGCTTTTTTCTACCTCTTTACAATCCCATGGTGTTTTATTTAATCCATTGACAATTAAGCACCATTAATCCTTATGCACCATGTGCATTTAAACCATAGCTTCAGCTGAATTGTGGGAGTTGATGTCTCAAGTAACCTTGAAAGCAAGGGCCAAGGGCCATACAACACATCTGATGTGCGGTCCTAGCAAACCATCTTGGAAAACTGCACAATTTTATGAGTCAACATGCTTTTCCTTCATCCAGAGACTGTCAAATCCCTTCAAAGATGGATGGGAGATCAAACACGTGGTAGAGCATTCAGCAAAATGAAGGTTATCTTCATTAAACTGCAGTTATAAAACACTTTAATTAATACATTAGTTGCTTTGTTTAGATATTCTAGAGGAGATTACCATACATAAACTCAATAAAAAATGCAAAGATAAATTACTGTAAAGAGAGTATAAATATTTATGAAGTCGCAACATAGTTTTGTGGCATTAGGTTATGTATATTATATTAATAATTAGGAGCAATGTTTAAGAATACTGTTTTCAGTTAGAGGTACCAGACTAAGTTTAACATGTAAAATAACAATGAGAGATTCCACTATTTCAACTTTACTGTCCAGTTGATTAAAATTGACCATATGTGATGCAACTGTACCTCTTCTACATGGACAAAATGGCAGTTGTTGATAGGTCTCCATTAAGTTTTAAATTTTGCAGAGGACGTCATTTCTTGAGGTTAGTGAACACATCTTCCTCATCTCAAGCTAATACCCTAGTATAATTCAGCACAGACTGTGAGTTCAAAGTATCTCTTTCTCCACGTTACCCTGGGTCCTAAGTGTAGTGTCTGAATACACGATCCACAGCTGGAAGGATAATATGCTATGAACTATGAATTTAACTTGCCAGATTAAAGAAGAGGGTTTTTGTAAGAATCGAGCAGAAGTAAGCAAAACAGTTGGTTGCCTTTTTACTAAATAGATTGAGCTGCCTTTTTTTTAAGGCAATAGCTTCCCTTTATTCTGAATACCAAGCTGATTACATGATTTTGCAAACATTGAACAGAATTGAAAATCAGAAGTTTCTGTTGGGAAAACTTGCATAAAAGATGTCAGCATGTTGAACCAGGCAGAAATGTTTCATTTGGAAGTAGTTCGACAACAAACTGAGGCCAAACTTTGTGGTTTTCAGAAAGTTATGTTTCAGTTCTATGACCTGTCTGCTCCCACATGACAACTATATGACTGTGTTGTATTACCTATTACGCACTGTAATCTGGCTGACTCCTTACAGTGTATCATGGGGAGATTGTATCAATTATGCATCCCACCAAAACGTCCTGGCAGATGGGAGGAGGCATGTGGCAGCTGAACTACAATTTCCACAAAGCATGACAGCAATGCAGAATATTTTTTAATGTTGGATGGAGCGAAAAGGTAATGTTTTCCATTGGAGATGCAGAAAAAATGCCTTTTGACTAAAAGTGTTTTGATACTTCCAAATTGAAAGAGCTGGACCAGCCTGCACCCCACCCTCTCAGGCTCAAATTTTCACATTCAGGACAAAAAGTTTGCAGAAAGCAAACTCCTTGCATGTATTAACTTAATCAAAGAACACCTTCTTTATTAAAAATGGTTCAAAGGCTGAAAAATCCTAGTTCTAAAGTAGAATTCACCTCCTAAGCCTCAACCTACATTAGTTTTAAAATTGTTTAATTTGAAAGGGTTCAAAACACTGGAAAGAATTACCCTGCCTAGCCTAAAATGGGTCAATATACTCTACCAGTTAGTGAGGACTAATGGTTTAGCCCCATCAATCCTGACCAGTTTAGCCACTTTGAAACTATTTTATTCTGAAGTAGTCCTAAAATACTGTGAATTTGAAGCGTTGCAGCAGTATAGGTTTTGGCCCAGTATGGATATAGATTAATAGTTTTGTGGTGAGGTAAAAGTCCAAAGCTATGCTCAAGAGACACCAGCAGAAAGCTGACATTAAAAATGCATGATTTCTCTCTGTAATGTCAAAAAAGATGAAAAAAACATTATTTTTCACATTGTCGTGAAGATGTGAGAACCACCGGAACAGTTTCCAACTGCCAGAAATGGTCCACTAGCAGCACATGAAGACTCTGTTGCAATGAACCCAGGTGGTTTTTCAGATCTGCCAGGAAGCAAGAGTCTTCTTCTTCTACCACAGCACCTCCAGGCCTCTGCCAGGGTGCAGCAGCAGATCGGCGTCGGGGTCGAGGGGTGCTGGCGCACAGCCATGCCGCAAGGCAGGGGCAGGCATTCCCCATGATATGAAGCTCCCTGGGGACGGAGGGGCAGCCCTTGCTTCCAGCCTCCCCACGATGGCTCTTCCCAGCCAAAGAGCCTCAGTCTGGGAGATGGGACAAGCTCAGGCCCTTACACTGACCTCCACTCCCCAGACACCTTCACTGGTCATCAGAGGCCTCATCCGAGCCAGGATTTTTGGCAGTATGGTTGCACTGTGCATAGCTGCACTATCACAGCTCAGATTAGGGATGATGCACATTTCTGCGAGCTGCAAAACTGGGGAAAGAACAACTTGAATTCTGGGTATTTTATTTCATGTCTGGGTGTAGTAAGCAGCCATGTAAATTCCCACAGGGAATTTATGGTAGGCCGGCTCGGTTGATACAGCTGGTTTTTGGTTTGCTAAGACTGACCTGATGCTGTTTGCTGGCTGGAAACTTAACCAGAATGATTACGCGCAGTGCCAGCCTGCCAGAAGCAGATCCTGAAGTTGCTATGGCAAAAAAAAAAAAGCATATTATCCCTTCTTGGAAGCAGCTCGGAACAGCAGAGCAATACACTAGAAAATCGTGTCTACCAATCATGTGCACAAAGTGTGGGGGGAGATTTTCTGCTGTAGCAGCCACAGAGTGCAAAGTGCATTAAAATCAAGGGTGGTGGGCCTGGTTTGTTCCTTCTGTCTCACAACTCCTTTCTAAGACTTTTCTACAGCAGGATCTCAGCTGGCTGCCTCTACAGCCAGCAGAAAATTTCCAGTTGGCTTTAACATGAGCTGAATCAGAGCAAAGGGAACATTGCAGCTGCGTCAGGAGCCACATGATCATGATCTATACACAACTGCACCAGACCGTCACCCTGTTTTTCTCAGAGTAGGAATGAAAGATGTCAGAAGTAATTATCTTGCTCCACGTTAATCACCTATCTAGAGGGCATTAGTACTGCACAGGTAATCCTTCTTGTCTGTGTCTGTCTGGACACAGTCAAGCAGAACTGCTGTCTATCCTCTAAACCCTTAGGCTCTCTCAGATTTAGAAGTGAGCACCCACACAGTTCTGCACCAAATTTTGGATTAAGGCAGAACCATCAGCTAACTGTTCAGAAACTTTATCAGTTGCTTTTTCTGTTCCTTTCTGTACACAAAGACTTCTTATGCTAAACTAGGTCCTCCAAACAAGTAAATGGGGAAACGTGAGGTCTGCTTAGCTGCCAAGGCTCCATTAAGGTTTTTAAAACTAGAACTCCACATTGAACAGAAAGGAGGCAGCAGGAGTTTATAATTTTCTTGTAAACTGTCGGGTCCTCTCTATTTATTTATGTAAGCAGGTCTAGGTTTACCAAAAAGCAGATCAACAAGGGTTTTAGTCCTTCCCCCAACAGGGTTAGTTCTTCAAGTGCAATCCTATAAAACAATGAAATGTCTGCTGTGGGAGCATGGGCGGTTTATGCAACACACCCTTTCTCCTTAGAGCACACGTGTGTCTTCTTTCCAAAATGCTGGGGGAAGTCTGCAGTGTTGCAGAGCAGCAGAGTGTGTGTGCACGCCTTGGAGGAGGGTGTGTGTGAACTGTCCCACCACAGTGCCCTTCCTGCAGAGCATGACTCACTGCGAGGCCATGGGCCAGTGACTCCCATGAGGCTACATCTGACTTTGTGATAAGGAACTAAAAGATTAATAAATTACTCTAATATTTCCATTTAAATGACAGCGTAGTACCAATGGCTCTATCCAAAGACTCCTTCCCTGTTGCAAAGTCTTTGTTTGGAACAAGATATACACAAAGGGCTGATGGAGAATACAAAGTTCATTGTGTCAAGATAAAGCACTACAAACAAAATGTTCCTGAAATGACTGTTTGTTAAGCTATCATTTTTTTAACATAAGACATTGTGACAGAAGCTGTTCTGAAACAAAGGCTTGAGGGAGAGCCAAGACCATTTGAAAGAGTGCTGCGGGTGTTTCATGTTTAGTGATGGGACTGAGGACAGCAGAGAGGCACCTCCGTGACAAGCAGACACACAAATCAGTGTGCAAGCTCTTCTCCTGGATAGAGCTGGAGGGAGTTTTATGCCTGGAACCTGCTTTAGTGCAAAGAGAGCAGATGTAGTTAAAGCATTTTGGTAATTCCAAAATCCAGTCTTTCAATTTTACCTGGTTTAGTTTTATTTAATGGCACTGAAATTTGGAAAAAAAAGAAAAAAAAAGAAAAAAAAAAAGCATTGAATGAAACATCTAATTCCACAAACAAAACACGTGTATTTTTTCACCTGTCCAGCTTCATGACAATCTTTTAAAAATCTTTAGGGTTGGCAAAGAATATTTTTCATGGTTTTGGTACTGCATGTCAGTCACAAGTCATAGAGCAAACTGAGTGGGAGACATGCAACAGTAAAGTGCACTACTGAACAAGCAGAAAGGCCAATTCCCCAGGCCCTGAGTGAGAAAATGACACATTCTGAGTGCATAGTGTGTCAGTGGAGCATAATAAAGTACCATGGAAAGACACCCAGGGTAGTTGTAAAGGAATGACAAGTTCTGCCTGGGGTACGTTGAGCAGGGATGGATAACAAGAGATGGCCATGAGCTGTTATGACTATACAGGTCCTGATACCCAAACCAGCCCATTCAGAGCTAGCTTGGACCCTGAGATGTACAGAAACCCATGGCAGACCCGTGGTCACATGAGGGGAGGGCCCATGGTGACTTAGGGGAGGCCAGCAAAGGCACTCAAAGGCAGACATGACATCATGAGAATGGCAGGCAAGGAGGAAAGTCACAGCATCGCCAAGAGCCTGTGCCTAGGGGGGCTCTTCGTGGGTGGGAGATAAGGAGGCAGCAGGGAGCACAACAGGAGCCCAGGAAAACCCCAACAACTGGTTTGCCTGAGGAAGAGAGAAAAAGAGAAAGAAGATGCTTCTTCCAGTGTGAAGAAAGCCGCAGGAGCTGAGGTACAGCCGCAGGGGCTACAAGTGAAGCTAAAAGTAAAGCTACAAGCAAAGCAGAAGATGGCATCAAGATATCATTCAACTCATGAACTTCAGTGGCAAAGAAATTGATTGTCCCACTGTACACTGGTGGGACAGCACTGGTGAGGCTGCACCATGTGTTCAATTTTGGGTGCCACAGTGTAAGAAGGACATTGAGGTGCTGGAGAGCATCCAGAGAAGGGCAATGAAGCTGGTCAGGGGTCTTGATAATAAGTCTTATAAGGAGCAGCTGAGGGACTTGAGGTTCTTTAGTCTGATGAAAAGGAGGCTGAGAGGAGACCTAATCACTCTCTTCAACTACCTGAAAGGAGGTTGTAGAGAGGTGGGTGTTGGTATCTTCTCACAATTTACAACTGATAGGACAAAAGGAAATGGTGTCAAGTTGCGCCAGGGCAGGTTTAGGTTAGACATTAGGAAAAACTTCTACACTGAAAGGGTTATCAAAGACTGGAACAGGCTGCCCAGGGAAGTGGTTGAATCGCCATCCTTGGATGTATTTAAAAGCCGTCTAGATATGGTGCTCAGGATCATGGTTTAGAAGTGGGCCTGGCAGAGTAAGATAATGGTAGGATCTTATGATTCCAAAGGTCTTTTCCAGCCATAATGATTCTATGATTCTATGAAATAGTGGTGACATTGATATTGGCAAAGGCAGAGGCGAGAGAAAAAGTGATAGCATGAGATTTCTGTGCAGGTGGTATGACCCATTGCTGTCCTTAGTCCAGTGACAGGGAAACTGCACTGTCCCAATAGTCAAAAGCCAGACAAAACATGAGCTGTTCACAATAATCTGGGCAGGAACATGCACGCAGTCTTCTCCTAATAGCTGCTCACCAGTTAATAGTGAAATTTATTACAGGGCCCACAAAACTATGGAAAGATGTAGTTATCTGGGTGTAAAAAAAACTTTGAAAACGTTGTGAGAAACTCCTTACCTTAAAAATACATGCATTTCCATGCCATTCTTTTCTCTGAAACAATAGTGATAATTTCAGGAGACTTAACTACCTGTGAGAAGAAAGATAAAATTGGTCTCAGTATTTACAGCCCATGACTAAGGCAGTAACAAAATAGACCCATGGCCTTGCTAGGACTGATGGGTGCCCAGGTGTTCTGGGCAAGCCCAGAAATCAGCATGCAAGTGGGTGATGCTCAGACATGTGTATTGCCCAAGTAACAAGTTACACAAAATTATTATGAAGTGCTGGAGACTTGCCACATTGAATATGTAAAAACTGAAAAGGTGTATTTTCTCAAAGTTTGTATTTGCATATTTTCAAACTTAGGTAAATGTGTATGCCAGTGAGAATGTGTATGGGTTTGAGATCACCGTCTGCAGTAGGAGACTGAAGGGCTGCTGGAGTGGAAAATACATGTTTCTTTGTCCTCTTTCCAGCTTTTCACATCATTCTTCCTCTAATAGTCTCCTTCCATCAAAATTCTGACAGAAAATTTTCCAAATATTTCAGTGCAAAAAATCTTTGCAGCAGTATTTTGCACAGCTCTAGCCAAAATGCACGTTTCCCAATGAAATTTTACACCTTTAAATCCCAGGCCAGTCACCCAACTATGAAGGAGTTAACTCCAGACCCGTTTCTGTTTCTTAATTCCATTTCAGAGAAAATGTTAATCCTTTAATTATATAGCATGTTCAACTGACAAAATGACTTTCCTATTGTTGAAAAGCTCCCTGTTATACTGAAGGCTTTTGATAAAATGTGGCCACAGGGAAAAATGATAGATTTGCTATTGAGATGATTTTTTATATAAAAATTCAAGGGAAAATGCAATCCTCTTTAAGGGACTATTATGTAGCCACAGTGGTTTCCCACTATGCAAAGCTAACTTCCTCTCTTCCTGGAACCGTAAAGCCTCCTGGTAAGCAAGCTCTGCTCTCAGAGCTACAACAGGGAATTTTCAATTACGCACAAGGAATTTAGCATTTTATCCTTTATGCACCACTTAGAAAATGATAGCCTCCCTCCAGATAGTAAGGTTACAGGGGGCTTCCAACAGAGGAACGTGTCCCTCTGAGGACGGACAGCAGGGAAGCACGTGGCAGGCAGCATTGCGTGCAGCTTGCCGAAATCCTGATTTCGTAACAGCAGGTGTAAGACAATGATGGCAAGCAGTAAAAATCAGACCACGTGCAGCACTAAGCAATGGTGAAAGCATTGTTACCACTCCAGGGTTTCAGGGATAGTTAGCTGGGCATTTTTTTCGTTCAATACAAAGGGCTACAGATGGGAACAACTGACAACATAAAATACTGTCTCCAGCAGACACTGAAGTTACCTGCCCATCATTTCTTAATCCTGTACACAGGGTAATCAGATCAGACATCTCCTATCCCAGGATCTTATTGAGTCTTGTTCAGTAATATTGTCCAACCATTCAAGCTTTATTATCCTCTTAAAGCTAAGAACCCAGATCTGGGTGGAGCAGCACAAAAATGTAAAGCACAAGAAATACTTATTTGCAACTGGTCCGTTTTGTGAAAAATAATGATGACTTTCCTACTGTGCATGAACAGATACTCAGTTTCCAGTCTACTAGCTCTCATCATATGTTCCAACTGGTGGAAAATTGATTAAAAATTAGCACTGGGTTAAGCTCCTACTGTCTAATCTTATTACATAGGGTTGGTTGTGTTTCACAATAATGAGCTAAGAGGTTAGGACATTAATCTACTGTAAACGAAATGCTCCTATGAAATGTGATAGAAGAGATGGTAAAGAACTTGCTTTACTGTGCTGCAGCCGACTCGTATTGCACGCTGTGCTTGTTAATGAAGACGAAATTACAGACCATGTTATCTGTGCCTCAACATTGCTACTCATGCTCTTGGACTTTTCCTTCAAAATATAGGGACTTATCTCTGCAAATACCAATAATGCCATTAAAAAATTACACAGCTTGCAACATCTTTGTGTTATTTGAAGCTCATGACCAGGGACACGTCTTGGCCAATGACAGAGATGGAGAGAGAACAAAGGTGACAGGACAGAGGGAGCTGCATGTGGTTTGGGGCTTGGTTTCTGGCAGCACGACTGATCACTGCTGAGTTATGTATCAGACCCGGTATTGCATTAGGTCTGAATTCATTAGTTACACACAGATGTGCATTGTGCAAACACAAGCATTACTTTCCCCTCTGACTGAAAACCAGCACCTTTTATTTCAGGCTTTTTGGAATGAATAGGTGATTGCCTCATGGGTAAAGAGCAGAGGTAAACTGAGCAGGATCATTAGCATTCAGTTCCTTGCAGACTTGAGAACAACTTAAAAACTAGGATTAGTTCATCTAGATGTTGCTTGGGACAGTGGTGCTGGGAGACCAAAATGATGCTGGCAAAGCTCTTTGAGGTCTCTGGATTGACCATCACTCTGGAGGCACATAATACTATTATTGATCCTGTCTAAAATTATTTTAATAACTAGAAATCTCTATAACAACACTTTGAAGAGTAATTATAAGATTTAAATGACAGGTGCAATGAAAATAACACCGTTTTCTAACTAAAAAGAGCAAGTAGTGCTTATTGTTCTTAAGATTCTCAAGATTATTTACTCATCAGGAAAATTTTGTGTTATGAATATACAGCTTGCCTAAGCAACCTGTGCCACCATTAAAACGCCCAATTCCTTCATCCTTGTAAATGTCGCAGCTGGAGGCACATTGGACATGTTTCAGATTGAATGAGGTCACAGAAAAAGTAGAAATTAGAATAGTGCTTCTTGTTCTTAAAAACAAGAATTCCCTATGTGGATGTTAACTACGGTCCCAAGAAATGGGCCAAAAATTAATCTCCAGATGTCACAGCAGTACATTGCGTAAGTTGGTCCACACCAAACATCCAGAGCCAGAGCAACAGCCCTTCTGAGGTCCTCTTCCTCAAGCTCCCGGGAGAAAAGAGAACTTAAAGCTGATGCCCAAAGGAACATTTTCTGCAGAAAAATAAAGCAGATAAAGCAGAGTTCCTCAGCAGTGCATAGTTTTTCATCATCTGCTTGCCATTTTCTGCAAGGGTAGGGAGTTCTTGGGGGGAGAATCTGGAGCTCAGGTTGAGACCACATGCAGAGCACCCAGGGAAGAGAGCTGTCCTAGTGGGTAGACCCTGCTTGTGGATGCAGAAGAGAGAGGGTGGAAAAGGGGCCTGTGTAAGCAAAGGGTTTGTGTTAGCTCCTGCCCAGGTGAGGGTTAGTGGGGGTATAAAGGCAGACTTGTCTTCCCTTCTGGTCACAGCAGCCAGACCGGACCACATCGGTACATGCTCAACAGTCACTTAGGCTTTTCAACACTCTCCAAACTAATGCTCAGGCCTGTTTGAAGGACGTGTTCTGGTGCTTATCAGTAGCATGCATTGGGATGAAAAGAAATAAAGAGTTCAGAGCCTGGGGGAAAAATCCAGTCTTTTGCCTTGTGCCTTAAAATCAAATCTGCTAAAGCTCATACCAACATTTTTTTAGCATGCCAGTGGAGCAGGCACCCAGATTCCAACTGTTTTATGTGGTGTTCATTATATCTGCCTGCTACAGTCTGACTTTATTGCTTTGAAAACATGTAAACCTCTTCTTGCTACATAGGTAAGCAAACCCTGGACGGCACTACCCAGGGTGAAGGGAAGGGAATGGATTAGTGGCTAACCTTACCACGAACCGAAAGCCTGCGGTACAGAGCAAACAAGCTCCGTGGTTGGGGCCCGTCAGTCAGATTGCTGGTGGACAACCAACTCTTAAAATGTAATCCCCGTCTCAGAATAACCCTCACTTATACTCTTACGAGTTCATAAACTCCTGCGGCCAGGGAGCTGCGGTGAGCAGCGCAGCCAGCAGCAGTGGCGGGGACCCCGGGGGCGGGACCTGCGCCATTTCTTCCCCACGAAGGGCACCTCGGCAGCCGGTGCATGGAGTGGCCGCTTCTGCCACTGCCAGCCCCAGACTCCATGTGGACAGGACGCAAACTGCCGAGCAGAAGCTTTCCAGGCACGGAAGAATTTCTAACCTCAACAGCAGTGCCAGGAAATAGACCCTAATCCCAGGCAATTAAGTTTACAAGAAATACACAGCCCGTGGGGGGAACGTTTAAGTGCGGCCAGCAAGGTTTGTGTGGAGACTCATTCATGTGCCTCACCGCACCAGCCCGCAAGAGGTCCACAGTGCAAAATGAGGTATATAACTTCTAAACCTGAATGCCAGGTTGAATTCACCTGCTCTTTTCCTGTGCGCCACCAGGCTAAACTGGCTGTTTGCAACAAGTAAGAAAAACAAGGCCGGTTGCACAAGGCATCTAGATGGGTTTCTGGGGAGGAACGCAAGCTCAGGGTTCATGTTCAGCAGCAGTGATGCAAGAAGCTGGATAGAGGAGCTGGGGGTAGATTTCCCGTTAGTTAACAGGGCCATTGGCTCCAGGGCCTCCACAATGTTATTCTGACATGCACCCAGATCTTCATGCAGATTCACCATGGTGGAAGACATGTCAGGGCCTCCTCCCTCCTAGCTAGAAGGTGGTGACAAGATGGATTTAAATCCATCCATCACTGCTTGCAAAAAGCAAAGCCTCTGCAGAAAGGGTGCGCTCATCTGCAATTATAATGGCCAGCCATAATTCATTGCTGCATGTAATTAAAATGCCAGCTGAGTCCTGGCATGTCAAGTCCATGGGTGTTTCAAATAAGACAATCAGGTGGCAGCTGGCACTGATGCTGCCAGCCAGAGTGGGAAACGGGTGATATTCGGCCATGTGGGCTGTGACAGGACACAAACAGAGGCCCAAAACAGAGTGAGGGGACTCAGGAAGGCAGTAGGAATGTGGAGCTAGAGCTATGCAGGCATGGAGACTGGACACAAGGATTTTGGCCATCTGGGAAGTGGGCTGGGACTGAGACAGGGGCTGGAGGGGCTGGAGCAGGGGTGAGATGTTTGTGAGCAGAGAGGAACAGAAGATGACTAAGGAAAACAGAGCAGAATACAAACTCATGGAGAAGATTAGGGAAAGCCCCTCTTGGGGAGCCTCCCTTCCCACAGCAGCAGGTCCCACTGGCCCCTCCAGCAGACTGGGGAGCTGCAGCATCTGCTGATGAACCTCTTCTGCTGGCAAACCTGCCAGGGAGATGGTAAGCGGGAATAGGGACAGCATGAAGCCAAGGGGAGACTCACAGAGGCAGAGGGTGTGCACGCGCGCTTCAGAGCTTGGAGAATAACCCTGTGTCTTCTTGTCCCACTGTTCTTCTCTCAGCTGGATTTCATCTTCCTCCACAAGCTCCACACAGGTAAGGACAACCTGACACTGCTATCAGTTATTTCATTAGCAAAATTGGCAGTGGTTTCCAAGCACTTAGGGATGTAGGCCTTTTAACTAGGAGCTTTTCAGCTTCATAACAGAGCTCCATGGTCTGCTGTTATAGTCTCCCCAAACAGCCCCAAAGGTAAAGACCCAATTTCTTAATGCTCAAAGTATATGCTATTTGAAGAAGAAGGTGAAGCTAGTTTTGATCTAGTCTGAAGTAACACACAGGAGCTAATTCGCCTAAGAGGAGGATTCATGTCACTGATTAGCAGCAGCTGTTATAGTTAGTTGTTTACTGTTTAGTTGAATATTTTATAAAATATTCACCAAAATGTTGAGGTTAGTTGCAAAGGATCAATAGTGTAAAGGGAGTAAAACCCCCGTAAGTAGTTTAGATACGAAAGGTGACTACTGAGACTCAGAAAATGTATGCACCACCAAATAAGAAAGGAAACCAGAGAGGCAAGAGACTTATCAATGTAACTAGATAGCAGTGGGGTTCTTTGCGGAAAAGAGAAAGTCTACAGAATTTAGAAATTTGACACAGATGAAGTCAATAAGCAAGAACATGAATTAGAGTAGGATCTAGGAGCAAAAAGGATTAAGGTGGATTTTCCATGGCAAATAGCATAAGGCTTAAAAACAAACACTACCAGATCACTTAGGTGTACCTCAATCAGCAAACCTGTGAAAAAAGTGGGAGAGGTCTGATGACTAGACAGACTACAAAGGGTAATTAAGGGAGATGAAGATACTGATGAGAAGATGTGCAGTATCTTTGCATTCATCTTCACTGCTAAAGATCTGAGCACAGCTTTTAACCAGTAATAAAGATGAAATATCTGCAAAGATGGAGGTATCAGAAGAAAACATGTAGAATTAAATTTATCATCTGAACAGTTCTAGATGATGTACATCTGAGGTTTATGATGGATCCCAGGAGTAAAGTAGTCAAACAGGTAACAAAAATAGCAGTTACTGTCCAATTGGTTTGACAGCAGATAACGTATCTGTATTTAGGCCATTAATAATAAAGTATCTTAATCCTAGTCATAAACATTTGCATTATATCACTGCTACCACAGTTAGAGATGGTTCATTTCTTTCTCTGTGCATTTAGAAGCTTGAGTCTGGATTTCTTCTCAATGCAAGCATAATTTCAATTTATGAGCATGACGTGATGACTTTACGGAGGCAGGCCCTTCCCAGGGGGGAGAATGACCCTCCTCAGGCCCATCACCTTCTTTGGGACCCTGGTGGAGGCTCAGCTTTTGAGTGTCCTCTTCCTCCTACTGAAATAAAACAAAGGAGATTCTATCTTAAAGTTTTCAGAGAGAGAAAACTTGTAAAAGAGTGTCTTCTAAAGCTTTGAATTCCATTATTTTTGTATCAAGCTTTTTCTCCCCTCTCACCACTCTGTTTTTCTCTAAGTCCTAGGGGTTTTATTTAATATTTGTTTCATGTTTTATTTTCAATTTTTTGATCACTTTATCTCCATTCTCCTCCTTCTGCTTTTCTTTCTCTCCCCTGCCAGTCTCGGCAAAATAGAATATGACCTAAAGCGTAGGGAGGTATATGTTTATTTTCATATGCCAGGGATTGTATGTTTAAAACCCTGGATATCAGCACAATCATGTATATCCTGGAATTGTATGCTACAGAACAGTTCTAAAATTAATAAAACTCTTAGGCATATAATTGCATCATAACAGATTTGGGTTTCTTTCTGTATACACCAATATTGCTCTAAGTTTTTGTTTTTCACATGTTTTATTTGAGGTTTTAAATCCAAAGTAATTTCTTTTTCATTGTGAAAGGAAAAGATGGAGAATTCTTTTTCCCTAGGGCTAAGGAAGTGTATAAAGAAAATAGATTTCAAACCTAAAACATAGCAGCCTGGTCCCCTGCAACTGAATTCTACTTTTTTTTGATCTACAATAAACTGACAGATTTTTTTCTTTCTTCTTTTGCAGACCTATAGTCTATCTAGTATTGACAGATGACAATCTCAGCTGTGAAATTCCTCTCTTGGTGAGTGAGTCTCACCCTAATCCCCTAACTCACTTTTTGATGTTGTTAAATCGAAGTTCAGTTGGAGCAGGAAATGTTTCTATAACTGAGACATGTCTTTTTTTTTTTCCTCTTCGCAAAGTCTGGTATAGTGATTAGTAGATAATTGATAAAACGTCCCACTCTCACTGTCCTTCCCTGGACTCATAAAGTGCTCCAGCGTGAACATCACGCAGGCAGTGGTCCGTGGCATCACGGTCACCCTTCCCTGCCCTCTGCTGCCTGACGCTCCCCGAGTCAATGTTCCAAGCCGGGTTCTCAGACTTATGATTCCCAAATCTCACCCTGATTCCTGGCTTGCTTTCTTCTTAGCTAAACTATTACTTGTCCATCTAGCCTTGCAATCTCCCCCACCGTCTCCATCTCTCGAGTTGTCCGTGAAGCCGCAGGCATAGACTAATACCGCTGTCAGTAGGGCTCATTCAGAACAAATCCTCCCAGACCAGCGCTCCTAAGTGGTTTGGAGCTGATTTTCGTTCGCGCTACAGCTCAGGTCAAGCCAGAAGCAACAACACGCTTTTGCGCAAACGGTAATGCAGTCGCACAGATATGAGCTGTGCTAATGCGCTTATCTGCGTGGGCCTGGAGCATCCTGTGGGAGGCTCTCAGCTGGGCAGCAGCCAGCAACAGCAGCGGCAGTGGCAGTCGGATGTAGGCAGGGGGGCAGCAGTGGAAGTGGGATGAAGCGCTTCCCCCTCTGCCTTCACTTCGAGTGCAACCACCTAAGGGAGCCTGGGCACAATTTAATCCTTCCATAGCATACCAGGGCTTGCCCTCTGTTTCCCCGCAGCCTTGTTTCCGAGGAGCAATCCTTCTCTGGTAGCCTGCATGGAAACCCCGTGACTTGGTTCTGCAAGCTTTATGGGGATTTGTCATCACACCCACATAAAATCCCAAAATGTCAGAGGAACAAAAGGACGCAAACAGCAAGAACGTTCTCATGCCTCCGTTCCAAGCATGCAGTTCCCATTCACAGCTCTGGATCTGAAAGCTCCCTGGCAAACATCCTTTTCACATTTTACGCCCACTGATTATGGGTGTGGGCGTGTGTGTGTGTTACTGCTAATACCCAGCGAGAGCCCATTTTTGTTGGATGAGACAAGCCTGCTAAACTGATATTTTGGAAGCCATCATGTGATGTTAGCCAAACGCTAACATTATTTTTCTTCACCCACATACTGCTGGGAGCCAGAAAATAAGGCAGCTGCCTGCTGCTGCTGTAAGTTCGCCAGGCTGGCACCGCAGCGCTCGCAGCCCGCCATCGACTCTGACCAGCTCACAGGTAGCAACAAGCACGCATAATTCACATTTCTGTCTCAGGAACAAATTGAGACCAGCAGTTTTGAGGCTTTCAGCAAAATTCCCTTGCAGCCCTCAGTTTATTTGCTAAATTAGAAATGTAGTCCAAGAAAGGGCATCAACTTAGCATGAAATCTGTAGGAAACACCAGGGCCCTTGTGTGTTTATATTTCAGGGTAAAAGATTTCAACAAAATTGAAATATCATCAGATTACTCCAGTGGGATGACCTCTCTCTTTACCAACTAAATTTTTAATGTATTTTTCTTTTCTACTTTTAGTTCAGCCAGGTATGTTTTGGGTTGTCAAGGTTACATGGGATTTAGTGTCCTTGACACAATAATGTTTCTGAAGTGATTTACTCAGAGCATCTAGAGATTGCAGCTATTGTTTTCTCTTCTTCTTACCTAACAAAATGTTTGAATAACAAACAAACTAAGCCATTTTCCCCACAATTGCTTGTGCATGTGGCTCACCTGGTGTTTGTATTCCTGACATGATTCTATTGTTATGTCGCTTCTGGGCAGGATATTTTCAGAAATTAGACAACAGGAAGCAATTTAGTGAGGTTTCTCCCAAGAGCTCAAAGATTGGAACACAGCTTTTTAATGGCTTTAAAAAGAAAATTTCTTCATATCAATCATGCTGACATTTCTTTCTAGCAGAGAGTTTTAATAGTCCATAAGGTTCCAATTTGTCATTAATTTTTTTTTTTAAATCCTTCTTTAGAAAACAAACTTAGTTAATTTGGAAATAGTTGTGGGTAGTACTAAACAACATTTCCAAGAGAACACCTTACCTAAGACAACCAACCGAAAATGTGAAGAGAAGAAGAAATTATTTCAATCTTCAGTTCCTTAGTAGCACATTTTGGAAAGCAGAGAAGCATAAGCCCCAACTACTGTCACTAATAAATGGGATATGAAACAGCTGGACAGCATATTTTGGGACAGAGTTTTCTGCACACTTTTGCAGCCATGGGCCAAGCTCCAAGCAGACACAGTCAATGAGAGCCTCCACTTATATAAATCAGCCTGGCTGCAGTCAAACCACCAGAGCTGTCCCATGAAATCCAAGAGATCGGGTACCTCACAAACATATATTTCAAGTGTGAGATTATTGTGCACTCTGAGTTCTGAAGGACAGGGAGGAACATTTCGGGGTGGGGGAGAAGTTATTGCAGAATGGAATAGAAAAATCTTCAAAAGTCTCAGTTTTAAGAGTCATTCCTTCAGGTTGGACTTTCAAGTCTCACATCTGTCCCATGCAACTGCAGTGGAGGTGGCTGTGTTGGTGCTCCTTCCGTAGAAATCTTCTGGGGTCACTTTGCTACCTCTGCGTGATGGATTATGAGCAAGGAGCTAGCTGTTCCCTGCAGCACTGTCCTGTAGTTACAGCAATGTAACTCCCCTGACTTTGAAAGAGCTACATCAGGTCTACAGAGGCCTAGGATGGCAGGGAGGGAAAGATTCAAAGAATGGTTTACTTTGTTTAAATTAAGCTGTTTCTCTACCACGGGACTGCTCTGGGACAAAGTATCTATAAACATTATAGAGTCTATCTTCACAAAGAGGTGCACAGAGCATGCAGGTTGGGAGCGGGAGGGAAGCGGGAGGGAAACGAAACAGATCCTCGGGCACATGCACACAGACCTGAACCTGAAGACTGTGTTTCCTTCCTGCGTGTTGTAGCCAGGAGCTGAAGGAGCATAGTGGCCTGCCAGATTTGTTCCCAGGGATTTAGAAATCAAGGTGAAACCTAGCAACCACGTTTCTTGGTCTAAGTGCCAAATGCTTTTTCATTGTTTTCCTTCAGCAAAATCAGGTTTTTAGTCATTTTTACGTTTCCAATTAGATATTGATCTATCATATTCTAGAGCCCTCGAAAAGGCTTCTGTTGGCTTAGCTAAGGGTTGGATCGTGCCTTCAACAATGTATCAATGAGGAAAAATTTGGGGGAAAAAGAAAATAGAGGCAGATACAGGAAATCATTTCAAGTTTTGTTAGGTTTTCTCTTGCTGCTTTGAATTTAAAAAAAAAAGAATTATCTCCAAGAGAAGATAATTTTTCCCTTTTCAAAGCTAGTGTTTAGCACAGGCTTGGAGAAGGGAGCACTGGCAGATGGCACCAGGGGTCCCACACACGTGGTGCTGCATTTCAAAATCCTTCTCCAGCCTGGACAGTGATGCATAGAGTCATAGAATAATAGAATCATTTAGGTTGGAAAAGACCCTTAAGATCATTGAGTCCAATTATAAAACTGTCACTGGCAAGTCCACCACAAAACCATGTCCCAAAGCACCGTGCCTACATGTCTTTTAAATACCCCCAGGGATGGTGACTCAACCACTTCCCTGGGCAGCCTGTTCTAATGCTTGACAACCCTTTCAGTAAAGAAATATTTCCTAATATCCAATCTAAACGTCCCCTGGCACAACTTAAATTCGTACATTTACATATATACATGAATGACATAGTAAGAAATGAAAACTAGTAATGGTAGAGGGCTGGAAGACGCTATTCACCAACCTTCACTACTGCTATGCCACTCACATGTTTGGTAGGGCATATTCTCCTTTGATAACAAGTTCAACAGAGGTTTAAGGAGGTCCTGTTTTCTTTTCCAAGCACAGGCAAAATATAAGACTTCATGTAGCCTTTATCCCAAATCTCAGAGCAATGGGATACTCCACGGAAAGCTAGATGCTTGATCTTGAGCATGCTTTGGACAATGGTGTCACCTCTGGAGCGGTGTGGGTCAGCTAACTGGAGCACCTCGCTATAAACACATCATGGGCTTTTAGACGGATGTAAATACCACATCCAGCCTTAACAAGGGAAACATGAAAGGTAGTCATATAGACCTCAGGCTCAGAGAAGCTATAGTTAGTCACTGTTTTACAATAATATTTGTATTTACAAGACGAAGATAAGGCCTGAGCGTCTGTGTGTAGTTTACTGGTTACTGACCTGTTAAATATCTCTGTTTGCTAAGGTATGCAGCCATTGTGATCTTCACAAAATGGAAATGCCCTGGTTCTCAAAGCTGAAAAATAATCATCTTTGTACTATTTATAGTACAAGGAATGCCATAGTTTCTAAATCCACTTAACCACCTAAGTCATATTCTTTAACTTGAGAATCCAATTCATTTTCCACTTTAAAAGCTACATGAAGTGAAAATTTGAGACATAGCAGCAGGAATTGCATTTCTAGCTAATTAAGGAAAACTGGATTGAGCCCAGATGTGGATTATGCAAAGTGATTACTGGTGTTCTTTAGAAGCTGATAATTTTGAAAGCATTTCCTTGTGTTTGTTCACTTTTTTCCAGTAAATCAAAATAAAAAAAGTTTCTGAAAGGAGGAAAATAGGTTTCTACAAAGTAAAACTGTCAATGGCAATTATTTCCATCATTTCAAATTGACATGTATGGTAGTTAGCGAATGGGTCACAGCCATTCTTTCAATCAAAACTTGCTGTTTAGTTGTAATCCAAAGTAAGCACTGCAAATAGTTTTCAAGCATGGAGTAACAATAAATGTTACCCCACACAATAATTCCCACCGCAAAAATCTGTGAAATATTTCATTTTTGTTGGGGAAAACCAGGCAACATAATAAGCACTAATTGTTAAAGGTAAGATTGCACCATGTTTAATTCCACCAAGCAGCTGAAGTGAATAAAGCTGTTTGTCAAGTAAGAAGCCAGTCAACCTGAGAAACGGAGACAGAATCAGGCTTCCTAGAAGCAAGGGAATGCCAGCACTTATGCCAGGACCTTTGATATAGCATCAAGAAATACAAAAGATGTGTTACACAAACAAGCATCAAAATACTTTTAAATCTCCTTTTGAAAGAAAATTCATTTTAAGATTTTTTATAGGTTATCAAATTGCCATCAGAATATTGGGGTGGACACTGCCAAAAAAAAAAAAAAAAAATTAAGCAATTGGGAAAGGTATTTATTCTGATTTCATGGTGGGAAACTTGCCCATGTGCTTGATTTTACAAAGCTGAGAAGTGGTTTGGCAGTATCCATAGCAGCTTCTGCTTTCTCTCTTTTTCTCTGTCTCTTTTTTTAAGGTCTACTGATCTTATTGTTAAATACTAGCAATTCAGCATAACTTAGCCTTAGAATTGAGTAAGAAACTTTCCAAACAGAAATATTGCCATTCTGCAATGCAATCATTACAAATTAATGTGATTTTTAAAAACAATATGCCCCTCCTGGGTTTTTGTAATCACTTGTTGAATTACTTTCCTGCATTTGTTATAATTATGTTGACAAATATTGCAGCCTAAGTATAAAATAAATTTTGGTGGTGAAACAGAACAGACGGAATTTTCCATTTCCACTCTGCCATGGTGAACTAAATTGGATTCTCTTACATTTTCTGTTTCTGTTCCTAAAGACATTTAAGATGATTACTGTCCAATAAACAAAAGAGGGCTTTCACTGTCTGCAACTTTCTCAGGCTACTGTCCCTGGTAGCAGAGCCCAGATAGGCATTTGCAATTCTCATTCCCAACAGTCACAGTCACCTCTACCCCATAAACACCTCAGGACACCCCTGCAGTATCTGTGCGTGCATTAAATCTGTGATCACCTGCTAAGTGATCTGTAACCAGATGTGGGCCTGGTGGGTGCCCAGCACAGAGCCAGCCCCATGAGATGGGGCGGTATGAAGAGAACCGAGTGGACCTCCATGAGGCAGGCAGTGCTCCTTCACAGCTTGTTGCAGTGGGGACATTGTTGCCCATGAGTGCAGGGCAGCAATAACTTGCTGGCAGTCTCCACATCTCCAAAGCTCAACTGCTGTCTGCTTCATGGAGGCACCAGGGAAAATGATGGTGTTAAAAGAAAACAAGGCTGTTTTGGGGGTGTTTCCCGCAAATTCTTCTTGAACAAGAGAACAGCATCATGACAGAAACCACAAAGGCTTTTTTGTCACTTAGGGAAGTGGTGAAAAGCCAATCATCTGGGAGATTTTCAGCTAGCTCTGGACAAGATGAATGTGTGTTTTGACTGGATCTTGGGGAAGCAGGTTGGTGGATGGTGGCGTCTGCTTCCTTTAGTATTTTTATTAAGAGGAACAACAGCAGGCGTGAATAATGAAAGTTGCACACTGTGGACATTTGTGAAGATTCAGAGCAGAATTATGCTGCATTAAAAGATTTGTTAGCAAAAGGGACATTATCCTGTCATCTTAAGCCAAAACACAGTCATCTGAAAAAAAAAAAAAAAAGTAGTAACAGGGTAATAAATAATTATCATACACAGGACTGACCTATGCTTAATCAAAGTGAGTGCGGATGGAAGAACTGGAGCTGTAATGAGCTATATTTCATTTGTGACCATAACTATTGCCCTCACTGTGCTGAACTCACAGAACTGCACATACAAAATATCATTAGAGAAAACAGGGAAACTATATTCAGTATTCATTAGTCTGATGTGGAGCTCTTACGTTATACACAGACATATGCTGTTTTTCCATGTACTCAGAAACCATCTGCTCTGTTCTTTGCTTAAATTTTGGCCTCAGAAAAAAACAGCTTTTATTTTCTCACTTAAATATTCCCAAACACAGCAGTATATGTGGGAGAATGTATTGGTATCTATGTGTATGGGATCCAGAAATAAACCTGTCTATAAAGTCATATTATTAAAACCTTGATTATAAGTTTTCTATCCTATTTTCATTGCTTGCAGTGACAGAAATTTTAAAAGCAATTAGCAGCAGAGAAAGTTAAAGGTAAGGTTCACTTTAAAACCTTTCTGTTTCAATAATTTAGAGTAGTATTAGTAGTTCAGCTAAAGATGTTTTTAGAAATACACAAGAAAATACTCTGCTCTGATATCCATGCATGCAATACCAGGATTTAGCTCATAGTTTTTACTTTGATATCATCTCTAGAAACTGAGGTGCAGCGTCAGCAAGTGTCTCTATCCTATATACAGGTCTTAAAAATGCATGTACCTCAATGCTAATTTCCAGTGTGTTACTGCAGGACAGTAAAGCAAATATTCTTAACTGGAATTAGCTTTCTCAAAGATGTCTGTGTGCATGGCTTCATCACAGGTCCTAAGCATTTCTTCACAGTCTTTCATTTCCTTAGTCAGAGAGATGTCTGTAACACAAATAAATGTGTTTTCCCTGTGGCTGCTGTGATATCCACGTAAATCCTACAAAATGCAATGTAGGGGTGGATACAGTCCTAAAGTATTTGGGGTCTCCAAACTTTTATTCTCAGACTTGTGCTGGGAGTACATGGAAAGGCATAGCAAGGTGCCCTTTGAGGGGTGTGCTAGAGCTCTCCAGGATCTCCCGCACTGGATGTGAGCCACAGGACTTTCACACAACTGTTCTTGACTACAGTCCTCTACATCAGGAGACCCATCGATGTTGTGCTTGTTTGCACAGCCCCGAAGCCCCAGCTGATGCCCTTGCCCCCCTCCCACCAGCTGGGCACCACAGCCCCACTGTCCCCTCTACCCACCACCCACCCACAGCAAGTCCCCCTTGAAACACCAGCAGGATCAGGCCCCAAGACTTCTTTACAGACCTTGCCAAACTGCAAATTCTGGATGGTATCAACTAGAAACCAGGAATCCGACCAGATTTGCTTGAAAATGGGCCCAGTTTCATTCAAACCCTATTACAAACTTCAACAAACAGGCTCTGGGTTTTGACTTTCTTGTGAAACTTGAAACCACATGTGTTCCACATGGTTTAGGTTTTTGTTGTGAATATCTTACACAGCTCTATGGGAATAGCCTTTTCTTGTGGGCTTTTAGCATTTCCTATCCCAGCCAGAACCATAAAAAGCAAAGGCTGGAAAATATGAAAACTACAATTATGTGGAAAAAAGGGGGACTTAACTTTTTAAACCTCAGACAACGTTTGTGTTCATTTAGAGCGCGGAGTGAAGTTTTGAATTAATTCATGTTTTATTTTAACTGTTAGCCTTAATTAGGTGCACTCAGGAGAAATCACTTCCCCTCTAATATAAAATCATGGAGCTTGCGACACATGGAAATTATAAACACTTTGGAGTGACTTAGAAGATGGGTGTTGGCTTTGCAGCAGCAGAAGAGCAAATATTTACAGTACATTAGGGTTCGCTTCACTTCTAAATTATTATCTTACCCTTTGGAATAATCTATTTTCCAAAGACAGATTGCTGCTAATGCTAGTGCCCTCCTCCATCCGTTTTGTTGCAGGCAATTATTTTTCCTTCATTTCTATATTGAAATTTCTTGCTCTAGCTGTCCGCAGAGTCAAATGAAAACTGAGGAAATCCTTAATTTGATGTCTCTTTTGTCCCTGAATGACACTGTGGCCTCTGGCAAATTATTATACGTCTCTGAGCTTCAGTCTTTTTTTCAAAATAAAAATACCAAAATTTAACTTCCCAACAGAGGTGTTAATTAATTCATATCCATAAGAGGACTTTAAAATAGCAAGTTATATATAATGTTAATTAGTGGTATTATAATTGCTTATTCCAAAAGCCCAAGGAAGCTGTTAATTTAACAGATTACTTAAATTAGTGCTAAAATATTCCCATCTTTCGTCTCACGGGGCTCAGACACGGGAAGTTAAATACAACGAAAGCAACACTATGACATAAAGGGGAAGAAATAATTACATATGACATTTTTATTCCCCTGATATAACTTTTGCAGTGCATGATGTGCTAGTAGGTTTTGCAGCAAAAGTACAGCAACCTGGCTTTGTGCTTACAATAGCTAAAACCATCTGCGTACGTGTAAAACCTTCGCTGGCAGGTTTCCATGTGCGGTTCATGCATTCCTTCGCCTGTGCAATTTGAAGCTGTCAAAAACTAATTAAATAATTATGTGGTTGTTACTGCAGCTGTGTGTATTCTTCATTACGTTATAAGGCTGCGGTTTGAGGCACTCTCCTGCTCTAGGTTTCAAAATATTAGTAATGGAAGGTGTGTTGTCGGTGCATGTTCAGTTGCTGCCAGAAAAAGCAGAGAGGGAAGGGAATCGTCTTTAATGTCAGTCTATCATTGCACTTTATACTGTATATTCCCTGTGCACAGCACAGAGGTGAAAATATAAATTGACAGCCTTCTTACATTGGGCAGCCTTCTTACATTGGGCAGAATTCAGTGTCGTCTATCCTGAGTACAGGACAGAGAAAAGTTCCTGCAGTACCTCCTCAGTGGATGCATGTCTGAAGCATGCATGTGGCTTTGTAGCACCTCTCAGCCTGGGAAAGTGGCTTGGAGGGTGACAGCAGAAGGAGAAGAGTGAGGCTGTGGAGAAGACCATCTCCTCTCCGCTCCAGCCAAGAAGTGGACTGCTCTTGGTCCTGCCCTTGTCTCACTCCCTGGCCCCAAGGAAATCACTCCCTGGGCCCACCTGCCCTATCGGTAAATCATGGGCAATGCTGTATTACCTCCTCCAAGAATACATCAGGTGGGTTTGTTTGTCAATGATAGCGATTCAACTTTATCTCAGACTGAGGGTGCTACCCAGATGCAACACAGTATTACAGTATTCTGTCATTGGCAGTGATGCCAAATTACCACACCCCCACTCACTAACATTAGATTATGAGCTGAAGAACAAGGAGATGCCAGTGCACTAAAATAATCCCTAGTTGTCCCTGCGTCCCTGCCACTGTCCTGGTGGAAATCACTCTTGTAAGCAGAAAAACATAGCGCTTGTTTACATTGACCAAAATAGTATGTATGGTCACCAGGAGTCAGCCCTATGGACATAACCCTGCCTCGTGTCTCCTGACCACCATGTAAGATAGAGAGAAGGGCAGCAGTCCCAAAGGACAAGGCGTCGGAGATCTCTTTGCTGAAGAAAACATTTCTCAGGACTGCTTAATGAGGCCACAGAGACAGCCTAAATCCAGGTAGTGCTGCTCTTTCCAGACCAAACCAGCCCGTATCAAAGAAGTTTTTCAGTGCCGCAGAAGAGATGCCGTGGTTGCACATGCAGTGTATGTTTTGGAGGCAGCACAGCTGTTGGAGAAACAGTGAGTTACTGCAGCAGCAAAGCTGCAAAATACAGAGGTCTCCAATTTATTATATTTATGGAGAAACTTTACTTTTAATAAGGTTTTCCTCTGATTTATGGAACTGTGTCATCATATTGGCAGTTGTCTGCTTGGCTACATGTTCAAAAATACTAATAAAGGGAAAATTCCAGATGCTAATTTTTTGTGCAGTAGGCAGCCATGGCAAAGTTGTTTAAAATCATCTGTTATCTCAAGCAGCCTTCTTTGTAAGAGGCTTTCTCAGAAAGCTTATGGATCAGTTGTAGTAAAATTCCTGAAAACTAAAACTGAAGGAAAATAAGCTACTTTCTGTAAACCAAAATTGGAAGCAAATGATCCTTCGAGTTCACAGGGGCTACTAGAAAGCAATGCGTGCCTTTGGGTCCCTCTTGTGGTCTGGCAGCAACAAGCTGCCATCATCAACATAACCCTCGCATGATCCCAAACACACCAACACATGGGGAGACACACATGTTCACAGAGATGCTGCCATATCTGGCACAGACAAAGGAAGAACAAAGATGCTGGTATCTGTGTGAGAACTGGTCCAAGCCCATTTTTCATTATTACTACAACTATTGAAATTCCAGAGAAATACCACATAGACCCAAACGGCACTACTCCATTTTCGTGCTACTTTATTCCACAGTATCATATAAACATAATGAAACTATTGGACATTACAATCCAACATGCCTAAAGGGCGTCAGGACGTGACTGTGCTTCACATAGCTTCCAGATATATATCGAAGATTTTATATTCAAGATTTTTAATAGATGTATACTCAAGATTTCGTGTATTCAAAATTTGTATATTGTATATTTGTATATTCAAGATTTTGAAGGCACTTTTCTTCTTAAACATAGCCTTTGGGATTACTACAAAGGAAAGTTTGTTTGGGACAATATAAATTTGGTTTTGGGGAGAGTCTTGTTAATGATTGGAATATGATAAGTAGCCTTAAAAAATGAGCTCCAGCCTGTTTACAAGCTAAAAACCTCAGGAGCAGATTCAGGCGAGTGGGCAGTAGCTTGACATCGCAAATTTGGGGAAGACGAGGAAGATGAAAGAGTGAGAAAATATCCTTTAAAATGGGTGGCCCTGGCCAAAGCAACAATCTCCTTTTGGTACCTGTCAGCATCCAGGCATCAAGAGGTGACACAAGAAAGGCATGCGCCATCAGATTCTGTGGGCAAGATGTTTCAGGGGAGCCTAAACAGTGTTTTGTCCTCCCTCCAGCTGCTCCCACTAGTACTGCAGATCCTCAGTGAGAAAGAAAGGGTAGAAGAGGTATGAAGCAATAGCTGGGCAAAGCAACAAGTGCAACATCTGAAGCCATAAAGAACAGCAAACAGAGTTTGGAGGAGTGTGTGCTCATAAGGGAGGCTCACGCCAGACAAAAAGGCTGCTTGGTGCAGCCCTGCCACCACCCAGCTGCCTGCTCCGTCCACGACCGCGCTCACATTTGCTAACTGAAGGGGAGTGTGACAACTTCACATCCTTCCTACTGCCTGAGTGCCTGTCATTGCAAAGCCTCAGATATCTCTCACCTCTCCCAGGCATAACTCTGTGCAGCTTTGGCCATGTTTCTCAAAAAATTTTCCTGAAATGCCACTCAACCCTCTTTTCCCCTCCAACAGCTCCCTGAAACTGCCATCAACTCCTCTGAGCCCCTTTCTCCTACCTCCAACTGATCCCTCCCAAGTTTCTTCCCCTACCTGCATCCTCCTCCCCAGCACCAGCTCTACCACTACCACAAAGCAATACTTTTCTGCCCCCAAAGAGTTATCTTGCTCTCACCCATAAGGAGGCAAAATTCAATTTTGCCTATGCTACAAAGAAGCCTTAAACAACTCTGAGTATATTTATAATGTTGGCTCACTGGTACTTGTCACAAAGGAACTGTTAAAAGCAGAACTGATTTGCTCCAGACTAAGGGCAAATGTTCTAGTACATATATCAAACAAATGGGCAGTGTTGTGTGTAACAACTTGCATCTCCAATTTTGGCAACCAAACTGCCTACACATTTTCTTGGAAACTATAAATAACAATATATATCAATATGTCCATGCAAAACCTCATTGTTTCTTTCCAAATAATCCTCTAATCCAAATATCTAATGACCCAACTTCAGAAAGGCAATCATAAAGCTTTTGGCTTAAGACTGTCGTAGTTTCCCCATTTCAGAAATATTTACGTCTTCCTACATTCCTCATATACTCAAGGGGCTTTTTAAACTTGCCTAGATACAAATAACCTGATGCATGTGAAAAGACAATACAACATATTTCTAACACTGGCTGGTCTGTGAGGTATATTTTGATAGCAATACAAAAAACCACAATAGAATTTGTTTGTCTTTTATGCATAATTGTTGTCCTGCTTCCTTTGGGAGGAAGGCAGACCTTTTCCACATAGAGATAATGTGTCTCCACCGCTTGGAAAACCAGCCCATAACAATGCTAACAATTCCCTAAATGCTTTAACTATGTAGTTAAAGCTGACTGGAGCTAAACCCACATTTTCTCATGTCAGCTACCCTCTTAAGAATACATAAACTTGCAAGGGAAAACTAGTCCAAAAAAGTTATCTTGTTCTCTTTATTCCTTTTTGTTACATCCAAACAGAGCTGTTCTTTGATATTCTCAGCTATGTCCTCTTTTCCAGCCTGAAATCTCTCCTGGGGAGATTTTGGGGACTTTAGATATTTGCATTAGATTTTCAGGCATCCGACAGCCTCAGGAGAGAGGCAGTGCTTGTTCCCAATGGGCACCTGAAAACGGTCCACGTGCCTCTCGGGCACAAACAGGGCATCTGGCATCCAAAACACTTGCAGTAGAAAGCCCGTCCTTCCCTGTTTATCCAGAGTGGCCATGGACAGGAGCTACAGCTGCAGGGCGATAGAGGATGTGCTGTCCCCTGGCATGGGTCCTCGCGTGAGCCCATGGGGACCACTTCCAGCACAGCTCTGTTCACCTGTGACCTGCTGCTATGTGGCATACAAGATGCTGTTCGGAGCGGCATAATCTTCTCGGTCTTGTCCTGCTGTGTAACTGTGGATTGTTAGTGTTCCAAAAGTGATTTTTGGAGGAAAAACATGGAAATTTCCCCCTCCAAAATGAACAATATTACAAAACTTTATTCCTCTTCATCCGCCTGTAACTTCTGACATAACAAAAACATACGTGTTTTTGTTATAGTGTACAAAAACAACTATACGTAATACAAAAACACAGCCATAACAAGAGTTTGCTTTAAAATATGAACAAACATTTTCAGTTTAAATACCTAAAGATAACACATGGGTCTTACATAGCCAGCCTGACTTTTAGAGATAATAAGCACCACCACTGACAGACAGTAGAAGGAACTGAATTGGAGGAAGATCAATACTTCTGACTACACGGAATGCACAGCTTTGAATTTTACAGCCCAGTTGTTATGGGCAATCATTTTGAGAAAATGTTGGCTTAAGGGGATCTTTGGTTCATACTGTTTCCTGAATTGTGGCTACTTTCTATTTTTGAAGTCAATAGGAATATCAGTTCAAATGAACTGAGTATTTCACCCCTCGTATTTACATATTCACATATGAACACATATATGTACATTTACCTGCATGTACGTAGGCTGTATGTAATGAAAGTGTTTAATTTCATTCTTTTTACAAAGTAATGTTTCTTATAAACCATAAATGAGGGAAATCAATACTATCTATATACTTTTTGCAACAAGAAATTCTCACAATGAGCAACTTGTCATGTTCTGTACCTCTAATTTATTATAATGTTCAAAAAATCCGTTAACCTGAGAAGTAAAAAACATGCGGGGGTTGTAAAACTATCCACTATAATAAAAGACTTACAACATTTTTAGCTAGCTGAGGAACTGGGAATTAAGTTGATGGAAGGGATTATTGCTTAATATTTTCCGTAACATCAGCAATCTTGTCAAAATCCCCTGGTTGCTCTGAGAGTAGAAGACATCTGTTTTATGGGGTGAGCACATATCCTGGAATGTCTGCCATGAGTCGGCGTCACAACCAGGCTTCATTACCCCTTCACACATTAAGCCTGGTTTACACTTCACAGTGCCACGGAAAAATCACACATTCTGCTTATGCCAGCAAAAGCCTTGTTATAGACACAGTCCTGCAGATTATAAAGTCCCCTTGCCAGCATCATTTAGTTCATGTGGGGAATGACTGCAGGCTGTACGAGTACGTGAACCATCTTGCCATTTACATTGCGCCACAAGTTTGCCATCTAAGCTTCAGCTAGGAGGATTTGCCTGCTTAGCTCTTTCTCACCTTCTAGCTTTCAGGTTGGAAGCCAGTTCCTAGTGGTGTGCCACAGGGGTTGATACTGGGACCACTACTGTTCAACACCGTCATGAATGACCGGGACACCAGTACAGACTGCGCCCTCACCAAATCTGCAAACAGTACAAAACTGGGAGGAGCAGCTGATACCCCAGTGGGTCCTGGACAGGCTGGAGAAATCTGCCCTCATCAAGTTCAACAAATGGAAGTGCAAAGCCCTACCCATGGTGGGGAACAACCCCAGGCAAAAGTACATGCTGGGTGCTGAACCAGTTGAAAAGCAGTTCTTCAGAGAAGGACCTGGGGCTCTGGTGCACAACACATTGACCATAAGCCAACAACGTGCCCTTGTGGCAAAGAAGGTCAACAGTTTCCTGGGAAGAACATTGCCAGCAAGTCAAGGGAGGTGATCCTTCCCCTCTACGCAGCACTGGTGAGACATATGCTTAGGGCTAGGCCCAGTTCTGAGCTCCCAAAACCAAAAAAGACATGGGTGTACTGGAGCAAGTCCTACAAAGGGCCACAAATATGATGACAGGACTGTGAAATCTTTCACACAAGAAGAGGGTGAGAGAGCTGGGACTGGAGAAATGAAGGCTCCAGGGGATCTCATCAGCGTGTATAAATAGCTGATGGGAGAGTGTAGAGAAGACAGGGCCAGGCTCTTTTAAGCGGTGCCCACTGGGAGGACAAGTGGCAGTGAGCACAAATTAGAACATACGAAATTCCATCTGAACACAAGAAAACTCTTGTTACTCTGTGACCACTTGTGAAGGCAGTTAAAGTTTGTCACAGGTTGCCCAGACAAGCTGCAGCATCTCCATCCTTTGAGATACTCAAAACCCAACATGGATAACTAGACCCTGCTTGAGAGAGGTGGGTAGACTAGGTGATCTCTAGAGGTTCCTTCCAACCTCAGCCATTCTGTGATTCTGTGACAGCGGCATTGACAAACCTTTGGGAACTGCAATGAAGATTACAGATCCATGTCCCTAGACAGACATCTCTTCCAGCTCTATCTATGCCAGCAGGAGGTGTTACCCTTTCCATTTATGAAATTTTTCCTCAGGCTCCTTATCTCTTATGTTATCAATTATATAACAGGTATAGACATGTTGCATGTCTGAGGCAACTGAACCCATTCTCAAGAAAAAATCTGATACTGTGATCATCTATAGCTTTTTAAGATATTGATGGTAGTTAGAAAAATATATTTCACTTGCCTCTGTTTTAGACTCTGTTCTTCGGGGCAAAGTATTCAGATGAAAGCACGTTAGAAAGTGCGTCTTTCACAGAGTGGGAACCTATTCTAAAATATTATTCTAGATGTTTTTGACACAGAGGATTAGTGCTTGGTTGTGGCACAGGGAGGCACAGGCACACTAGCTTTAATTTAGTGATCCTGGGGAATGGCAGAAACCCCAGTCTAGGAGGGCAGACAAAGCACAAGTTGTATGGAACCTGTGGCAGAAGAATCCACTTGCCAGCCTGTGCTGCCATTTCCCCACCTCCCCCGTTGTGCTTACCCAGACTAGCTAAATTTTTAATGACATTTAATTATCACACCTTTATTTCACTGCATAAGCGTGTCTTCAAACCCCGTTTTCATTGGCAGTTTAAGCTATAGTTTTTCAGCAATTCTTTTGATTCTGCTGCCATCTAGTGAGCAGAAATCAAGCTGAAATGTATGGGGTTTGCAGCCAGCAGTGGTTTTTTAGCTTCTAAACCACGCAGGTTTTTGTCCCACTCTCCTTCCACGTCAAGGTGCAGCTTATGGTGGGGTTTGCATGCATTTCCCCAGTAGGGTCCCAGATGCAAAGATATAATTGATATAAGGCCTTCTCTGCCTTATACTTTATTCTTTCCCTGGCTAGTTCCAAGTCACTTCATTTTTAGCACATGGAGATTCTCATTAGGTTGCCCTCCACTAATAGATCCATACTTGAACATTTCAGTCAAAATTCCAGGACTTTGACTGGGTGTACTGGTTTTGGCTGGGGTAGAGTTAAATTGCTTCACAGTAGCTTGTATGGGCCTACGTTTTGGATTTGTGCTGAAAACAGTGTTGATAACACAGGGAAGTTTTAGTTACTACTGAGCAGCGCTTACGAAGCATCAAGGCCTCTTCTGCCCCAGCCCCCTCACCAGCAAGTAGGCTGGGGGTGCACAAGAAGTTTGGAGGGGATTCAGCTGGCACAGCTGACCCCAGTGGACCAAAAGGATACCCCACATCATATGACATCATGTTCAGCAGTAAAACTAGGGGGAAGGTTGGGGGGTACATGCTGCTCAGGGTCTGGCTGGTTATCAGTTGGTTGGTGGTGGGCAACTGTTTTCATTTGTATCACTTGTCTTTCCTGGATTTTATTTTTCTGTCTGCTATTTTTTCCCTCTTTTCATTATTATTAATATTATTATTTTTTAACAATTAAATTTTTCTTATATCAACCCATGAGTTATCTCACTTTTACCCTTCTGATTCTCTCCCTCAACCAACCGCGGGGGGAGAGTGAGCGAGCAGCTGCATGCTGCTCAGTTGCTGCTGGTGATTAAACCAGAGCAATCCTTTTCGGCACCCAACATGGGGCACAAAGGGTTTGATATGAGAACAGATTTGACCAGAGTGTATTAGAAGGGATTTATATCTGTTTACAGTTGTGGTTCACAATATTGATTCATCTGTTCTCGATATTGGTCTATCTGATTTGTGCCACGCTCTTTTTTTTGCTGTACATTTTGAAGGTTGGTGTTCACTGTTGCAGTTTGCTGTGCTCTGTAATGCTTGGTGAAGTATTGCCTGGGAGATTCATTATGAAGACACTGGTCTTGAGCTTAATTGAGTATTTGGGGTCTGTACTGAAGACATTACTGTATTTCAGGTACCATCTCACGGAGACAATTAACAATTACACTTCTTCCTCTGAGAAGTGTTTTGTGGAGGCAATACAGAATGGCACCTTCACCACCGTCTTCTCTGATGTTTTCTCCCTCATTACAATAACTTTTCAGTATCTTGAAAATCCTTGGGTAGTTAAAATACTTCTATTGGTATTTCTTAGTAATATAGTTTTTACTTTTTTTTACGATTAATAAGCTATTTAGGAATAATAACCCAGGCCCTGTGGCAGTGTGGTCATGGGTGGCAAAGCATACAGGAGAATATGGGCACATGACTAAAAACCTTCTCACCTCCACTGGCCTGGAACTTCACTTCTGAACAAGTGCAGGATCCTGATGAAGCGATAGAACGTTTGCAAAAAGAATGCCCTGGTTATTCCAAAGAGACACAACTTAACTGCAGTGTGGTGGGGCCTGGCCAGCACCTACCAAACATTGCTCGATATTATGCAGCACCCTCAAGGAGAAGAGAGAGTCTCTGGATATGAAAACATACCAACAGTCACTATGGCTAAACCAGAGACTATATCAATCACCCTTATAATTAAAAAGAAACAATGGAAGCAGAAGTCAGCTCATTTAGTAAGGGATGAAGAAGTTTCTCTTAAGAGGGAGTGGGAGAAAGAGTCAGAAGAAACAGCCTTTTCTGCAGCAGAGCAGTCACAAGAACAGGAGGAGGAAGAGACTGAGATCATAAATGAGAGAGAAACCACCTGGGCCGTATCACTAAGTAAGCTGTGAGATATGCAAAAAGATTTTAGCCACCAACAAAGCGTGCAAATTCTCAGCTGGTTACTCCGATGCTGGGATCTTGGCGCCAATATTCAGGAATTAGAAGCTAGGATCCCTTGCTGTGGTGGAGGTGACCTATAAGAACCTGGATAATGACCAGGCATCCAAAGACCTGGATAAGATCCGGTGCATGTGGTCCACGTGGTAAAAGTTTATAGGAAGTCCACTGATGTCATATGCCAGCGCCCCGGCAATAATGAGCTGGACAGATATGGAGGCACCAATTATGGATGGATTGGCAAGACAACTCCAAGAATACAAAGAAAATCTTGCTTCCTCCCTATGGGCCTGTGTCTGGGCTTTGAAGGAACTGGCCCAAAAACTGTCAGAGCAATCTGAGGAGGATAGGTCTTCCTCACCCACACCAATAGATGTCTCAGCTATCAAGTGTCAGCCTTTGTCTGTTCAAGGGAAAGCGTACTGGTGGTTCACACCACATGCATCCCTGTGGTTCCTCCTGCGTGACTGGGGTGAGGACATGAGGAAGTGGGATGGTGAACGTACCTGGAGACTACAAGCTCATGTACAGGAACTGCAAGGAAAAACAACAGCCAAAAGGCATCCATCCAGGAAAATTACTGTCCAGTGCCTGTTGGGCAGAGTAGATGGGCTGATTTTACTTTTGACCCTGATGAAGGGACTTCTGGTTTGCAGTTACAAAAATCGAGTAATGAAGACTCCTATCAGGAATAGAGAGGCCCTGCCTTTGGCCAGGCAGAGGGAAAGGACAAGCGGGTTTATTGGACTGTGTAGGGTTAATGGCCTGGCACATCAGCCCCATGGTAGAATAAAGCTCTAGTGGATTCTGGTGCACAGTGTACTCTAATACCATCAGATTACAAAGGGGCAGAATCCATCTGTATTTCTGGAGTGACGGGAGAACCTCAAGAACTGTCGGTGTTGGAGGCTGAGGTAAGCCTAACTGGGAATAAGTGGCAAAAGCACCCTGTTGTGACGGGTCCAGAGGCTCCCTGTATGCTTGGCACGCACTACCTCAGGAGCGGTACTTCAAGGACCCAAAAGGGTATCAGTGAGCTTTTGGTGTGGCTGGCTTGAGTATGTAGAAGATTAAACAGCGCTCTAGCTTGCCTGATCTCTCAGGGGATCCTTCTGTGGCGGTGTTGCTGCAGGGTAAAGAACAGAAGGTGCCAATTGGTACCATGACACTGCACTGGTGACAAGACCACACCAATGGAGATTCCCTGGTTCCCATTCATAAGCTGCTCTGGTGACTGGAGAGGCAACAGATCAGTAAGACTCATTCATCCTTTAATAGTCCCATATGGCCTGTGCAAAAATAGAATGGAGAGTGGAGGCTAACAGTGGACAATCATGTCCTGAATGAAGTCACACCACTGCTGAGTGCTGCTGTACCAGACATGCTAGATCTTCAATACGAACTGGAGTCAAAGGCTACTAAACAGTATGCACCCATGGATATTGCTAATGCATTTTTCTCAATCCTTTTGGCAGCAGAGTGCAGGCCACAATTTGCTTTCACATGGATGGGTATCCAGCACCCCTGGAACAGACTGCCCCAGGGCTGGAAACACAGCCCTACCAGTTCCCATGGACTGATCCAGGCTGCACTGGAACAGGGTGAAGCTCTGGAACACCGGTGGTATATTGATAACATCACTGTGTGGGGCAACACACCGGAGGAAGTGTTTGAGAAGGGAGAATAAGAATCCAGATTCTCCTGAAAGCTGGTTTTGCTATAAAACAAAGTAAGGTCAAAGGACCTGTGCAGAACATGCAGTTTTTAGGAATAAAATGGCAACATGGGCATTGTCATCTCCCACTGGATGTGATCAATAAAATAATTATGTCTTCACCAACTAACAAAAAAGAAACACAAGCTTTCTTAGGTGTGATGGGGTGTGTATTCCAGGTTGCAGTCTGATCATAAGCCTTCTCTGTCAAGTGACCTGGAAGAACAACTTTGAATGGGGCTCTGAGCTGCTGCAAGCCTTTGAACAAATTAAATGGGAGCTGGTTTGTGCAGTAGCACTTGGGGCAGTTCAGACAGGACAAGATATGAAGTCGTGCTTTACACCGCAGCCAGGGATAATGGCCCCACCTGGAGCCTCTGGTAGAAATCACGAGGGGAGACTCAAGGTCGACCCCTAGGGTTTTGGAGTCAAGGATATAGGGGATCTGAAGCCTGTTATACTCCAACTGAAAAAGAAATATTAGCAGCATATGACAGAATTTGAGCTGCTTCAGAAGTCATTAGTACTGAAGCACAGCTTCTTTTGGTAGCTCAATTGCTTGTGCTGGGCTGGATATTCAAAGAGAGGGTCCGTTCTATATAACATGCAATGGATGCTACATGGAGTAAGTGGGTTGCACTCATCACACAGCCAGCTTGAATGGGAAACTTCAACCACCCAAGAATTCTGGAAGCAATCATCCATGGGTCAGAGGGCCAAAACTTCAGAGTGTTGCCGGAGGAGGTGATTCATGCTGAGGAGCCCTCACTGTATAATAAATTACCAGAAAATGAAAATCAATATGGCCTGTTTACAGATGGATTGTGTCATACTGTGGGAAAACACCAGAATTGGAAAGCTGCTGTGTGGAGACCTACACAAGTTGCATAAACTGCTGAAGGACAAGGTGAATTGAGCCAGTTTGCAGAAGTGAAAACCATCCAGCTGGCTTTAGGTATCGCTGAATGAGAAAAATGGCCAGTAGTTTATCTCTATACTGACTCATGGATGGTGGCAAATGCTCTGTGGGTGGCTACAGCAATGGAAGCAGAACAACTGGCAGAGCAGAAGTAAACCTCTTCGGGCTGCTGAATTACAGCAAGATACTCCTGCTTGGGTAGAGAACCTGGTTGTAAAAGTACATTACATAGATGCCCACATAACCAAGAGCTGGGCCACCAAAGAACATTGAAACAATGATGACCTAGTTTGAGGTAAAACAGGACCAGTTTTGTTCAGTAACTTTACTTCTTAGCCAGGCCTCTTCTGACTACTGAAATTAACAGCATATTGTGCAGACAATGTTCACTCTCAGAGTCATAAGACTGATGTTTACAGCTGATGCCCAGGCACGGTATGCAGAGAGGCTCTCGCTTATACTTATTGCTATAACAACCAAGGTCAGCTCACTTTGTTACTTGCCCCGTTGGAGAGTTGGAAGCGGAAAAGTGTAGAGGGGTCCCACCTGCGGGGAGGAGCGGACGGGACACGTGAGCCAAAACTGACCAACAGGGTATTCCACCCCATCTGCCTCATGCTCAGTATAAAAGCTGAGGGATCAAAGGGTCAGCCCTCTTTCTTCAGTGGCCGACATCTGAGGAGGACTCAGTTTGTTCGTCTGCCTTTGATCCTGCTCCTGCTCCTGAATCCAGATCCAGAATGCAGTTCCTATCTGTCACTGAGTCCAGTCTGGGATTTCCCCAGTGCCAGCCAGTGACAAGATCGTCATCCTGGGAGCTTGATACGGTTTTGTATATATTTCATTATTTTCTTTTTATTTTATTATTAATATTTCATTAAAGTAGTTTAGTTCCTTCTAAACTCATAAGTCTCTTTTTCTCTCCTCTGCCTCTCTTTTAGAAGAGGGGTATTGGGGAGCATCCGTCAGTCCCACCTGGGGTGCCCCACATCCCCAGTAGCCAATTCGGCCTAAACCACAACAAATGAGCAGGTGGACCAGGCTGCTAGAATTGAAGTGTCTCAGGTGGATCTGGACTGGTAACATAAGCGTGAGCTATTTATAGCTTGATGGGCCCGTGACCCATCAGGACGTCTATGAAGGCATGCAACATATAAATTGACTCGTGATCAAGGGGTGGACTTGACCATCGATGCCATCGCAGGGGTTATCCATGAAGGTAAAGCGTGCGCCATAATAAAACAAGCCAAGCAGCTAAAGCCTTTTTTGGTATAGAGGACGATGGCTGAAATATCAGTATGGGGAAGCCTGGCAGACATTATATCACACTACCATGAACTCACCATGGCAAGCACTGTGTGCTTACAATGGTGGAAGTGACTCCTGTATGGTTGGAAACATACTCTGTGACCCATGCCCTCTCTGGAATACTATCTTGTTTGAAAAGCAAGTTTCATGGTGACACGGCACCCCTGAAAGAATTGAATTAGACAACAGGACTCATTTCCAAAGCAACCTCATAAACACCCGGGCCAAGAAGAATGGCATTGAGTGGGTAAATCACATCCTCTATCATGCACCAGCCTCTGGGAGAATTGAACAATACAATGGACTGTTAAAAACCACACTGAAAGCAATGGGTACTGGGACATTCAAGCATTGGGATACAAATTTAGCAGAAGCCACTTGGCTAGTTAACACTAGAGGACCTGCCAGTCGACCCAGCCCTGCCCAATCAAAACCCCTGCGCACTGTGGGAGGAGATAAGATCCCCATAGTACACACACAGAACTTGTTGGAGAAAACAGTGTGGGTTGTTCCTTTCTCAGGAAAGGGTAAAGCTGTTTGTGGGATTGTTTTTGCTCATTACCTGGTGGGTAATGTGGAGGGATGGGGGAGTCCAATGTGTACCCCAAGGTGATTTAGTCCTGGGTAAAAATAATCCATGATTTGAGTTGTATGAGGACAGTGTTTCATGATGCTGTATGTCACCACTGCTGTAGCTGCCATATATCAAAAGCATTATAGCAGGAACCTCTCGCTGCTAGCCAAGCTAGAGGCAAGAGGAGGAATTAATTGCAATTTATGGCCTAATCCAAAGAGACCAGAGGTGGAGAATGTAATGGGTATACCTTTAAATTTTTCTAACCCATTATTTGAGTTGCACACTACAGGAAGTATTACAGCAGAAACCACCTGAACCAATGAAGGATGGACCTCACAAGAAGCAGTGCAAATGCAGGAGTGACCTGACTTGAGCTGGTTTTAGTGCCCAGTAACTCCACGCAACACACCACCTCTTCTATCCTGAGTGAATACCACAACAGGTGAAGCCCAAAGTCACAGACCAAATGAACTCAATGAACATTTTATGGATATTTATGGATATTTCACAAGCATTTTATGGGAAAAGGGGTGGTTAATGAGGATGTATTCCAATATGGTGGGATCTGAATATGATATAAATAGTATGGAATAAGGGGTGAAGAATGTACTGGTTTTGGATGGGATAGAGTTAAATTTCTTCACAGTAGCTTGTATGGGGCTATGTTTTGGATTTGTGCTGAAAACAGTGTTGGTAACACAGGGACGTTTTAGTTACTGCTGACCAGCATTCACACAGAGTCAAGGCCTCTTCTGATTCCCACACTGCCCCACCAGCAAGTAGTCTGGGGGGGCACAAGAAGTTTGGAGGGGACACGACACGGGGCCAAGATCTTTTCAGGTGTAAATGGGTCAGGTCCACTGTCTTCAGGAAAATCTCACCTTAAAATATCTGGCAGACAGGGTTTCTGGCTTATCTGCAAGTGATGCAATGCTCCACTGATGTAGACAAGCAGCAAAATTTTCAATACGTCTTAGTTTTCCAAGCTGGGGAGTATTGCAACAGTGAAATGCTGAGGTGACAAACACAGCAGATATGGGGTGAGGCTCCAAGAGGTGGCTGAATCACAGTAAAAACAGGCACTCCACCTCTGCTTCCCACCACTCCTATGCCTGGGCAATCACATCCCCATTAGCACCAGCACGGCAGATTTGTGATCCCAAATTGACCCAGTTTATCTTACAAGATGGCAGAAATTTTCAATCTTTTTTTTTTTTTCTTGGTGGGGAAGCTTTCCTAAAGGAAAAACAGATATGTTGTACAACACACGCACACACACAAAGCTGTAAAAAAAGATTTGGTACATAAAAGATGTACCAAACAGTTATTTGAACTAAGTAAATGCAGTTACAGAGAAACTGCAAATGTAATTACTTGCTTTAAGCTGGAGCAAAAAGTCTGTGGTGCTCAAGAAATTCCGCAGATTACATCTCCTCAAAAATAAAATATGATTCTTTGACGCCCTATACTGTGATCTGTTCAATCTTATCATTTATACGTATCTCACTCATCTTATTACTGAGTTGTACTCTTAATACTCTTCAATTTCTCTCTCTTGTTTTCTTTTCTTCCGGGTAAATTTAGCAAGGTTTGCTAATTCTCTTTCCCATTTCAGTATATTTGTATTCAGTACACTAAGTTTACTTTTTCTCACAAAAGCTGACTAATCGTACCTTCATGCTACCTATTTAGAAAAAAGTCCTAGCTAATCAAAGTTTGGGTCTTCCAAACACCATATGCATTTAGGACATACGACCCTTCTAGCTCACTTCCTCTTGTCTGATCATAGAAAATGTTAGCATTTGAGTAAACAATTATCCATATAATTGAAATCTAAACAAGAATCTGTGAGTTTCATAAAAAGAACAGGAATTTCAGTTTCCTAAAAATGACAGGAACTTGAGACAGTCTTGCATGGGTGCACTAGTGAGGAGCTACCGTAAGACCAAACATTGTTTGAGCCACCCCACTCCACATGCCAGGAAATGTGCTGAGTCTGCAGCCACTCAAAACAATTTTACAGCAGAAGGAGGCAAGACAGGGCTCAGAAACATTTCCATGTTTGGCACCCTCACAGCAAAGGTTTTGGTAACTTAAGCTATCATTCCATGGCAGGTCCTCTCCAGAGAGTGTCCTGGCATGCGATTTTTCTTATTTGAAAGGGGTCATACAGGGGAAGGCAAAAGTAACTTCCAAGCACTGATGCAAACAAAGCACTAGGATATAAACCTTTTATGTCCTGTCTTTGAAAGGTACCATAAGTGATTTTGGGAAGTCTCTGCTATTTACCTTCCTTCAAAATCTATATACTAGTATATATTTTGCTAAGGAAGTCTGGATTGGAGCGGGAAGGTGAATTCTCATGAGGACCATCTCATGAGGTAGGTTAGAAGGAACTGTTTTTCATGAATATGGATGCAAAAGAGCAGTAGGAAGAGACCCTCCTGAACTAGGCATGAAGTAACTAATGAAGAGGGCATGCAGAAACAGAAGGAAGCTGTAAGGGGGAGAGGCTGAGCAAGTGCTAGCAATATTCACAAAATACACAGGCCACTTAATTCAGCGATGAGCGTAATTTCGTGAAAAGGGAAGTAGAAGTTTTTCTTCTACAGGAAACCAGGGATGTGTCCACTTCCCCACCTGCCCTGGGTTTCCCCACTTCCTGTAATTTGTGTTTCTGTTTCTTGTGAGGAATTTGCTCTGAACATTAGCTACTTCAACTGGGGCGATATGGGAAAGTAATGGAAGATCAGTGAGGAGTAATGTAAATACACTCAAGTGACTGCCACCTGGGGTATAGGAAAACACGTACATCACACAAATTGTCACTTAGTCTTGGGTGCTTGACAAGTAGAGCATCTGCACTGAGATAACACAGGCCTGTAAAGGACTCGGAGGTGGCTTATTGAACACGCTTGAGATGCCTGCCCTGCTTCCGAAAATGTGAAAGGACAGTGGAAAACTACACCTATGTGAATCCCTGAAATGCAGGCAGGAAGAGCAGGTTCAGACCCTCTCTCTCTCATTCTCTCACTAACAAGGACTCTCTCGAGCAAGGACCGAGCTTTGCAGCGCCTGTGTTCCTGCTGGCGTGCCTCTGCCCGGGCGCTGCTTCAAAGATCCCCCGGTTCGCCAGGTGTCGCAATTAAATTTACACTTTGCATTTCACCGGTGGTTTTGTAGTTGCTCCTGCACCCTGCCCATCTCAGCTCCCAGAGGTGGTTAGTTTGATGAGACCCACGGGCCATACACAGTTAGGTTCCGGGACTACTCCGACGTAACTTCTTATAATGTACTATTTTCACGATTGCGTGTGCCAACCCGTTTAATTCCCACTGCATTTCCAGGAGGACGCGCCTCTTCCACTCAGCTGGGTTCCACAGGACGCTTGTTGCCGTGTTCTCCTAGCTGCGGGGAAGAGCC